>NW_004567140.1:7582963-7594639 GCF_000260355.1 Condylura cristata
AAGCAAGGCCTGAAAGCCCAACGCAAGCCTAAAGCACCTTCTGACTGGGACCCATGGAAAAGGGTCAGACATGGCCAGACAAGTCTGGGAGGAAAAGAGCAACATCAAACTCAAGATAAACACTGCCACAGTCACCTCCCCACGGGACTCTCACCCATGTCTGTTTCAACCAGCCCAGGGCCAAGAAACAAGCATGGTTTCTTCATCACATGCTCCCTGCTCCTCTGGCTTCTTCAGGTCTCCTTCTGGCTCTCCATCCTGCTTTTCTTCTTCCTCTTCTCTGCTCAGCTCCACCCTCCTGGGTGGGGCAGGGAACCTGGAACTTCCCCCTCTCCCGGGACCACCCAGTTACACTGCCAGCTCCCAGTGAGGGTGTCCCCGGGCGGCCAGCGTGGATTCCGTTTCAAGTTCTGCCTACAAGCAACATATGTCCCCAAATGGCCTCGCCATTAGCCTGTGTGTGGCCCCTGTGCTCAAGCGCACCCTCCCCCTGCCCCTGCAGCCCAGCTCTTCCTCACGGGAAGCCCCTCTGCCCAGCCAGGCTCCAGACATGGGCCTCTTGTGTCCTCTGTCCACTTCCCCGCACCTGTCCTCCTGGGAGCTTGGCGCCTTCCTCACGGTCCCCAGGCCTGAGCCAGGCTTCTCTCTCCACAGAGGCCATGGCCACAGGGGACACACCCCATGGCCACAGGGGACACACCCCATAGACAGAGGGATACTATACCCCAGCAGCCTTTCCTGGTAGCTTGGGGCAGGGAGGGGTGTTTCTCAGCTACTTTCAAAATGTGGAATCTCTTGCATCAATCAGATTCATCCTCTCTAAAGCACCTGTTAGGGGAGACTTCCCCGGCGGAAGTTTTCAGAGCCCCAGGGCTGCTGTGGGGTCAGAATGTTCCCCAAGTTCTCGCCACCTTGTACCCCCGATTCTTCCATCACCTTGTGGACTCTTTCTCGTCACTGCCTTTTCCTTTCCTCATTTTTCTTCTTTCTATTGTCCTTCTCTTTCCCTTTCATCTCCTTCTTGGCTTGGAAGAACTTACTGCAAATCAACTTTGTTGAACAACTTTTATAAACGGTTCTCAACATCTATCACATTTGTGTTCAATATTTTTCTTACATATAAAGAGCTGACAGGCTGCTCTTCGATGATAGATGTACTTATTTTTCCTAAACTATCACTAACCAAGCATATCATTTTTATACAGTAAGTATATATTCAATTTTCTACAGTTTTGACTACTAAGCAGGCTTACTGGTGAGACAAATGACAAATATATTGCAATATTAACAAGGGCTGGCTTAAGCGCATGTAAGACTGAAGTCAATGCTTGTTCTTGTTTTCCCAGGCTGAGGCAATGGCAAGAAGCCAGGTGAGCTCGGTGCTGGGGCCCTGGGCCCATCCATGGCAGGGTCATCTGCTCCCATACCTGGCCGGCTTCCAGGTGTGGAGGCTGACATTGAAGGCCCATTTTCCCAAACTAGATTTTTACGTGACAAAAAGGTTCACTATTTTGCTATTTTTGGTCCGTATCTGGCATCACCAGGGCCCAGTGCTAAGACAAAAACAGCTTCCTCAAGGACCCTACCTACCTGGCCCCAGGTGTGCCAGCCTGTGATCAGAGCTATGGGGCCTGGAGCCGATGCTGGGAATGTCTACAGTACACTGTGCCTAGAATTCAGGCGTGCCTCCCAGTGTAACAGAGGGGTTCCCAGGAGGAGGGGAGGTGCCAGGTTCCCTGCCCCTCTAGAGGAGGGTGGAGCTGAGCAGGGAGGAGAAGAAGCTAGCGAGGAGACTGAGGAGGAGGGAAGCAGAGGAGGCCTGGAGGAGCCACAGAGAGCAGAGACACGTGGAGAAGAGGCTCTCGTTTCTTGGCCCTGGACTGGGTGACACAGACGTGGGTGAGAGACCTGTGGCGAGGGTGCAGGTGATGTTGCTCTTTTCCTCCCAGACTCATCTGGCCATTTCTGACCTTTTCCTATGGGCCCCAGCCAGAAGGTGCTTTAGACTGTGGCAGCTTTCAGGCCTGGCTTTGGGCCAACCCCTTTTGGGTGGACTTTTACCCATGAGGGCATGAGTGACCTTGGGGGATTGATTTGGAGACTATATTCTCTGCCTTCTCTGTTTTGCACACTCACTGTATTCAAGTTCCTCTCCATGAAAGGCCTTATGTGTTTTGTCTTGATGCTGAAGATGGCAGAACCTATTTAGAGCGGGCAGGCTTGGGGTTCAGGGGTGCCCCTGTCCCTGCCCTGTAACACCCTCAGTCCCTCCTCTGTCCGTTCATAAAAGTGAACTTCCACTGCGTGCCATGCACAGTGCCTCATCTCACCCATGTCCCCCTTCTCGAATGGTCACGGCCAAAGGCGAGCTAAGGGTGGCCAACCCAAAGGGACAGGCTAGAGAGGGGTGTCCATAGGGGGAACTAGAGTCACAGCCATGAGGATCACGAAGGACTTGGCATCGGTTCTGGGGAACTTCTGGGCTTGAAGCGTCAATAATGGATCCGCGGCAATTCAGCCACAGAGATGATGTACGAGGCTTTTCCACTGACATTGAATCAGGTCACTGGGCCCATTGGATGTGATACAATGTCAATGAAACTGTTATGTGTTATTGATGTCAGTCACAGAATAGATAAAAACATTATAAAAATAGCTTTTGTCGCCATTTACATTTTTTCATAAATGGTAAAAGACATCCGTCCCCACCTGCCAGAGACAGCGGCCACAAAGGACTGGCTTTCTTAACAGTGATGGTGGATCTGGGGAGGTCAAAGAGGGGGCACCCCATCCCATGAACAGTGACTGTGGAACAAAGGCTGGGCAGCCCTGTATCGTCTCGCATCAAAGGGAGGAAGGAGAAGGGTGGGCAGCCGGCCAGTGGCGTGGGGTCAGCGTGTTCCTTTATACCCAGCAAATGCCCGCGGAGATGCTTCTGTGTGCTAAGAGTGGGATTTGGAAGACCCTGATGATGCTCACATCCTAATTTAGATTCTCGGGAATCTCAGTTCTGCTGCCGGGGGTTGCTGTAGTGGTAACAAAAGGTCTAGCTGGTACTCAAGCCACATCCTCCTTCCATCGGTCCTCCCTTCCATCACCACTTTGTGAGTCCTCCCGTCCTCTTGAGAGTCCTCTGTTTCTCACTGCTTGGTGAGTTCTCCCTTCCATCATGCTTCAAAGGAAGGAAGGGAGGGAGGGAGTGGTAGAGGGAGAGAGAGCGGGAGGGAGGAGAGAGGGAGAAGGTAGGGGGGAGAGAGGAAGAAGGGAGAGAGGTGGGAGGGAGTAGAGAGAGAGGGAGTAGAGAGAGAGGGAGTAGAGAGAGAGGGAGGCGGGAGGGGGAGGGAGAGAGGGTGGAGGAAGGAGAGAGGAAGGAGGAAGGGAGGGTGTAGGGAGGGAGGGAGGGAGGGGGAGTAGAGAGAGAGTAGGGAGAGAAGGAGGAGGGAGAGAGGGAGGAAAGAGAGAGGGAGAAGGAGAGAGGGAGGAGGGAGAGAGGAAGGAAAGAGAGAGGGAGGAAGGAGAGAGGGTGGAGGGAGTAGAGAGAGAGGGAGGAGGGAGAGAAGGAGGAGGGAGAGGGAGGAAAGAGAGAGGGAGGAGGGGAAAGAGGAAGGAAGGGGAGAGGAAGGAAAGAGAGAGTGAGAGGGAGGAAGGGGAGAGGGAGAGAGGAAGGGAGAGGGGAGGGAGGATGGTGAGAGAGCACACCTGCATCAGGAGCTCAGAGAAATGCTGTTTCTGGTTCTCTGGTTGGGCATCTTCAGGGGCACAGCAGGTGCCTTCAGTACCAAAGTCACAGCGTGAGCGATGGGTGCAGCCTGGGGAAGACCAGAACTGTTAGAATCTAACGTATGTGCTCACTTGCTGCTGCTACTTCCTCCCGTGGCCCGTGGCCCGTGGCCCGTGGCCCGTGGCGAGCTACTACGATCTCCCGTGGCCTCCGGCTTTCCCGTGGCGAGGCACTCTGGAGTTTGCACAGGGGCAAGGCAGGAGCCAGGCCAGGGCTCCTCCCGCACGACCTCCTGCTTCCCTCTCCTCTCAGTGCAGGGACAGGCTGTCCCAGGCCTGTGGCACACGCAGGCCAGGTGATGAAGCCAGGAAAAGGCTCCCACGTGCCTGGGACACCCAGCCCAGTGTCCAAGCGGTGTCTGGCAGAGTGGGAAGCCGGAGAGCTCCGATAAGGACTATTTTTGTGACAGCCCCTGTGTCCTAGTAAAAACAGGGCCACCAAACTCTTCAGACCAGTCATCAGACCTAAATCCCCCTGCCAAACTTCTTCATGACAAAGCCCAGAGTAGTGATGCCCTGTGAGAGGTCAGTCACTGATTTCATCTACCAGTTTGAGTCAAAGGCACTGATTTCAGTTCTCTGAAAAAATTCAGCTGAACTTTAGGTTCCAGCTGGGCTGGCAACGGGCTGGGCTCAGGGTGGAGGCGCCCTAAGGGGGTCTCAGGGCCCAGGCTGGGTACCTTGTTTCCAGAGCCACCATCCAACATAATTACAATTTGAGAGACTGTTGCATAGAGCAACAGGATCAGCAGCCGCACAGTTCACCCACACATGTGTGGTCAGCTAGGACTTCGTAAGGGAGACAAATGGAGATGATGGAAAATTGGACAATCACCTGCAAAAGAATGGACCTAGATCCTTGGCTATGTCACCCATGAAAGTGAATTTGATTAAAGACATTAAAGATTAAAGACTTCAAATATTTATTTTTATTTATGTATGTATACAAGAGCTGGGGTACAGGCCAGCGGTGCAGGGGGTAAGAGGATTCACCAGAGACAGAGTGGGGAGCAGAACAGGCAGATGGATGTGGTACACTGCTGAGGGGAGCAGTGAGGAGACAGGAGAGGTCTGCTGCGCCCTGTGGGTCACTCCCTGGCTGGATTTCAAGCTCAGGTCACAGTGGCTGGCGATAGCTTGAGAGCACTGAGGTTTTAACCCCTGAACAAGCAGGGAGACCCTGATCAAAGATTTTAAATGTGAGACCAGAAATCACAAAATGGCTTAATGAAAAGCACAGGAAAGTAGCTCCTTGACAATTTGGCAATGATTTTTGAATGCAATACCTGAAGTGCAAACAACAAAGTAAAAAAGTAAATGAAATTATATCAAACTTAAACACTCTGCAAGCAAAATAAATGTTCAATCAAATGAAAAGATAGCCTATGAAGTGGGAGAAATATTTTTAAATCATATAGCTTATAAGGGGCTAATATCCTACACACACACACACGCACACACACACACGGCACTTCATGAATGGAGCTGGAAGGGATGATGCTGGTTGAAACTAATCACACAGAAATAAAACTGGATGCTTGAACTTACACGTGGGATGTGGAGAAACCAAACTCAAAGTCAAGGAAAACCAAAGCTGACCATAGAGCTGATTCATCTAACAGGCCAGGGGCAGGAGGGGACAGCACAGGGGACCATGGGGGTGGCTCACAGGTGTACGGTGGTGGAGAATTGTGGGAACTAAAACAGTGTTAGGAAAAGAAACCATTAATCAAAAATAAAAAGAAAGAAAACTCAGTAGCTAGAGAGAAGTAAATCTAGCCAGTGTGAAATCTATTTAATATAAAAGATGGACAAGGTGTTACAGGGCAGGGAGAGAGGCACCCCAGAACCCACAAACCTGCCTGATATAAATAGATTCTGCTGTCCTCTGCATCAAGACAAAAACATAGAGACCTTTAATGGAAAGGAAATTTAATACAATACAATATGGAAAATATGGAAATATGATGAGCAAATATGGTGAGCAATATGGAAAAGACAAAGGATATAGTTTCTAAATCCAACACGCGAAGTTAGCCATCCCCTGTGGGCAAAAGTCCACCCCAAAGGGATTGACCCTAAGCAATGCCTGAAAGCCTGCCTCAGTTTTAAAGCACCTTCTGGCCTGGACCCATAGAAAAGGGTCAGCAACTGCCAGACAAGTCTGGGTGGAAAAGAACAACATCAAAATTAAGATAAACACTGCCACGGTCACCTCCCCACGGGTCTGTCACCCACGACTGCGTCACCCAGTCCAGAACTAAGAAGTTGGTGCAGTTTCCTCACGTGTCTCTGCTCCATGTGGCTCTCTCAGGTCCTCTTCTGGTTCTGTCCTGCTTCGTTCCTCTTCAGTCTCTGATCCAGATTCTTCTCTTCTCTGCTCAGCTCCACCCTCCTTTGTTGGGGCAGGGAGCCTGGCACCAGAACAGACACTTCCACACTTTGCTGACCCTTTTCTATGGGTCCAGGCCAGAAGGTGCTTTAAAACTGAGGCAGGCTTTCAGGCGTTGCTTAGGGTCAATCCCTTTGGGGTGGACTTTTGCCCACAGGGGATGGCTAACTTCGCGTGTTGGATTTAGAAACTATATCCTTTGTCTTTTCCATATTGCTCATGGAGGCAATATGGAATATTCCATAAGTGTCATGGAGGCCGCCAAATGGCAAGGAGAACATGGAAGCCCAGTGTGAAATTGCCTCATGTTTGTTCGAAGGCTCTTACCCAAACTTTGCGATACTAAATGTTAGGGAGAATGTGGAGAAAATGCAGCCCATGCTGATGGGAAGGTGAATTGATGCAGCCACTACAAAAACAGTATGAGGGTTCCTCAAAGAATTAAAATAATAAATAAATATGATCCTATAATTCCACTGCTAGGGTGTCTCCAAGGGATCAAGAATCAGTCAGTTGAGTAGGCAGCTGCATAGCAGGCTCACTGTGGCATCATTTACGTCACTCAGGACACAGATCAGCCCATGAAAGCTGAATAAATGAAATGATGCATACCCTAGGAATGTTCTACTGCTCAGTCATTTTAAGCACGATAGATCCAGAGTGGTGGAACCAACTTGCATTCCCACCAGAAATATAAAAGTGTTCTTCCTTTTAACCACACCCTGGCCAACATTTGTTGTTGCTAGGAGCTACCATATGACCCGACAATTCCACCCGTAGGGATTTACATTAAGGACACAAAATCATTAATTCAAAAGAATGCCTACACACTTAAGATTATTGCAGCACTGATTATAATAAGTAAGACTTGGAATCAACCCATATGCCCCCAAATTGGTGAATGGATAAAAATGATATGGTCTATATACACTATGGAGTCGATCTACACCATGGAATACTATTCAGCAATCAAAAAGGCAAACTCATGCCATTTGCAACAACATGGATAGAGCTGAAAGAGATGGTGCTCACAGAAATAAGCCAGAAGGAAAAAGAGAAATATTGGATGATTTCAACTATAAGAGGAATAGAGGGGAAACACACCAGAGACCCAAAAAAGAAAAATATAATAACAATAAAAACTAAAACAAAACAAAAATAAACAACTATAAATCAGAGACATTCTGCAGGGGAGGGGAATGGAAACGGATCAAAATGAGGAGGGGAGGAGAATGGGGACTGTGGTGATGATGATTTATGAGTAAATCGGGGGTAGGAATTCTATGGGGGCTACCCCTGAGAGGAAAAAGCAAATATTGTAATAAAAAAGAACAATGATGTAAAATATATATAAATAAATAATTAAAAAATAAAGTAAAACAGAGCGATCCACACAGTTGCAACAACATGAGTGGATCTTGCGGGCTTCATGCTAGTGAAGGAAGTCAGACAGGATGTTGTGTGATCTCATGTATGCATGGAATCCAAACAGCAGAACTCATAGAAGTGATCAGAGGTGGGGGCGGGGGCTGGATACCGGTGGTGGAAAGACACCCGCTTCCTGCTGGGAGATAAGTGAGTATTGAGATTGGGTGGACAGCGTGGTGACCACATTCCATGCTGCTGTGTGGTGCATGTGAACGTTGTTAAGAGGGGAAATCCTAGGAGTCTCATCATAAGGGAAAAATTCATCTTTGTCTTTCCTTTTTGTTTCTCTGTATGTTGAATGCTCACTAAGTTACTGTGGCAATTGTCACGCAATACGTACGTCAAATTATTATGTCCATAAATTTATACACTGTGATATGTCAATTGTAATTAAAACATAATTGAAGAAATTGTAGTAATATGTTCAGTGATGGGCATGGTTCAAAAGAACACCAGCAAACAACAACAAAACAGAAACCAGTTTGAAACAACCCTCGTTTGCCCAAAGTGGTGGGCAAATCTACAAAAATATACAAAGAGAGAAAGAAAATGGGAAATTAAGGAGAAAATAATGGGTAAGTGATAAAAGAACATCCTTCGTAAGAACAAAAATTGTCCAAATGCTTACAGCCTTTACAAATAAAACATTTGAATCTCTTCTGACCCATATGGAAAAATTGTTACATAGAAAGCTCTAGGCATTTTTATTCAACAGTATACTTAAAACATACTGAAAAAAAACACACACACACACATTTTTAAAAAATATTTATTTATTTATGCACACAAGAACTGGGGTATAGGCCAGAGGTGCAGGGGTTGAGAGGATCCACCAGAGACAGAGTGGGGAGCAGAACAGGCAGATCTACGAAGAACACTGTTGAGGGGAGCAGCTGGCAGGTCAGGAGAGGATCAAACTTACGCTGGAGTGGCTTTAGCTTCTTAGTGCTGTGATTAAACCTGCTGCACCACCACGAAGGTCCTCTCCCCCCACATTTTTATTGGCATCAGTCAAGCCCAAAGCGAGGCTTAATGTCCCGAGGGAGCTGGCTGCTACCCCCCCCCCCACATCTCCAGAACCTTGGCCTTTACTGCAGACCCTTGCTCTACGGCTGTACACTCACCTCCACAGTCTACCTTCCAGATCTTTCCACTGACCACTGACCACTGGCCTTCCCTGTGCTCCTGGCTCGTGGCTCTCACTTGATCCAGGATCTGACTTTCACAAGACTGCCTCCATTCACCTTCTACATTTTATTTCTAGGTCAGTTACACACTGTCCCACTCACCAAATGGTCACGAACACAAAAACTAGCAATGAAGTTAACTTATGGCAAAGCTCTGAAGAAAAGCTGTGGCTAAATCTGAATACCTGAGTCATTTTAGGAAAATATATACCTCTCTCTGCTTTTGGTTTCCTCATCTCTAAAATGACAATAACAGTACAATTTGCCCTGTGATGTAAAGATTAAATCCCTTAATACGTGTGCAGTTCTAGAACAGGGATGAGTGTGGTGTCCAGTAAGTACTGCTGCTCACCTCTGAAGAGCCTGAACAGACAAGATTTGGTATGTATGGAGAAAAGAAAGCCTTAGGTCTGTTATACTGGCTATTTCTGGATGCCTTCTGCCCTGGCAGAAGGTGACAGGTGACTCACCACTGCTCAGCCCTAAATCTCAAAAAACCTCCCGAAAATGATCATAAAACTCCTACTTCCCTGTTTCACACCCATCACTAAGGGAGCCAGCTATCCAGCTACAGGTCACAGACGAAAACAGCTCACTAAATGTGTCCTTCTTACAGATTTAGTTTGCTAAGAAAATTGAGGCAAGAGATAGCACTGTAGTTAACTACTGTCTCCATCCCTGTCAAAGGTGTGGTTTGAATTCATCTCTGTCCCTATTGGGATGGAGTAGTTTCTATAATATCAATTTCTGCATCAATCCGGCAATCCCACTCCTAGGACCCAAAGGACACAAAAAGGTTGATTCAAAAGAACACCTGCACCCCCATGTTTATTGCTGCTCTATTTACAATAGGGAAGACATGGAATCAACCCAAATGCCCAAAAATAGAAGACTGGATTAAAAAAGATGTGGTACATATACACAGTGGAATATTACTCAGCAATCAAAAAGATAACCTCATGCCTTTTGCAGCAACATGAATGGAGCTGGAAGGGATCATGCTTCATGAAATAAGCCAGAAAGAAAATGAAAAATACTGCATGGTTTCATTCAGAGCAGGAGCATAAGGGATCAGGGGGAAAAAAAGAAAAGAGAGAGACAAACAAAGGAAGTAGAGTAAAAGGAAAACAATGAACTACTATATACCAGAGACTTTTAGGGGGTGGGAGGGGGAGTGGGATCAGAACTGGGATGGGAAGAGTCTGCTGGACTGTGGTGATGGCACATGGGTGAGCTGGTGGGAAGCCCATGCGGATTGCATTTGAGATGGAAAAATGCACAAAATGAAAAAGGATGTAAAAAAAAAAGCAGATAAAATCTGGTTAACCCATTTTGAGAAGTTAGTCAACATCTTTGAGCATCAGTTTTGTCATCTGCAATATTGGCATGGTCATACAGGTGATTTGAGCATCAAATATGGCCACAACATTACTCAGTATGATGTCCATCACGGGAAAGAGAGGAGAGTATCTCTGTCCTATTGCTTGGCATAACATGATGAAAGGAAACCAGCAGAAAGAAAGAAGAACCACAGGGGTTCCAAATAATGAAAACATCGGAAACAGCCTTTAAAATAATTGTGCGAACATATCTTTCTACATGCAAAGAGAAAAAACAAAATTTTGAAAGTGTTTTATAGCTGTTGAGATATCTAAAATGATGGACTAAAAAGAGATATTTCGAATAATAAATAACACTGAAATTAAGAACTCAGTGAAACATTTTACAACAAATTGCATTTAGCTAAAAAAACAATTAATGAAATGGAGGTTATATCAAAGAGCTATATGGAAACATATGTAACTGCTTATAAGAGAGGACATTGTAAAGAAGGGAAATAAAAGGTGTAGATCTAATATACATTTAGTCAGAATTACAAATGGAGAGGATGGTGAAAACAGGACAGAGGTATATGAAATGCCAAAGAGAAATCCATGCTTATGTATGTAACAATAAAACTGAGGAATAAACCAAAGGAGAAAAAATCTTTAAAAGCCAAGTGAGGCAAGAGATTACCTTCAGAGGAACAACAATGAGATTGACAGCTGACTTATGAACAGAAGAAATAGATGTCAGAAAACAATGAAATAATGCTTTTGTGTGTGTGTTGAAAGAAATCTTGTCAAACAAGAGTTCTTGCCCCCAAAACATCCTTCAAGAATGAAAGTAATATGTAATAAATAATGCATAAAGTTTATTCAGAATTTTGATGCTGAGAATGGCAAAGTAGTTTCTATTTCATCAATTTCTTCATCAATAAATAGAAGGGATAAAGTGTTCACAGTAAGTCAGTGGTGACAGATGAAAGAGTCCATTGAGCTTGAAAAGTAAGGTGGGAAAGGAATCCAGATATCAAGGCCTGTGTGGCTATACATAAGGTCTAGCACACATGCAATTGAAATCCCAGAATGAGAAGACAAATAAAAAAGTGACAAAAATATATTTGAAGTAATAATGTCCTGAAGTTTTCTGAATTTAATGAAGATATTTTACAAATTAGCGAAGCTCTGAAAACCTCAAATAAGAGCAATAACAAGAATATTCCATGTAGGCACATCTTGCTTGACTTGCTAAAATTCTAAAATAAAGAAGAAATCCTGGAAAACTATGGTTACATTAAAGGGAACCCTAGTTAGTGACTACTGACTAGAAGCAGTGGAAGTTAGAAGACACAGGAATGACATCTCTAAAATACTGGGAGATAAAAACCTGTCAATTCAGAATTCTTTACCCAGTGAAAGTACATTTCAAACCTGAGGGTGAAACAGAGACCTATCAAGATAAAGTAAGAGAATTTGTTGTTAGCAGACAAATAGTGCCGAGAATGTTAGCAGATATTCTCCAGGTTAAAGCTTAGTAATGCTGGAGGAAAGTTAGATTTGCAGAAAA
>NW_004567140.1:7594764-7595273 GCF_000260355.1 Condylura cristata
CACACACTATCTGAAAGTAGGGCTTTGCTATTTGGTATAATTTGCCAAGTTATATTTTTGGTCTGGTAATGTTATACCCATTAGTATATATTGAAATATTTGTGAATATTCCAAGACTTAAAAGAACAACCTGGAAAATCACATCAAATATAATCAAGTTCTTGAAGTAAACTAGTATTTACTTGAGATTTATCAACTGTGTAACTGATTGCACTGTTTTATATAGATGATATAATATAGATGTGTTATATGTTTAAATTGTATTAGGTAGAATATGTTAACACCACATATGTTATATATGACCTCTATCATGCAAAAGGCCAATGGGGAGCAGAGAGAGATAAAATGATCTAGCTCTAGTGAGAATGTGAAAATCAAGGATGAAAACACTGGAACAAAGAGTTTAAAAAAACCCACAAAACAGGCCCTCCCTGGTGGCGCAGTGGGTTAAAGTACAGCACTAAGAAGCTTAAGCCACTTTCGCATGAGTTCGATTCCCGCCTGCCCCG
>NW_004567140.1:7595638-7628617 GCF_000260355.1 Condylura cristata
ATATGTATATGTATATATATACATATATATATATATACGATCCAGTGACATATTGTCTGTGACAGAGACACTTTAATGATAGAGACACAAACAGAGAGTGAATGACTGGAATGAACAAGCAAAAAGAGTCAAAGCACTCGAGGATCCATGAGCAGATACCGAAACAGCACGGAAATAAGCTACCAGGGACTCTTGTTCCAAACATGGGGCAAATTTAGCTCCAAAAATAGTTTTGGTAGGGTCCTCCCTGGTGGCGCAAGGGTTACAGCACAGCACTATGCTGCCTGCCTCAGTGGCCAAAGTGCAAGTTCGGTCCCTGCCCGGAGCTGACCCACAGGGCTCAGCAGACAGCTCCTGTCTCTCCACTGCTCCCCTCAGCAGTGGACTTCGTCAGTCGGCCTGCTCTGCTCCCCACTCTGTCCCTGGTGAACCCTCTCACCCCATGCATCTCTAGCCTGTACCCCAGCTCGATATGCATAAATATATAACTTCTAAAAATAATGTTGATGAATTGCAATAGCAGTGAATTAAAATGTTTTTAATTCATAGAAATATTCTGTAGAGAATGTCAGCTATTAAATATTGAACAAATAATAGAATTAGAGAAACACAGTTTTAGAAATCAATGTAATAATTAGTTTCGAGCTTGCTAATTGATGACATCATGAGAGGCTAAAACCATAGATGAATGTTTTTGTGGGGATAGGTAACTCACACGGAGCTGTCAAATAGAACGCTTGTTCTTACCCCAAATCACATGTTTAAAGTCTGACCTGCGAGGAAGAAGCATGAAGAGATGAAGGTTTGGGTGATCCTCATCCTGAGCTGAAACCCTCATGATTAAGATCAGTGCCCTTACGGAAGAACCAAAATGTATGATACTTTTTTATTTTTTCATTAAATATATCTTCTTGCATTGCATGCCTGTTCATTTTTTTAAAAAAATATTTATTTATTAATGCTTACAAGAACTGGGGAACAGGTCAGATGTGCAGGGCATGAAAGGATTCACCAGAGACAGACCAGGGAGCAGAACAGGCAGATGGACTGAAATCCACTGCTGAGGAGAGCAGTAGGCGGGACAGGAGAGGTCTGCTGCGCCCTGTGAGTCAGCTCCCTGGCCAGGGATCGAACTTGTGCTGCTGTGGCTGTGGATGGCTTCAGAATGCTGAGCTTTTAACGGTTGAACCACCAGGGAGGCCCATGCTTGTTCATTTTTTGGACAGTATGTGAATTCTCAAGTGTATTTCCCATAGTTCTTCCTCACGGCAGCACCTGTGAGCATCACCGTAGTTCCTTGTGCCCTTGTTTTCCCTGTTTTGACCCCTCTCCCCCCACTCTGCCCCCACTGGGTACTTCAGATTTGTGTTCAATTGCAAGTTTTCTCATTTCTGATACTTTGTTCTGTTTCTCTGTATTCCACTTATAAGTGAATCCATCCAACATTTTTTTTTCCTTCTGACTTATCTCACTTAACATCCCTTCCTGCTCCATCCATGTGGCTGCAAACGGCATGAATTAATCTTTTTGACCACTGTGTAGTATTCCACTGTGGTTATAGATCATGTCTTGGGTCATTCATTCATTTTAGGGCTTGATTGTTTCCATATCTTTGCTATTGTAAGTAGTGTTGCAGTAGACATAGGAGTCCAGGTCTCAAATTAGTGTTTTTGTGTTCTTTAATAGACTACAGAACTTTTTTTTTAAAGATTTATTTATTTATGTATGCATACAGAACTGGGGTACAGGCCAGAGGTGCAGGGGTGGTGAGAGGTTTCACCAGAGACAGAGTGGGGAGCAGAACAGGCCGACTGATGAAGTAGACAGCTGAGGGGAGCAGCGGGCAGGTCAGGAGAGGTCTGCGGCGCCATGTGGTCACCTCCGGGGCAGGCGGGAATCAAACTCATGCGGAAGTGGCTTTAGCTTCTCAGTGCTGTGCTTTAACCTGCTGTGCCACCAGGGAGGGCCCATTACAGAACTTTTTAAAATTATAACATATTTGCGCTTCTGTTCTAAAGGCAACATGTTAGTGGAGGGATAAACATTAGAAATATTTTTACTGAGGTTCAGGTAAAGGCAGTGATCCCGACCCTTCTACCCCTTCTGTGCTGTGTACTTTTTCACTTGCCTGACTGAATTGGCTACAATTTTCACAACTAAGAGATATAAGAATTGGATAAAACATAAAACTTTCTGTCTTTGTGCATTATATTACAGTATACCTGAAAAGCCCAGTAGATCAATGTTAAAACCAATATACACAGAGATACACCAAATATACAGATGTTGGTGAGGAAGAAGGATCTAAAATTAACATAAAAATCAATAGCCTTTATACATATAAATAATAACCAGTTACAAGATGTAATGGAAGATAAAAGTCCACTTAAAATAATGAAGTGATAAATTCTTATGGATAAATGTGGTAATAGATGTGCAAAACCTGTATTTAAAAAAAAAAACTTAGAAATATTCTGGAATATTCAAAAGTCTGCCTGAATTAAAAGGTGTACAATCTTTGGTCTCAGACAGAAAAGTAAATAGCAGCATAAAGATGTCATCTGGCCAAGTTCATACAGAAGCTTATAATGATAGGGGTGAAAATACCAATACATTTTCCCCCTGGATCTGGACAAAGTTTTCAGTGTTCATATGGAAAAATAAATAGTTAAAAATAGTAAGATTAAAAAAAAAAAAAAACAGTTCACAAACCCTTTAAAAAATCAAAGCAATGCCACTATTAGGAATTTAGTGTAAAGTAATATTAACTGCTCATCTACAGAAGACTATTTAAATAAATTAAAGTTCATCCAGACAATAGAAAATATTCAGCTCTCTGAAAGGAATGATGCTCAATGAAATAAGCCAGAAGGGGAAAAAAAAAGATATATAAAATGATATATATATATACATATATATATATTCCTCCTATAAGTGAGACCATCCTATAAGTATATATAATATATATAAACATAAATAATATATTATATATAAATATAAATAATATTATATTTATTTATTTATTTATTTATTTATTTATTTATTTATTTATTTATTTATATGATGCTCTCACAGGAGGAATGTAGGAGGGCTAAATAAAGAACCAGACAAAATAATCACACATTAAAAAATAAAATGAATAGGCAACTATTAATCAGAGACTCCTGCAGAAGAGGAGGGAGAAGGATCAAAACAGGGTCTGGAATGTCTTCTCATGCTCAAGCAAGGGGCTAAGGGGATGGACACAAGTGAATTGTTGGTGGGAATTTTACGGGGATTACACCTGAGAGGAGAAAGCAGGCATTGTGCAAAAAGGCAGACTGATGTGAAAGATAAATATATATATATATGTGTATATATATATATATATATATATATATATATATTATCTATCTGTATCTATCTATATATAATTAAATTAAATTAAAAAGAAAATATTCAGCTCTAGGAAAGAATAAAAAGTATCTCTATAAACAATGATTCCAAGAGTTCCTGGATGTTTTATCAGCTGCAAAGGGCAAGATGTATAGAGAATACACTGCCTTTTATAAAAGATTGGGAGGTAACAGAAATATGGTATTGTAATTTATAAATACATATGCCACATACACAATATACACATATACATACACAGTGTGTTTACACCCACATATATTTTGCTGCAGAAATACAGGGTGGTGCATCAGAAACAGCAAACCCTATTTCCTCTGAATATGGATAGGAATGGGCTAGGGTGTCTTTATGAGAGTGAGACTTCCCTGAGAATCATTTTAAAAACCATGTAAAATAGCTTTGAAATTTGGTCTATGGAACTGCTTGACGTCTGTAATCCAAAATTACATTGTTGTGTTGACAACATCACACTGACAAACGAGTCTTTGAGCGGGACGCAGGATGTTGCCTAGCAGAAAGATCCTGGCCTTATTTATTGATAGAATAATCACACAGCAGCAGTGGTGAGAGGAAGGACTCACAGAAAAGGGAGTAGGGGGTGAAACTAGAAAACAGGCCCCCTCATCTATAGAATCAGGGGTCCTGGACCTGCCCCGGTACTTCTCACCTGCTTGGGGCCTGGATATTGCTGTTGAGATCAAGCCATGCATCCCAGCCACGGTTTCAGGTTTCAATCTTATCAACAACTAAGGCTTTCACTGGTCAGTTTCTGGGGTCCCTGGTCATCCATTGGTCCATCCCTCCTTCCCCGTCCCCCTAGTCTGGGATATACATGGACACCCATGATGCTGACCCTTCCCAGGGTGATCCAGCTTTAAGCTCTTGGTTGGTTTGAAAGACACCTGGTGTGATTTGGCTCAGATGACTGACTGGGCATCTCTGACCTTGTAACCTGGACGCAGGACTCCAGGTTACAGAGATGGGGGCCGAGCGCGTGGCTTAGGATAAACAGACCCACAGTGAATCACAAGGATAAAAAGCAAATGTGGAAATACAGACACACAGGGTCAAGTTAATGACTTATATTTCAAATGCCTAATGCTGATAGCATAATCTTGGAGAGAAAAATGTTAAATCAAGGGACTTTGAACCCAGTGTTTTTTTTTTTTAATGTATTAATCTATGTTTCTATTTACATTATTGTTCATTTTCAAACAATGTTTACTTCCCCGCTCTCCCCATCATCACCACAGTCCCCCACATTCCTTCTTCCTTCTGACCACTCTCCCTCCCCTGTAAGATATCTCTGCTTTGTAATTGTCTGTTTGGGTTTTGCTGCATGTGTTTGCTATTGCAATGACAATATAATTTTCCCTATATTGTACTTGGCTGTCTTATATTCCCTCTGTAAGTGAAACCATTTGATATTTCCTTTCTCCTTCTGATATATGTCTGAGTATGATCCCTTCCAGCTCCATCCATGTTGCTGCTCTGGCATGAGTTTCTCTCTTTTGATGGCTCTGTGGTATTCTACGGTGTACAGGCCACATTTCCTCGATGCACTTAACTTCCATACCTTGGCTGTTATTATGAACATGGAAATGCAGATTTCCTTTAGAATTAGTGTTTTTGTGTTCTCCAGGTACCTCTAAGTGGAATTGTTGATCATGTTGCACATCCATGTTTACTCTTTTGAGACGCCACAAAACCATTTTCCATAGGGCTTGGTCCAGTCTATTCCTCCTGGCAGTATAACGGGATTCCTTTTTGTTCCCATTCTCATCAGCACTTGTTGTTTCTGGTCTTGTTGACATGGGGCCACCTTTAAAAATAATTATTTAAATTGTAACTATTTTCTTTATTCGTGGGATTGTTGATGGCTATGGTAATAGCAAAGTCCTAATTGTACATCATCGAATGGGGAAAATGTGTCAATATGGTGCTGAAAATTAAGCTTCTTCCTGAAGAAGGCAAATATAAGAATGAAATCAAATTCCAATCAAATTGGAGGTTATTGAATCTATTACGGGCAGTGAGAGGGGCACCCCTAAACCCCCAAACCTGCCCACTCTAAATAGGTTCTGCCATCCACCGCATCAAGACAGAACATGTAAGAGCTTTCATGGAAAGGAACTTTAATACAGGAGTGTGCAATACAGAAAAGACAAAGAACATAGTTTCTAAATCAGACACCTGAAGTCCTCCATCCCTTCGAGGGCAAAAGTCCATCCAAAAGGGACTGGCCCAAGCAAGGCCTGAAAGCCCAACATAAGCCTAAAGCACCTTCTGGCCAGGACCCATAGTAAAGGGTCAGACATGGCCAGACAAGACTGGGAGGAAAAGAGAAAAATAATAATCAAGATAAACGTGCCACAGTCACCTCCCCACGGGTCTCGCCCACATTTGTGTCACCTAGTCCAGGGCCAAGAAGCAAGAGCCGCTTCCTCACGTGTCTCGGCTCCACGTCCTTCCCTCAGGTCTCCTTCTGTCTCCAACCTGCTTCCTTCCTCCTCTGTCTGTTCTCCAGATTCTCCTCCTCCCTGTTCGGCTCCACCCTCTTTCTGGGTTGGGTAGGGAACCTGGAGCCTCCCCTTTTCCTGGGGACTCCCCTGTTACAAATTCAGGATTGTAGGAAAAAAGAAAAAGCTAATTATTTTTCCTAAGAGCAGTTGGAGCAATATTAGAACAGGGAAATACAAAAAAGGCTTAGAATTTCTCATTTTTACACAAAACAAGTTTGTTCTCATTATCTTTTTTTTTTTTTTTTTTTGTAGAATGCTGACCCATCAATATAGAGGGATTATAAAAATCATTTTACAATTCACAGTACAGTCATGATGCAAGTGAGAATGCATTATCAATGGGTTTCAAACACCTAGATATTACGGTCTTTTTTGTTTTGTTTAGCTTTTTTAAAAAAGATTTATTTATTTATGCATACAAGAGTTGGGGGGGTGTAGGCCAAAGGTGTGAGGGAAGTGAGAGGATTCAGTAGGGGCAAAGTAGGGAAAAGAACAGGCAAATTTACTGAAACATACAGCTGAGGGGAGCAGCAGGGAGACAGGAGAGGTCTGCTGTGCCCTGTGGGTCAGCTCCCAGGCTGGGGATCGAACTCATGCTGCTTTGGTTTACAATAGCTTGATAGCACTGCCTGTAACTTGTGTGCCACCAGGGAGGCCTCTTGCTCAGATTTTTATTTATCTATGCATATAAGAACTTGGGTACAGGCCAGAGGTAAGGAAATTCACTAACGGCAAGATGAGGACCAGAGTAGGCAGACTGACCAAAATAAACTGCTGCACCATATGGGTCAGCTCCCTGGCCAGGGTCCAGCTGGTGCTGTGGTGGCTGCAGACAGCTTCATAGTGCTGTGCTTTAGCCCTTATGCCACCAGGGAGGCCCAGACATTTCACGGTCTTAAAGCAGAAGCTATTTCACCAATGACACAGAAAACTATTTGCTTCCTACAGCAAACCAACCACCGAGGAAAATCTTTACACTAAAGATGTAGACCTGGTAGTCATCACATCCACCAGCCAGACACATGTGCTTCCTCATAGGTGGCCGTAGGAAGTACATGCATGCTCCACATCACATCCTTGCCAAAAATATTGAACTTAAATCATGAAAACTAAGCAGAAAAATCCAATGCATGAAATCGATCCTACCAGAGACATCTGGTCTGTTCTTCAAAATGTCACTCATGAAAGACCAAAAGTAATAACAATTGAAAAAATAATTAGATGGCATTCTGAATACATTGATATCTACCAGGTGAGTCTATATAAAACCATCCAGCCACATTGGAGCGACTACAGGTATTTGACTAGAAACACTAATTTAAGAACATTCACTCAATGTTGATGACTTTGTTTAAGACCTATTTATTTGTGTTTGTTTATTTATTGGTTTGTTTATTGTTGTGTAGAAGAACAGGGGTACAGGACAAAGGTTCATGGGATGAGAGGCTTCACCAGAGACAGAGTGGGGAGCAGAACAGGCAGATCGATGAAGTACACTGCTGAGGGGAGCAGCGGGGAGACAGGAGAGGTCTGCTGCACCGTGTGGAGCAGCTCCCTGGCTGGGGATCGAACTCAAGCCCTAGGCCCATTGCTTGCATTCTTGAGTGTTTGTCGACCTTGATAAAGAAACTAGTATGAGAAAAATGAAAATAAAATTCAACAAAGACATTTTCAGATAAACAAAACTAAGGCTACAACTCATGGGCAGACCTACGTTGCATATTTTGAAAGAGTAACAGTAGGTAGGAGGAGAAAGACTCCAGATGGAAGGTCAGAGATGTGGGAAGGAGAAAAGAGCTTGGGGCCACTCACTCGAAAGGAAGAATCGAATGTATCGAACAATAGCGATGATATTTTATGGCATTTAAAATGTATGGAGCATGTCCAACACCAACAGCATGTAAGCTGAGACTGGGCAGAGGTGTTTAAGTCTTCTGCTGCATTTTCTGGAGGCTTGTATAGTTATCAACGTGATATTAGAGTTTGACAAGTCAAGGACGGAACCTGCCATCTCGAGAGCAGACTACTTGGGCATGTTAACATTTGGGGGCATATTCTTTCCTGTGGGGTCATGTCTGTGCACTGTGGAATGCTGAACAGCAGTTCCGGCCTCTACTTGCTGGGACCACCAGCGCCTTGTGATTAATTTTATGTGTCAGTCTGCCTGGGTGGTGGGATGCCTAGGTCGTCTGGCTAATCATCTTCTCTGGGTGTGTCTGTGAGACCAGCAAGCACAGGGAAGTACTGTGTCTTGTGGGTGTGGCCTGGTGCACACCTTGAGGGCCTGGATGGTACAGAAAGGGGAGGAAGGGAGGATTTGCTCCCTCTGCCTGATAGCTTGGCTGGGACATTCACCTCCCTGTAGTCATCAGGGCTCTTGGGACTTCTTAGCTTCCATAATGGTCTGAGCCGATCTTTTATTTATTTTTTTATAGATTTATTTAGTTATGCATACAGAACTGGGTACAGGCCATAGGTGCAGGACAGTGAGAGGGTTCACCAGAGACAGTGGGGAGCAGAACAGGCAGATGGACAAAGTACATGGCTGAGAGGAGCAGCGGGCGGGTTAGGAGAGGTCTGCTACGCCATGTGGATCTCCTCCTGGGTAGGCAGGAATCGAACTCACGCGAAAGTGGCTTAAGCTTCTTAGTGCTGTGCTTTAACCCGCTGCGCCACCAGGGAGGCCTGATGAGCCAATCTTTTAATAAATTGTTACTTCTTTGGTCTGTCTCCAAGCCTGGCCAAGCTGGAGGGAATCTCCCAGTAGACAACTCCTGCTCTGGTGTAACCAAGTAGATAGCTAACCGATTAAGAGTGAAAACACTGGAAGGATTTAAAAGTAATCAACACAGAGATGACAAAGGAACATAAAGGAGGTAAGCCTCAAAAGTACCTAGTAAGATGGTAGGTTTAAATCTGAATATCATATATATTAACATAGGAACACCCTCAGGGCGTGCACCAGGCCACCCGCACAAGGCACAGCTACCTCCCTGCATTTACTGGTCCAAAGGCTGATCTCACAGACACACCCAGAGAGGATGATTAGCCAGACGACCTGGGCATCCCAGCACTCAGGCAGTCTGTCACATAAACTGCAATGAAAATCGTATTGCCAGATGATAAGATCAGTTAGGACCTCTGAATTCTGTGATGTCCTTGGGGTTCTCAACAGCCCCGGCGTGGGGCAGGGAATAAGGACTACAGGTCTTAGAGTTCTTTCTTTATTTTTAAAATTTATTTTTATTTATTTATGCATACAAGAGCTGGAGTGTAGGCCAGAGGGGTGTGTGTAGGGGTGGGGAGGTTAAGAGGCTTCACCAGAGACAGGGTGGGGAGAAGAGCAGGCAGATTTAGTGAAATCCACTGCTGAGGGAAGCAGCGGAGAAACAGGCGAGGTCTGCTGAGCCCTGTGGGTCACTCCCTGGCCAGGGATCAAACTCGTGCCACGGTGGCTGGTGACAGCTTCCTAGCACCGAGACAACACCTTGCGTCAGCAGGGAGGCCCAGGATCCTCGTCTGTCACTGCTTAGCTTTTGACCTTGAATGGGACACTTCCTTGTGTTAAGTCTTGATTATCTTATCAGAAACTAATGACTTTGAGTTAGTCAGAGACCTCAGTGCTGGACGTGGCCAGGTGCTGGGTCACTCCTCTTAAGTCGGTGGGCCCTTGCAGCAGACACACACGCCAGCTAACACTGACCACTTGGTGGGTTCTTTTTCTATTGCTGATGCAAACACATCCCCTTAAACACAGTGACTTAAACAATGCAAGTGTCATCTCACGGTTCTGTGGAGCACAAGCCCCAGACAGGGCTCGCTGACTAAGGGCTACCGGTGTGACAGTGCTAAGTCCTCTCTGAGGCTGCAGGAAACTCACCGTCCATTGCGTCTTCCGGCTTCCTCGCTGCCCACGCTCCTGGGCTCCTGACGGCCCCTCCTCCAGCGTCAGGAACGGCAGCTGAGTCCTTCATGTACCATCTCTATTTCTTCTATCACCTTCTCCTTTTCTGACCCAGCCGGGAAGGGGCTCCCCTGTGAAGGACCGGTGATTTCATTAAGCGTGCTGGACAATCCAGATAACCTCTCTTTCAATATCTGTTCCCTTAATGGTCATCACGAAGCGCCTTCTATCATGTGCAGTTACATATCCTCAAATTCCAGACATTAGAGAAGCGTACTGGGGCGTGTACTGGGGTGGAGCTGGGGGCAGGGAGGTCTGGGGCTGGTAGGCAGCATCCAGCTTACCACAAAAGATGACAGGGAAGCCTTATTGTCTTCAAGACAGAACCTGGCTGACAGGCCGGCACACACGCTTGCTCTTCTGCTCCCACATTATTTGTGTACTGAGACCAAGTCCTAGAGATTAAGCTTTACTGCTGAGCTCTGATTCCAGGCCCCACTTGGGGTACCTTGATTGAAATGGGTGAGAGATAATTCTGCCCTAAAATATCAGGGTGCTCTTTTGTAAAAAAAAAAAAAAAGGGGGAGGGGGCTCGGATGGGGGGATGAGAAAAAAAAAAAAAAAACAATGTCACTACACGGATAGCATCGTTGTTCCTGAGCTGGAGACTCACTTCAACAGCAAAAGGGACACCCAAAAATTATGCCTGAACCCCTGGACTGAACCCCTGTTCCAAAACTGGTCACTTGATCCTGATTGCGGGATTGGTCACACCTTTATCTGCAAATAAAAGGTGAGTTTATTTACCTGTTACCTATAAGACATCCTGAATTTTTAATATTCAGTGTATGTTACTGTGGTGAAGGATAACAGTTACCTGTGGCACACGGCAGCATACAGGCTACCAGTATCTGTAATTAATGGGTAAATGCATGGTTTTATTCAAGGAAACTGATTTATGTCTTAATTTTCAGATGTTCTGCCTCACATTTCCACCGATGCCACCACAGGCCCGCAGAAGCCAGCAGATGCCGGGCGAGTGTGGTCTCCTTTATGACCTGCTCCTAATTAGTTTTTTATTGTCATCTTCCAACTCACACTTAACTGTACAAACAGGGGTAGCACGCCTCCCAACCCCCATGAATAAGCCTCAGCCCTGGCCCTGCAATAAACAGGGTGTATTTATGACGCGAGATTATCATCTGGAGCCTTCCCACTTTTTCTGGCTGATTCTCTAGGCACATGTGAGCGTGGGACTCAGGGCGCTGGTGATGAAACCGGGGAGCCGCCGCCTCCTTGCTGGCTCCTGCCCCTCACCTGCCTGCCCTCCGCTGCCTCTATTAGGCTCGGCGAGTTAAGTGAAAGGGAGAGGAACGAGCTGAAAGCTGGTGGGTGGTGGAGCTTCGAAGTCCATAGTTCCCGACTAATTGCAGGTCCTAACA
The DNA here is from genome assembly GCF_000260355.1 of Condylura cristata. Classification (NCBI taxonomy): domain Eukaryota; kingdom Metazoa; phylum Chordata; class Mammalia; order Eulipotyphla; family Talpidae; genus Condylura; species Condylura cristata. The sequence continues at coordinate 7,606,900 of NW_004567140.1, forward strand.
GGCACAATTAGTTGCTACAAGCCCTTTGAGAAGGCCCAGGGCCTTTTGCAGGTAGCAGCCATCACGAGATAAAGGCTGAAATGCGCTCCACTTAGAGAGACACTTGCAGACAGCGGTGTCACAGCCTGCCAATTACACTGTCCCTGTACACAGTCACTTCCCAGGGAGACGAGGAGCCCGGGAGACCCAGCATTAAAGGGGAGCGGCGCAGGCTGCTCTCAGCCCCTGTAGATGAGATGCAGCGCCAGAGAGCTGGGCAACATTGGGAGTGGGCTTTGGGAATGAAACCCTATTGTTGAGTCCATCAGAAGCCGGGTTGCATAGACATTTGCTCTGTACGTTACCTCCATCTGCACACCTCCTGGCAAAACCAACATCATACACCCCCCACCCCAACTTTTGGTCTTGGGGAGGGGCAAGAAGACAAAACTCAGACATTTCACTGGAAGATAAAGGCAGTGGCATGCTGGTGCAAGGATGCTTCACTGGAGGGTCAGGACCCCCTTCCCCCCAAACCCCAAATTGGACCAGTTAAATGTTAGAGTCACATCTGTCTGGAAGCCAGGTTCTAAGACACTAGGTAAGATGAAAGTCACGTTTCAAGGGTGGTTTGGCTGCATATACTATAAGTCACCCATAAAGCACAGTTACATGGATTTGTGTAGATAATACTGTTCAGTAATTTCCATGTATAAATGCCAAAGCGATTGTAAAACATATAATAAAGAGTACAAATAAAAATATAATGTTTATTTTAAATCTCGTCAAACAAAAGAATTAGTGCTGTGTGCGGGTGAATGTCTCCACACTAAAGTGTGGGCTATGTGAAGTCAGGAGCATATCACGTCTTTTCCAGGCCTCAGTTTCCCTCCTGCAGAGGATGGAGTTGGAGATGATGGTGAGTGAGGTCATTTCGAGGGCTGATGTCCCCACTGTTGAGATCCTGACAGTGTTGTTCCCAAGTGTGGGGGGCGGTGGGTCAGTCAGTGTGGTCTTCCAACCAAGAAGACCCCAAAACCATATTGAGGGGACAATATCCACCTCAGCTGTGGCTGTGTTGTTCTCATACTTGTAAAACGCTGTCTGCAACTGATGGTCGCCATTCAATAGTCCCATATGAAGGAACTGGGGTTCGTTGCTGGTGGCAGTCTAGGTGAGGAGAAAGTCTCCAACACTTGGAATATGTGAGTGTGGGTGCAATAGCAGGTGACTGATCAGTTTAGATGACCGTGATGGAAAGGGTTTGGTGCCATTAACTAAAGCCTCCTGCTTTGCCTTCCACAGCCAGGCCTACATCAAAGTCCACTGGAGAACGCTCCTTTTCCAGATGGCTGCTAAAGTTCTCGTGTATGGTGAGCTGCGGGCACTCAGAGAATCACTAGCAGGAGGCTGTGGTGTGGAAAACAAGCATCAGGCACCAGATAACTGGGAAGCTGGGGTCTGGTCCCATCTGCCATTTCCTTGCTGTGTGACAACGGACCAGTTGCTTAACCTTTCTGAGCCTCTCTTCCCTGAATTTACAAATAAGAGGTTGGGATTTTATCATAGTTGTTGGTTCCTTTTAGCTTTGCTATTTGAGGATTTTAAGTTCCCTTACCCATTCTTCTGTAAGGTTTCCTACCCTCTGATCATGAAATTGTCTGTACCTGTCCCTTCTAGGGAGAAAGAAGGGAAGAGGGAGGTGAGCTTTGATGTCATGTTGAGTGACGCTATGGGACAAACCATCGGGACAGACGTTCCAAAGCATTTGTGACCCATGTCACTGAAACTGTCTCCACTTCAGAGAAGATGTCACATTTTTCTACTTCTCCTTTCTACTGCCCAATTTTGCATAAATGTGGTCTTTTGTGATTGTATCATCCAACTTCCAGCTACGGTTTACCTATGAGGGCAAAGGTGAGTCGAAAAGGGAAATAATAATCTTCAGTAAATGGTGCTAGCTGGGAGAAAATGATCTTAGCCCTTTTCTCCTACCACATGCAAAACAAATTCCAAAGTAGAGCATGGACCTAAAAGTAATATCTATGGCCATCAAAGTTCTAGGAAAAAAAAAAAATAGGGAAAGTCATTTCAATGACTTTGGGCAAGGCACTGACTTCTTAGACAGGACGCAAGTGGTATAAACCACAACATAAAAAAACAAAGACAGGTTGATCAAAATGAAAACCTTTTTCTCATAAAAAAGAGAAAACATTAAGAAAATAAACATGTAGAATGTAGAAATAACTTACAACTCAATAATAAGAAACCATAAAACCTGACTAAAAGATGGGCAAACGATTTTATATTTCAGCAGAGAGAATCCAAGGAAGGCAAACAAGCCTGTGGAGAGATGGTCACTCTCATCGGCCCTTCAGGAAGTCACCTCCCTGGTGGTACAACGGGTCAAAGTGCAGCACTGTGAAGCTGGCTGCTGCTTCAGCTTGAGTTTGATCCCCGGGCAGGGGGTTGGCCCACATGGCGCAGCAGACCTCTCCTGTCTCCCCGCTACTCCCCTCAGCAGTGTACTTCGTCGATCTGCCTGTTCTGCTCCCTGCTCTTTCTCTTGTGAAGCCTCTCACTGCCCCTGCACCTCTGGCCTGTACCCCAATTCACTATGCATAAAAAATAAATCTTTAAAAACACACACATACACAAGAAGATGGCTCTACAGGCCCATTAAGAGCTAACAGGCGAAGCCCACGGCATCAGGACTTGGAAAAACTGAACCTCACATGTTGAGGGAGGAAAGAAAAATGGTTTAGACAACCTGTTAAACAGCTTGACAGTTTTTAGACTTTATACGCATGAACTTCATGTCCCAGAAAACTTCCTTCTGAGCAGATGGCTTTTTTATACCTAGAGGAATGAAAACATAGGCCAAGAATTGTGCACAAATGCTCCTAGAAGCTTGATTCATAATAGTCAAACCCTGGAAAAAGCCTAGATGTTCATCTGCTTTAGAGAGGATAAATAAACTGTGGTATATCCATGTAATGGAATAGTACTTGGCCATAAATATAAAAGAAAGATGTATTGGTATTGGCTACAAAGTTGAACACAAAAGCATTCTGCTAAGGGAAAGATGTCAGAAAACAGCACCGCCTGTCATTTCTGTGTCATTTGAAGTAACAGAAAGCAGACCACTGACTGTGTAGGACTCGGTTGAGAGTGGACTGCAAAGTGACCCAAGTGTCTGCTGGGGTCATGGGAGAATGAAAAATCTCGATTGCTGCAAAACCCCACCTGGTTATGTACCTGCACAAAAACTCAAGGGACAACACATTTAAGATAGGTGACTTTTACGGTATATTATTTCCCAAGCATTTTGTCAAATACAATATATATTAACAACAAAATCTGTCTATTTGTGTGTGGGCCCTGAGAGTGTGTTCTGGGGTCCTGGGCTTCTTGCTGGGGTCCACTCCTAGCAGTTGCATGAGCAGGATAACTGAGCTCCTAGTCTGACTTCAAGGGGATACCTGGGTAACGACCTCTGAGCTACCCTCCTGATGGATTGGTCCCCACTGCCATTGGATTCAGGGTTCTTCCACGAAAACAGACTGTAATGATGGGAGACATGGCAGCCTGGAAGAGAGCCCATGCATAGTCCGCCTGGGTCAGATCACTAGGAGTAGATGACAACAGGGGAGGGAGGTGGTGGCAAAACTTTGCTCAGGAAGTGGCCACACTTCTGGGGGAAGGGGGCTCATTTTGGGCTGTCCTGTCCTTTGTGTTTGCCTGGGAACTGGCACAAGCATTTCAGGAAAGTCAGTGTTCAGAATGTTCTAGGGGAGTCATGCATTGTGCATGCACCACAAGAAGAGGAGGCATTGGGCTCCCGGGTCAGAGAGATACAGGGTAGTGAGAGGGCTGCCAGATGAGGCAGAAAAGCCAAAAGGGAAGTTGTGCCAAGCAGGTGGCCTGGACGATGACCTTCAGGAAAGGCTCAGAAGAGTAGCCAGAGAAGGGTGTTCTCTGCATCTCCAGGGTGGACAAGTTTCTCTCTCAGTTCCATCTGTTCTTTGCATGAACGCGTTTTGTCTCCTTCAGTATGGGGCGGGAGAGGGTCAACTGCACTCAAGATGGCCTCAGAGCCCCAGGCCCATCATTGATCAGCCAAAGCCTCCGTTCCAGAGCACCCACTGGGCTTAGGCACAGGCTGCTGGGGGGCATGAATGTCTGGAGTGGGAGACCCACACTCCGCTCTGTCTACAGCCTGCCTGCCCGCATCATGAGAGCGGGATGCTGCCTGAGTCCACAGCCGGGCTCTGTGCAAGGGTGTTTGTGACTCTCTGCACAGCTGGGCCTCAAAAGTGGCTGGGCTTCTCTTCTGTGGACCTGATGACCTCAAGAACAGGTCAGGGAGGGACATGCCCAGGAGAGTGGACAAGCCCAGCCATCCAGACTTGTGGATGTTTTAAGACCGTTTCTCCAGGTTCCAGTGGAGATTTCAACTCTTCCCAGTCCTCCCAGGGCACACGGCTTGCTGTGTGCAGGCTTCTACTTGGCAACAGGTTTTCTCCAAAGGTGGCTGGTTGAGTGCCCCCATGAGAAGGCATTGAAGTGAGGAGTTAGACAGATGATGGGTGGGATTCTGTTCCTTTCCTTCAAACTTCAGTAGAGAAAGTCCCAGCAAGAGAGCTTGATTCAGACTCTTAAGATCCTCCTCCATGAAATATACAACTTCCTGTTTGCCCTGTGAGTACGGAGAAGACAGGTGAACTTTGAGGTCAGTGGAGATGAGGATCATGAATATGCTCTGAGTCTCAGCGGTCAGGCACAGTCAAGGGCAAACGGCTGACTCAACCTCTTCCTTCTCCAAAAGAACAGAGCTTCCAGAGACTCTCGGGAGAACTCAGGTCGCGGAGGCTGAGTGCCGTCATGGTCAGGGTATGGACAGAGCAGGAACCGAGGTAAGCACAGGGTGTGTGTGTGTCTGTGCACACGAGGAGGCATGTGAGGCTCCCCCTGCAACTTAGGGGTGAGGGCAGCAAAAAGGCATTTTCTTTAACAACAGGGGTGCGCAGGGCTGCAGAGGTGTTCAGGGATCTCCCCTAACTCCTCCCCAGAACCAGGCAGCATCCACGGTCTGGGCAGTTGGAGGAAGCGGGGAGAGGAATTCTTGGTGTGGACAGCCAGGTGCATCTCCAAACCCAATGCACACTACAGATGCAGAACCCTTTGTTCAAAGATATTAAAAATTTCAAGATGGCAACAGCTAAACAGTGAACCCAAGTGAGATTGCAATGTGACGGGCCCTGAGTGGGTCCTGTTAAATCTCACCGATTTCTTTTAGTCCCCGCAAGAAGCTCACCTTGTCCCTTTCTCCAGCAATGTCACTGCGGGCTCCCTACTAGGCACTCTCCTGCTGGCTCAGCACTGCCTTCCCTTGGCATCTCGCCCCAGTTCTTGCACTCAGAGAGGACTCTCTAACTGTTGGTTGAGTAGTCTGAGAAATTTAGCATTTGGCTAGACACTGGTGTGGTTCAGTAAGGAATTCCCATGTTTGTTCTCAGCACAGTGCACTCCACTGGCCAACAGCTATAGCCTGGGCCTTCCTGGTGGTGCAAGGCATCAAGTCTCCGCACTAAGAAGCTGTGGCCTGAGTTCGATCCCCAGCCAGGGAGCCGACCCACATGGTGCAGCAGACCTCTCCTGTCTCCTCGCTGCTCCCCTCAGCAGTGTATTTCATTGATATGCCTGTTCTGCTCCCCACTGTCTCTGGTGAATCCTCTTGCCCTCCCACACCTCTGGCCTGCACCCCAGTTCTGTATGCATAAATAAATAAATCTTCATAAAAAACAACTGCAACCTGGTGGATGTTTGCTCTCCTCCTATAATAAGAATGGCTTTGTGTTGACTTCTGAGGTGAGGGTTCCAGGAGGTGGAGGGGAAGCTGTCATCAAACACCAGGGTAGGGACCGACCGTGCAGGTTGACTCCAGAAAGCTCTGCAAAAGTGCGGCACTGAGAGCTTGGTACTGAGATCTTACTGGGTGACAATCAAATGTCCCCCTTTTCTCCCCCAATACACACACCTCAGTCCCAGGGAGCCTGTTGCCTGAACCTCTTCTGGGAGTTAGTGAAACAAATTCAGCACAGCCCAGGACGGCACAACAGGCGCCATGCCAGCCAGGACCAGGGTCACCCAGGTGGCAATGGTGCCCAGAAGTGGAGCCAGATCAGGTGACACCAGATCTCACCCCAACAGTGAGGCTGTCCAGAGGAGGAAGGGAGAGGCCAGCATGCACAGGGCACGGAGGAAGGGACCTCTGGGCTGGGAGGGGGAGCAGCCACGTTGGAGGAGTGATCTGCTGACGTGACCTCGCCCCGGCCGTGAACGTCTTTACTATGGAAGCCCTGGTCTAACAACGCTTCAAGGGCAAACATGCCCTGCTTACAACAACCCTGGGAGAGATTCTGTTTTCTATCCCAGGATGAAAAAGAACAACAGCAGCTCACAAAAGTAGCAGAGATTTGAACCTGGTTTTGCAAAATCAAGCTGGATTGAGTCTACTAATCCCCACCCCAGAAAGTGTTTTTTCAAGTACAAATATCCAGGCCACTTGTCCAGAGATCCTGGGAAAATTTGCTCAACAGGTGCTTGCTGCAAATCTCCCCCAGACGGTTCTAAGCACAGACTCGGGTTAGAGTGGAGAGTTTCAGACCTCTGATGTCCCCCACCCCCCACCTCAAGACTCCCTGAAGCTCTAATTCCATCTTTTGTCCCAATGCGCTTTCCTCCTGCTTTGCAGAGCGGCTCAAATTCCACTTCTCTCCCCAGTCTCAGAGCCAGATCTAATCACAGGGCCATTTTCTCCTGTCTTTTCTGGCTTACAAAGAATAAAATTAGCCAAATGGATAAAAGCTTGTTGTAGGCATATGTAGAGCATTTCAAAGTCTATTTATCAAAAGACTGACCACGACGTTTATGCCACGGGAGCTCCAAGTGCAGGATGACTCTGTCATTTGATTTTGGGAGAAAAAAACATTCAGTGGAGAGATGCAGAGTCATAACCGGCGGCTGCAGCTTGGTGCTGACCACAGTCTCCCCTGCAGAGCTAGCCAGGTTCCACGCCACCTACCCTCAGGGGGTACTCTCCCCTACCCCAAGTGCCCAGTCACTGAAGGCAGTCTGTCCAGGTCAGGTTTTATCTCCCAGTTTCTCAATTGCAACAGGCTGGGTCACGTGACCCAAGTTCAAGAAATATGCGTCCCGGCACATTGACTCTGGTGCCTCTGTGACTCCCTTACTGGAGTGTGGTTCAGATGCACAATGGCACCTAGGACCTTGGACACAGGGCTGCTGGAGGCAGGGATGTGGCACTCAAATTCAAGCATGTGCTTGTCCAATCCATCAGTCCACAAATGTTTATCGCACTCTTGGGCACGAACTTGTCCACAAAGTTATGCAAAGGAGAAATTTATCCTCAGAAGTCTGTCCATTGCTCATGTTTCCAACTGAGCAGCCATATATGAGGCTCTGTGAGCCAAAGTGAAGTTTCCATTTTGATCTCCTTAGGCAGCTCCGAGGCAACATTCTCCTTCTTTGCATTTTTTCTGGTTGTCTAAATCTTCGAGAAAGTTCTTGCATCTGTAGAATATCTGTATTCTGATGAACATTGGTTGTCAATTCAGGGATGTAGGCAGCACAGCTCAGTCGCACCTTGGGGACAGGTACACACGTAGGGGTGTCCGGGTCCCCAACAGGCATCGTCCCTCCTGATTGCTGCTCTGACAGAGCCCCAACACTTGACCAGATACCACAAACCAGGAGGGCATGGAGAGTTTTGAATAATGGCTTTCTTTGATGAGAGATCTCAGAGCGGCAGTGCAGCACACCTTAATTAGAATCCCGTCCTCAAATCCATCTTCACACCTTCCAGGTATGGGGATTGCCACGCTCTCCCACACCCGTGCATCTACCAGGTGAATAGGAAACCACACAGCTACCTTTCCTCCCCTCAAAGCTTTGATTCAACAAGTCTTTGTGTTAAATCTGGAAGTAGGGCTGAATGCTGGCTGGATGCCAAGCAGGGAAGTGCATACGAGGAACGTGTGAGACATGATTTCTGCCTCGTGGCAGCCCAGAAGCTGCGCTATCAGACTCAAAAAACTGCCGGCCACAGCGCCAGGCCCCGCCCCCACTCGTTCTAGGAAATGGCCGGGCCTAGAACTCCCTCCTCCGACCTTGAGCAATCCTCCCTCTCTTGTAAAGTCCTGGAGGTGCAACCAACCCAGGATTGGCAAAAGAGCCTCAAAATCAATTAGATAATGTCGCCAGCTTCCAAAACCCCACCTTCACAGAGCTTTGTCAATCAAAGGCAGCTTCCAAATCCTCTCTCTCTCTCTTCTATACAAGGTGCTCATTTTTCTATCTACACAGGTGACGAAGAAAAGTTCTCCCCTCACATGTCTGTGAATAAATAGGAAGAGTTGATTCTGACTTCGGTTTGTCTTCATTGCACTGGTTTGTACATGACAAGAACAGAACAGTCAATACAGAAAATGGCCCCATTGGTGTTTTGAGATGGGCAGGAGAAGATGATCTGGATCAATGCAGAAGATTTCACAGAGAAAGTCAGCCTTGAAGAAAGAGTTATGGAGAGCATGAGGGGAAGACATGAGGTGAGCACAGACAAGGCCAGTGGCCGGCCGGGTCAGTGAGGAAGTGCCGTCCCAATGGCACAGGTGACCACAGCTCTGTGTGTCCCCGAGAGGGACCTGAAATGTCAACCCCAAATCAGGAGGGGGCTCTAAGTGACGCCCTTACTTTAACGTCTCTGGAGCTACCCACATAATGCTGTGACCATTACACCTTGCTCATCTTCAATCAGTGGTCATGTTGCTGGACAGCCCCTCCTCTCTAAATAGTTGGCTTTCTGGAATACTTTCTGGCTTTCTTATGCTTCAATTACCACAAAGGTATTTGAGTTCAATGTATGTTGCTTTACTGTAACTGATACTCACTCTTTGATAAATTCATCGATCCTCAATATATGATTCATTCATCAACACACAAATAAGGGGTGCTGTCCATGTGCTCAGCAATGGTCTCTGTCTGGGGGTGTTGGCAGGGAAAGGGGAGGAGGTCACGTGGCCCAGGGGTGGAGGGCCCCATTTTTCTTTTTGGTCTGCTTTCTCACTCCTGATGTGGAAAGAGGTCTCACTCAAGCTGGACCCTGGGCAAGTTCCTCTGTGGCCCCCAAGGCTCTGGTAGCACAGAATGTCACGTCACCGACTGAGGTCAGTATAGCCAGTGGTGTTCTCTGCCATAATGAAGTCTCGGAGTCAAATGAATTTGCATCAGGGGCAGCTGGGGAGAACCAGACAGAGCAGCTTTGTCTTTCACTGTCCCAGCCCAAAGATATGGACAAGGAACGAGAACATCGCACACGATTTTGTTTTTGCTTATACAGATTGATAAGTTACTGCTGAAAACAAGTTCTAGTTGGCAGGGAACATGAGCACAAGCCCGAATGTCCTTAGAGACAGGAGTCAATTCTGGGAAGACGTTCTGTCTGCAGAACTTCTAACGTCTTGGAACCTATATGCAGAGTGAACAGGTGGTCCCCCCAACCCCCGGCTCGCTCTAGGACAGCAGGCTCCCAACTGTCACTGCTTTATTTCCCCGGGGAGGGACACAGTGTGGGTGCGGCCATAGTCATGGGTTTTTACAAGGAGAGTCGGCGGAGAGGTCTGGGAAGCGAGGCCTGACGGTGAGTGGGTGGGTGAGTGGACTCAGGAGTCAGGAGTGGAGGACTGCAGATGTGTGGATTTTAAAAAATATATATATTTATTTATTTCTGCATACAGAACTGAGGTGCAGACCAGAGGTGCAGAGGTGGTGAGAGGCTTCACCAGAGATAGAGTCGGGAGGAGAACAGGCAGATGGACGAAGTGCACTGCTGAGGGGAGCAGTGGGGAGACAGGAGAGGTCTGCTGTGCCCTGTGGGTCACCCCTGGGGTGGACATCGAACTCGCACTGAAGCGGCTGTGGCCAGCTTGCAGCGCTGCGCTCTAACCTGTTGTGCCACCAGGGAGGGCCCGAGAAGAATTCCTTCCTAAATAAATGCTGGCGGGAAGGACCCCGCTACGGTACACGGGCGGCATGCCTGCGATGTGGTAGCCACATTAGAAGTCCTTGGTATGGATTCATTTTTTTAGATCTTCGAAGCTTTGCCTGAGTTGGGAACTGTGACCTCCACATCACAGTCGAGGACACCAGACACGGAAGGGGGAGGGGTGGGGGTGGGGGCCGGTTGTCATCCCCGACCCCACGCCAGACGGTCTGGCTCCACCCTGAGCATTTAAACCCTGAGCTGAAAACACCTGCCAGGACACGGGCAGTCACAGAACGTGAAGCTTCGCAGGGCTCCAGGTGGGCATGGGAAGGACCCGCCCCAGGACAGACGGGCCCCTCCCTGCGTCAACTGCGTGAGTGGGGCAGCAGGGAGCAAATGGTTTTGGGGTGCCTCGGCTGGCATTGTGTACCCTTTGCTTTGTCCTGAAAGAAGCATGACCACTTGCTAAAGGAAGAGCCCAGTGAGGAAGTGGTCGAGGGGGCTGCAGGGGCTGGATGAGGAGGCTGTCTCGAGGAAAATCAAGGAAGATGACGGGCAATTTAGAGGCTCCCGCCTGGCTGGCTGAATACCCACTGAGGGTGACATTTCAGATGTCCCCTCCCATTGCCTGTCACTCTGTCAACAGATAGCTTCATCCTGATCTTTCAGCCTGTCTGGGGCACTAAGAACACTTCAGTTCAGGGAACCATCTCTGCAGCGCGGAAAGACTAGGAGCTGTGGAGTTGGGTCTGCAGGACTGTGGGAGAGACAGGGAGAGTACCCCCTGGGACTGGGTACCCCCTGCTGGAGAAGCGTTCTTCCCTCAGGGGACCTGACGCCCAATGGGTGACAGAAGATGGCTTTATTTTTCCTTTTCTACTGTATGAGATTCCTGAGTAGTAGATGAGCGTCTGTCACAGTCACGCCGTGTCCTCTGCGGTCATCTTCCCGGGGCCCCTCCTAACACCAGGACCTGGTCAGTTCACGCCCCTGGGGAGGAGCTGGGGGCAAACCCCCAGCACCACTGAAGCTTCTGAGCACCTTGCCCACTGCTCGCCTGCAGGCCCACACCTCGCCCGAGCACCTCCCAGTCCCCACGCGGCCTCGGCTCATCTCGCTATTTTTAAAAACCCGGCAAGGAGGCCATGGGCGTTAAGGAATCTGTGGAGCTGGGCAAACCCAGCTGTATTTTGGATTTTTTGCCTGTTTAAAAATATTTTTCATTGTTTTGAGTTTGATGAGAATGTGTTTTCCCATTAATTTTTAAACCCAAATTGGATCCATATGTCTCTGATTCATGTCTGTTTTACTCCTTTTCCTGCGTTAACAGAGCATTGGATGTCCAAGAAAACTCTTGACAGCCTCCCGCTGTCCGGGATTAAAGGGAAGAGGTCAAGAGTCCAGGACGCACCATGCTAGTGGCCACAAAACTGTGAGGTGCTTTTAGAATTGTACCCATCATTTAAATGGTCACCTTTGGTTTTCCCCCAAAAACAACTCTTTCCAGGACAAAAGGTCTTTGGATTTTTATTTGATTTGGGCGGGGGGGGGCACTATTATATGGAATCCTACCATGAACACCCATAGGGTCAGAGGTCAAGCCCAGGAGGCATGAAGGGAAGTGCCATGTTTGCTGGTGAACTGAAATTAAAGAAAGGGGGTGAGTGTTCAGGGCTCATCTCTGCCCACTGGGAGGAGGGGACGCTCCCCAGCATCTGAGAGAGTGAAGGGGAGGTTCCTGACCCCTCACTGGCCTTCTATGTCCTGGCTGCCAAAAGGGGCCTGAGCACACCAGTGAATCGCAGAGGGCAGAGCCCCGCCTCTGTCTGACGTCTCCCTGCCCGGGGACACCTGGATCAGTCAGCCTGGGGAGACCAGGTATCCCGTGTGAGCACTAAAACAGCTGGAACCCTACTTAGAACCAGCAGACTATATGTGCCTCAAACACTTCCTAACTACACTCCCGTCTCAGCTTGGTGGCAGCTGAGGCCACACACTATTAAAACTATTTAAAAAATCCCAAATCATGGTGTGGCCTTGGAGAGGTAGTTCTGGATATCCTATTCAGCTGGGTTTCTTTGTTTAATTCTGAGATCATCATCATCATTATTTTGGTAGCATTTGAATGATAGTCCCCAATCATCCCTGGTTTTGTTCCCAGTTGAGAAATGCCAAGGGCCCGTTTGCCTCTCTCCTGCCTCCTTACCTGCCCTGAAGGCACCCGCAGGAGAGAGGCCCCAGGGCCCACCCACCGCCCCCACGCAAAGCCAAGCCAAGCCTGAGGAGAACGTGAGCCTTCCAAGATCCCAAAGTAACAGCAAGGTTTCCAAGCGGAGGAGTCAGTTCCAGGATTTCCCTCAACACCCTCTCTCCTGCTCCATGGGCGTCAGTCTCTCAGTTGGTTGTTGGGATTTGGTAGCTGTCCAAGCTCAGGCGTTTAATTCTCAAGACTGTCTGCGACTTCCCCATTGGTGTAATGCCTAAGCGCCTCGTTGGTGTTCGCTTCCTAGCCTCTCGGATGGAAGAATCTGGTTCAAAAGGGCAGAGGACCTTATGGTTTCGCATAACCTCTCCCGGTTTCCAACTGTCAGCAGCCACAGAACCAGATCAAGAATTCAAGGTGTAGAAAGTCCTTGAGAAGAAGCAAATCAGCCTCACATATGGTGGGTCTCTCTTTCCCTCGCTCCCTGTCTTTGCCAGGAAGAAGTGTAGGACCAATTTATGCACAAATTGGTCACATTTTCACACATAGCTCCAATTATCTAAAAGGGGTTTAACATTATATTTATATTGATAAGCTTAACAATGTTGAACTACGACTCTCAGCTGATCTGTTACGATTCACATCCAAAGAGACCAGAAGGAATAATTGGAAACTCTCCAGCATCTCGAGAAATAGAGGCAGCCTTGAAAAAGATGAAAACTGCTGTACAAGGTCTCGGTTTTGCTGAAATTACCACATAAATTCCAAATGAAGGATGGCCAAGAATATTCCAACAATTACAAATTCTCTCCTAAAGACCCGGGGAAGCTACCAGGTTCGAGAGAGTGAAGGCGTGAACCATCATCGAAGTCTCCAATGGGGAAAAAAATATTATATCGCAACAATGATAGACTTAGCACCCGGGGAGACACTTGATAGGGAAAAAAAAAAAAAAGAGTTTGCTGCAATTTCTTAGCAAAATAATAGAGTTCTACATCAGAAATTTAACAACAAGCAATGCTGATATCTTGCACTGCTGATATGTCTGCCATTGCTCGAATCTTAAGCACTGACAATTGGGTTAATTGCATTCAGCTATATTGTCCTCTCACAAATTATCCGTGATGCTCTGTGGTGACTCTCGTTCTCCAACTGCGAGCCTCAGCTGAGTGCCTCCTGGAAGAGCAGGATGGGACAAGGTGTAAAACAGTGGCAGCTACCTGGGTCTCTGCATCGCCATCATGAAAAACAGCTGAAAAGGACCAGCGTAGTTTATATACACACCAGAAAGGCAGATTAATATCCTTTGATGTAGGTCCAATTTGGTGAGTTGTGTCTAGTTTCCTGAAGCGTTCCCTACTCCCAAATCGCATGGTTTGTTCCCTAGGGGGAGGCATGGGAGAACATCCAGCACCCAGCTGGGGTGGGCTGGGTGTCCTCTGTGAACAGAAGCTCCCAGCCGCTGCCTTCATTAGTATGCGGTCCAGATGTGGGGAGGGGGGGCAAGCTGCCACTCTTTGGGCCATCAGTGGTTCTGAGGCAATAAACGGAGTGAATCTATGCATGAGGTGTCCAGGGAGCCAGTCCCACAGACAGTCAACGGCTCACCTGTGTTTCTGGAAAGACCAACATTTACTACACAGACATTTCAGAGAAATCTTGCTCTGTTTGATTTTTCAACTTGAATTTCACAAATGATTAGACTGGGAGGACCCCATCTGAGATGACCCAATTGATTCCATATCTGTCACCTTGGGCAATGGGCCACCCACTTTTCTTCTCTCCTCACATTCCCTGCAATGGCTGGAGGTAATCACCAGCTGGCAAGTGAACAAAGAAGTTGTCTCCAGTGGTCATGTGGTTGCTTGGGCGGGGTGGGGGGGTCCCAGGGACTCCGGAATCTGGGGATATATGGGGCGGGGCAGGTGTAGGGGTGACGTTTGGGAAGAGAGTTGGAGAGAGACAGAGGCCCTCAGTGAGGGGGAAGAATGTAGCGTCCCTGCTGGGTGAGTCCACACTCCATGGCACCAGCGTGGACCCAGCCTCGTGGTATGGCTGGGCCGTAGCCACAGGGATGCCCACTGGTCGTGGCCAACTGGACCACCCGCTGTTCCAGCAAAACTCTCCAGGAGCTGCAGTTCCCCATCACAACCGTCCTCAAGTCCTCATGTGCTTCTCTGTGAAGGATCTTCAACTGTATTCTCCATGAGGACAGGCCGCCGTGTGTGTGGCTGGATCTCAGACATTACAAAACAGGATAGACATTGCAAAGCTTCTGCAAGTTGAACAGCATGCACAGAAAAACCGAGCATGGGCCTCCTGGTGGCGCAGGGGTTAAGTCTCAGCATTATGAAGCTGTCTGCAGCCACTGTAACACGAGTTCAGTCCCAGCCGGAGCTGACCCACATGGTGCAGCAGACCTCTCCTGACCTGCTCACTGCTCCCCTCAGCAGTGTATTTCAGTAGATCCACCTGTTCTGTTCCCTACTCTGCCTCAGGTGAATCCTCTCCCCCACCTTGTTCCTCTGGCCTGTACCCCAGTTCTCCAGTTCTTGTATGCATATATGCATAAATTAAAAAAAAAAAACTTTTTTAAAAGGAAAGAGAATCCAAGTACCCCTACCTACCCCTGCAAGTTTCATACGGAATTTATAATTCCAGAGACGCAAGTGGCAGGTCCAGAGGGCCAGGGGCTGGGGGTGAGGCCTGGGGCGTGGCCTCTGCTCCTTCTCCTGCCTCCTCTCACACACTACTCTGAGCACTCCCAGGGTAGACACAGGGTCACGGGGACCCAGGCTCAGGGCCCTTCTTGCTGTGAACCCAACAAACAAGCAACATATGAGTGAACAAGTATAGTTCAGTGCTCTATACCTGGGAAAGGTGTCGAGCCCCAAGGCTGAGGCTGGGGGAAGCCTTGCAAGAATCCTCTCTGGGGAGGTGGTGTTGGTGGGGAGGACCGAGTGACTAGGAAGAGCCTACAGATCCCTGACTTGTGAATTCAGAGCCTTTAACAATTTGGGGGGCCCATTTGAAGAGGAAAAAAAGACATTAATAACAAGAAGAGAGGGCCCTCCCTGGAGGCGCAGCGGGTTAAAGCACAGCACTAAGAAGCCAAAGCCACTTCAGCATAAGTTCAATCCCCACCCTGGAGGTGACCACATGGTGCAGCAGACCTCTCCTGACACGCCCGCTGCTCCCCTCAGCAATGTACCTCATCAATCGGCCTTTTCTGCTCCCCACTCTGTCTCTGGTGAAGCCTCTCACCACCCCGACACCTCTGGCCTGTACTCCAGTTCTGTATGCACATATAAATAAATCTTTACAAAAAAAAAACAACGAGAAAACACAATAGTTTGCTGGGCAGCTGACTTCCAGGCCCCTCTGAGAGTTCTTAGGGGTTTACCTGAAATGCTGCCTGCTCTCCCCTGAGGTCCCTCCTCCTCGCCTGGCACACACAGCCCTCCCCACCCCAAGTGAGGGTCCCAAAGCTTACATGGCATGAACTCCCCGGATCTCCTCTGGACCTCCCATGTGAAAGTCATAGAAAGAGCTGTTAAGTGGGGGTTCTGCGCTCTGGGGTGCAGACCCTGTGGTCCAGCCAGAGTTAAGTGGCAGGGGCGAGGGGAGACAGAGGGCACCAGGGGCCTGACTTGGGTACCGCAGGGCAGGTGGGGCTCCCTGCACCCCAGAGGGGGCCTCACCCATCACGGAGCACCAACAGGGGGCACCTGTAACCTGTAACTTGAATCAGGATTCAGGAGCAGAGTTGGGAAGTGAGTCAGGCAGGGCAGTTTGCCTCACACACAGCTCCAAGCCGCTTCCACACCTGCCTTTCCTTCCAGTCCTCCTCTCCCCCCTCAAGTGCATGCTTTGCGCGGAGCCGCCCGTCACGGCGCGCCATGAGATGTGTCACTCCTCCCTGTGTGCATCCTGATAAAATGGCCTTGATGCATATGCAAATCTGACTTCTGGAGAAGGAAGTGTGTGGAAACACTCATATTTGGCTGGAAGTTGTATTCTGTGAAAATACTGAGGAAGCATATGCGTTAATTTTACCTTCAATGGCAGACAGAAGCCACCCACCCGTCCTTGTTACACAGAACAGAGTTCAGGTTCTAAAGCGTCATACTTTCCATGGGACCGGGGAAAGTTAGATGGGCCACAGGTAAGAGTGTCAACTTCCTCTTCCCTGTCTCCTCTCTTCCTTCTTCCGACCTCCCTCCTTTCTTTCCCTCGTTTTTTCTTCCTTCCTCCCTTCTGTTCCTTCTTCCCTCTTCCTTTCTTCCTTCTTTCTCACCTTCCTTCTCTTCTCTCCCCACCTCCTCACCTTCTCTTCCTCTCTCACCCCCTCTCTCATCTCCCTCCTTCATTATCATCTCCCATGTCTTCGTTTTCCATTTTCCAGGTCCAGTCCAGAGCAGGCCTCAGGATGACTGCAGCCACGTCCAAGGTCGTCAGGACAGAGGCAGTGAGGGCGGATCATGAGTCTCCAAGTCCAGTCTGCAACTCACAGGCGCCCGTTTGCCCTTAGACGTGGCTGCCTCTTGAGGTCCTGCCATGATCAGACCGAACAGTATGACTGGCGCCGAGGGAAAGCACGTGGGGTGGGGGAGAAGTCATTGAGGAAGGGGAGACCCGTGGGCAAAACCTATGGCAAACTGGCTGAACCATCAGGGGTCTGCAGATACAAGGGGCGGGAGAAGCCGCGGCATCTTCAGGATCGACAAGAGGTTCCACCTGTGGGTTCTGCAGAGAAAGGGGCGCTGCGGAGGCCAGAGTCAGCCAGGGAGCTGACTTACTTTTGGGGGGTGCAGCTGATTTAATTTTGGGGCCATGAGGAACCTGCTCAGGGTTTCGGCCCCAGGCCTCAGGGCCGGCTGTGTGAGGAGGATGTTCTGGCTGTGAGGTGAAAGGCAGGTGAGGAACCAGACAGGAGCCTGGGCCTGGGGTCAAGGCCATGGCTGCAACAGGGACAGACGGGGTGCTCAGCCACGCAGGAGGGCCACGTTTAAACAACACAGTGCTGTGGTAGTGGCCCCTTACCTCCAGGTACCCCAAGCTCCTCTGGATGTGACTTGCTTCATGGAGTCTCCTGGTCAGAACTCAGGTTTCCTTCGCAAGACAGGCCGAAACCGAAAACATGCCAAAGTCGGCCCCAGGATACCACGATGTCGTCCACTGTGGAGGGTCTAGACCCCACCGCGGCCCTGAGAAACACTGCCAGAGCCTAACAGAGGCACGGCTTGCAAGAGGCTGTTTGGGAAGCTTTGCAGGACTCCATCTTCCAGAACCTGTAACTCAGACTCCAGAATGATGATTTAAATGCTTTACACACAGCAAAACATTCAATCCTCCCGATACCCCAGCAACTAAGTCTATTCTCACCATTTTATGGCGAAGGAACAGCAGCTCAGAGAGGTTGAGAAACTCACCAGAAGTCACACAGCAGCCGTGTAGCCTTGACAGGACTCTGGGGAGCTGCACCCCCCAAAATTAAGGAGTCGAAACTAAGCAGTCCCCTCAGCTATACTCTGTGAGGCACCTGCCGAGGAGAACCCCAGCGGGCCAGGCTTTTAAGGAACTCTTTAGCGAACAATTATTTCTTCCAAATATTGGAAGATAAAGGACTCCGTGCGTGCTAGGGCATCATACTGATTTGCTCATAATAGATATCATAGGTATTAAGTGCAGTTTATCCTGAGTGTAATTAGTGGATGCTTTTCAAATGTGATGATAATTGTAGCCCAGTGTTTCTGCAGTAATTTACAGAAATAAAGAATTCTACCACTGCTCATCTTCTGGAGAAAAAGTGGGGAGAGGGAGCTCCCGTTCGGGAGCTAGCTGATTTCAAACAATGTGGCAGTCACAAGCCACTGTCACCACTGCAGGCCACCGTCTCTGTGAGCCCTGCTGTCATGACCATGCACACTCATATTCACAGGGTGAAATAAAACACATTTTTGTTGTTTGCAGTGGGGCACACACCCAAAGGGAAGGAGACTTGTAAACCCATGTTCTTTTATCTACATGACTTTTTTCTTAAGATTGATTTTATTTATATATGCATACAAACACTGGAATAGGCCAGAGATGCAGGGGGTGAGAGGATTCAGCCGAGACAGAGTGGGGAACAGAACAAGCGGATCTACTGAAATATACAGCAGCGGGGAGACAGGAGAGGTCTCTATGCCCTGTGAGTCACTCCCTGGCCGGGGATCGAACAGGCCATAGCTTGAGAGCCTTGAGGCTTAAAACCCTGTGTCACCAGAGGGGCCCAAGTCTTTGATTATTTTAAGATCTTTGCAAATAGTCAGTTCTGCTGTCTCTGCTAGAATCAGGCAGGGCTTTTCACGAGGTGCTGGATGGGTGATGTTCACAGCACAGCCTGACGCTGCTGGCCAACCACCAGCTAGGCCGCAGAGGGACAAGCGTCCCTCGTCCATCTTTTGGGGGGCAATACTTCCTGCTGGAGATTGAGGGTTCATAGTGAGCAATGATGATCTTGTTCAGTGGATCACAGTTTTGCAGTGTCCAGTGTCACGTGACTCTCGGGCCTGCAAGCATCTGTGGCACTTAGAACATTTTAGCTGCACGTACACCTCACCCCAGCTTGTCTGGACGCTTCCCCACAAAGTGGGGAATGCATTTTTCACTTCGCCACCCCAAACCTGCAGGTGAAGGGGCTTGTCTATGGTGATTTTTGTTTATTTAAAATATCCTGTTATTTACTTCTCCCAGTTTTTTACCTCCAATCAAGCTCCTGAGTAATTACATTTCTTAAGGCAGAGCTATCTTTTGACATCTATCAAAACAAAGAGAGAAGAGAAGAAGGCTGCTAATAGAAATTCTTTTGTCAAAACCAATCTTTGCAGGAACAGGGAAGTTCCCGCACGTGACTTCCGCTGCCAGGGACCGAAATGGTCTCAGGGTGTCCGAGACATTTTGTCAATGGAGAGTCCAGCCCAGCAACATCTAAGCTTGTGTTAAAACGAAAAGAATGAGGCTTACCAGGGTCAGGTCCCATTAGGTGAGGCCTATTCAGAAAGGTTTTACCCTTTAGAAAAGTCACAAAGTTCAAGCTGGTCCTTTTCTAAAATGTCCCTACCGCCGAAATCCTTGGGATGCCCCCTAAAACTGACCTCCCCAGGCCTCCATCGGGACTCGGTGTCTCCGTCGGAGGCCAAGCTAACTGTTCCTCCCCTTCCTCATTTCACGATTCTGAAAGAGGAGGCCTCCAGAAATTCACACTGACACTCTGACTGTTCTCCCACCCCCACCCTGACGACACTGGGTCCATTTCAAAAGACACTAAATTTGATAGCTAACACTTATTACGCATTGCCCTCTCCACGATATTCTTGGCAGGGGTTGGAAACTGACATTTGCAGCTGAAAATAATGCATTGTCAAATGGGAAAACTGCAGGCTATAATTTTTAACACTTGTATCTGTTATTTTAAACATGAAACATTGCATCAGTTTGACATTAATTTATATAATGGGGAGGGAAAAGGATAATGCAATCTTAGTGACCACCTCCATTTAATTAACTGACAGTGAGAGCCATTCACCCAAAATATGGAATTACCTTGCACAAAAGCAAGGGGTGTTTGCACCCCTCCCGCCATGAATTATTGAAATGTACCATGTCATTAAGGGGAACGATCAGGATGCTGGAGTGTGCAACCAGCCACTGATAAATGCAGACACCAAACTTTTATGAAAGTTTGTAAATACAGTATTGTATGGAAATTCTGATGCATATTGGCTTTCCTGAGCTCTGTAAAGTGTTTTATTATGAAAAAAGTGGATAAGATACTTATCTTTTAAATTGGAGTTTAATATTTTATTAGTGCCAGGCACATAATTCTCATCAAATGGCAGGAAACTCTTTTTTGTATGGATATAAATGTCTAGAGTTTAATATTTCAAAGATAAGTACCTACAACTGCATCTATCACACAGTGGCTTAATGGAATTTACTTTTTCTTAAATATTTATACTGTATGTGTGTTTGCTAGTCAAGTGATTATAGAACGCTAAGGTGGAGGGTGAGGGTGGTCATTTTGCTCAGAAGTCAAGCCACCGAGCCGCTTGCTTTATCCCTCCACCGTCAGCCTTTAGCCTGGGCGGGGTGAGGCATCGTTGAGTCACCCCAGGTTTGAGCGGGGCGTCCGGGGACGTCTCCGCTCCCGGCCAAACAGCCAGAGAGTTCCTCTGATTGAACCCGAGTTCCCAGACAACTTCTCAGAAGAAATTAAGTTTCACACATTAGCACGAAATGAGGGGGAGAGAAAGGCGTTCCCCTTTAAAGGGAATTTGCTTTGTGCCCAGCGTTTCTGCCTCTGCCCGCCGGCGTGGGCTGTGGCAGATCAGCTCTCTCTCCTCGTCTTGAGCGGTGCACTCTTTCATCGGGCCTGAGAAATGCTTTCTGATCCATGCTGATACAATTACCTAGCCTTTATTGGCAATTTAGACCTGCTTTTAGGGACATTTTAGAGCAAATGATGTTTTCTTGATATTTTAAAAAAAGCCGTGCTATTCTCTATACCTCTGGGATAAGGTGGAAACCGAGTTAGAGGCTCATTACCCCGCTGATTGCTACCGTGCGGTTTTTTTGGTTGTTGATGTCGTTGGGAACTGCACTGCCCAAACAGGCCAGGTGATTCTCCTCTCCCAACCAAAAAGTATCTTACTTTGTGTATTCAGGTGAAATACAAACCAGGATTTACTATTACTCTACTTAGAGTAATAGTGGAGGGATATTAAAATAGGCTCAATAAATGTTTTAATATGCTGCATGCCAAGGAGAGGCAGGAGCGTCTTTGTTCCCTTCAAGGGTGGACGTCCGGTTGGAGGACCCAGCCGGGTACAGGAGAACACCCGGGCGTCCGGCGATATGGCCTGGAAATGAAAGGGGCTGGTCTCTTGGCTTTCTGGACGCGTTTCCAACAGCCACACAAAAGGTCAGCAGAGACGCAAAAGCCCACCAGCTTTCTTGTTCAAGCCGGCAGCCCCTGGGCTACCACGCCTGGGATTTAGCCGCCTTCACCCTGGGCCTTCTGCGAACCACATCGGGAAAGGCAACGCCACCCTGTCTGTTCCCCACAGCCTGCGGCTCGAAGGAGGAGCGGAAGGGATGGAGGGAAACAGGGTTCAGGCTCAGGTCTTCCGCTGAGCTGGGCTCAGGCCTGCAGGGGACCCTGGACCTTGGGTCTTGTCCGCGGTTGTCCACTCCCTGCTTATGCTGCCCATGGGGGAGACACTGGGGTGTTCTACCTGGTGACAAACCAACGCTACCATGTCAAATTCTCTTAAACGGGGCTGTGTGAACTCGCGGGTGGCACATAAAATCTGTTCATTAAAAATGTATTCTTTCAAAACGAAAAATACTGGATGGTTTCAGTCACAGCAGGAGCATAAATGACCAGGGTGGGGGTTGGGGGGGGAAGAGGGGGAGAAACAATAATA
>NW_004567140.1:7628773-7633776 GCF_000260355.1 Condylura cristata
CACAAAATGATGCAAAAATAAACTACTACAATAATAATAATAAAATGTATTCTTTCAAGAAGATGCAGTTCCCCAGACCTCTGGCAGCACGGGCAGGGCCAGGAGTGTCTCCCAGGTGTGAGGGGGTTTGATGCAGGTGACATGATGGCACTACCAGCAGGTCACGACTACCAGGCCCTGCCGGCCTTCTGCTCACATGTCAAGTCACGTCCAGGCTCCGGGCGAGGCCTGTACCTGCCCCTGCCTGCTCCTTTTGACCTCCTGTTGCCTCTTCCCTGGGACTGTGCAGGTGGCTGGCCCGCTGCAGGCCCCCCTCAGCCTAGCCTGTGCTGGACATGCCTCCTGCCTGTTCCTCTGTCCACCACCCCCAGCAGCCCTTCTGAGGATCCCTCTGATGTGTAACAATAACTGTACCCCCCCACGTCTGCCACTTTTACTTTATTCGTGGGCTTCTCACCATCTAAAGTCATCTTTGCGTGCCTGTTTCTGAGTGGCCCCTCACCCATGAGCTGAGAGAGCGAGCACCTCGTCTCGTCTCAGCTGGACCCCTGGCTCGCGGTTGCTCCACTGTCCTGTCAAGCCGTAGGACGGAGACTGCACAGGGCTGAGGAAGACAGGGCCAGACCTGCCAGGCGTCTGCCCTGGATCTGGGCAGCCCGACCCCAGGGGGAGGCAGCAGGCCTTATCTGAGGAACCATCCAGAGTAAAAGCCACAGCAAGTGTGCAGCTGGGCCCGCAGGGGCCTTTGAGAAGGCCAGCGGGTAGGCAGATTGCTGTGGTCGGGCTGGCCAATGCCCGCCTCCCTCTATCTCCCCACCATATGAACCACTTCCCACCTGCAGCTGCAGGCCTCTGGGCCCCAACTCCAGGGAAAGCTACCAGGTGACCGGTGGGTTGTGGCGGGGGCCTGGATTCCCTGATGTGGCGTGACCCTGAGGCTGCAGGAGGTAGAACTACACCGGTCTACCTGTGCTGCCCCAGGGAAACCAGGGGAACCTTGAACCCAGACCTCAGAAACCTCTCGCCTGAGAATTGTGGTGTAGACCCAGGGACCAGGTAGGGCTAACGCGCAGAGCAAAGCAGGAGTGCGGGATGTGCAGAGCAGGCGCAGGGCCTGAAGGGCCCACATGCATCCTACCAGGCCCTGTGGGCCCTGGGGCCTGGCTGCTGGCCACTCAGGGGATCCTGGGCAGCGGGGAGCAAGCGAGAGTGAACACAGGCCCTGTGCTGCCCGGGAAGTGGGCGTGCCTGGACTGGAACTTTTGGAAAACGTGGCCACGCTGTCCCTGCCTCCTCCATCTGGCATGTTCCAGTGGCAGAACTGGGCAGTTGCACAACCTCAGGCAGCATCTGTGCGTAGAAAGTACTGAGTGCTCCCATCAGGCCTTGGGCAGCGCGGGCCTCTCCCAGGTGCTGAGGCGACTTACCCAGGTGTCCCCTGGGGGGAGGAGGAGGGCACAGTGCCAAGGGCAGAGCCCAACACGTGTTCTCGAATCCTTCGGTTGCTTCTTCCTGCCCCTTCTCTGCACGGATGCCCGCCTGCCAGGGCACTGGCTCCACGCTCCAGCCAGGTGAGCCTGCCTGGGGCTGGCGGTGAGGCCACGTGCCTCTTGTCCCGTGACCTCTCTGTGTCAAAGTGGCTCCTCCCTCTCGCATCAGGCTCAGAGGGCGCTTCAGAGTCCCTGAGTCCCTGTCGGGGGGCCCAGGATGCTTCCCCAGGATCCTCAACCCCCCCACCGACCTGGGCCTGTGCACACTTGCTTACTCTGTCTCCCCGGAAGGTGGGTTCCCCGCAGGCTTTGCACCCCAAAGGGGAACTCCAGGGAGAGGTATTCCTCCAGTTACACAGCCACACAAACAAAAGTGGAGGTGCTTTACATGGGGCCCCTTTCCCAAGCAGCTGGGAGATGAGGAAGGGGGTGGTGTCCAGCACAGAGCAGAATCGGGGCTCATTTGCTTAGCAAGGGGGGACCTCCCCCACAGCAGGAAATGCCATTGCTTTTCAAAGGGGCCTTCATTCATCTTCACACATGAACACCTTCTTCTCCCCGCTCTTTCTCATCTCTAGACCACATTTTGAAAGAATCTTAGATTTGCTTGTGAGGGTGGGTGGGCAGCAGAGGGTAGATTTTCTCTGTGTGTACATTCCCGTAGCCCTCTCCCCACTGGAGATTTCACTCTCATCACTGTGGAGCTCTGCATTTCTCTACAAACATAAATACATAAAATAAAAAAGGGAGAAGATGGTGCAGTGAGACCTCTGGGTTAGGCGAAGCCTGCAAAGTTTGAGCCGGTTAACAGACAAATACAAGGGAGTGATTATCACAAGGCCACGCGCATCTCGTTTAGCATGAGGGAATCATTTGGGGAGAGAGATTCAATTTCATAAAAATGATTTTCAGAGCAGTTTCGTGAGTAGTAGTATGTTGGGTATCTTTTTTTCCCTTTCACCAAGATGAATAAAAACTTTATGTTCAGTGCGGTACGTTAGGTATTGGTTTTGTTAATTTCTTAAAACAAATTGGCTCCCCAGTAAATCCCAAACTTGGACAGCCACATTAAGCTAGCAGTGGGGAGGCAATCTGAGCATGATTATCCTGCGAGAGAATTCCCAGAATTTCATCCAAACTGTGATTTGTTCTGTTATAAAAGGCCTATAAAACCCAGTATAGAAATTCCTGCAGGAAACTTGAGTGTTTAAATATCTGCAATTACTCTCTCATGATTAAAGAAAGATATGAAGGACAGGACATGAGCACAAAACGGAGAGCCATCGGTGGCGTGAGTGGAGAAGGGGGGCCGACGCTGGCGGGTTGGGGTGACCGCTTCGCCCAGGCTGCTGGGAAATCACCAGCGGAAACACACAGCCCGGGGAGATGGTCCCCGAGCCCTGCGATGATGGGACTCAGTACTCTGGACTGCCGTTGAGGATTCCCCGGCCTCTCAGGACTCGCCCTCATGGATTCACGCGGCACCCCACATCCCAGCCTCTCGAGGCAGCTCCTATCTCTGAGAGCCAGTGGCTGGTATGACCCCAGGCCTCCTGAGCGTGATCTTCTGAGTTGCTTTTGTTGAAGCTCCTTCTTCTGGGGTTCCACTATGATGACACCTAAAGGTCTCGCCCACGCCTGCCCCCTAGCTGTGCATCCCAGGTGAGGCCGCTGTGTCCAGTCTGGCCCTGGGAGCAAAGCCCTCCATCCTGATTCTCTGCCTCTGTCACGCCTGGAAACACCTCCTATGTGAGGCCTGGGCAGGCTCTCCGGGTCCTCCTCTCACACACTCACAGCCTGCTATCCTGCTGCCTCCGGCTTGCAGCTTGGCGAGAAGGGGCTCCAGAGAACAGCCCGGTGGTCCTCGGCCTGAGAACAGCAGCTTGGCAGAGGGGCACATCCGCGCAACGGCGTCACCTGCCTGACCCCAGCCCAGTTCCCTCTTTCTCCATGGTCACAGCTTGCCCAAATCTGAGCAGTCACCCTACTCAGGCCCCTCAAACCTGAGAGAGGCAGGCAGCCTCTGCCGCTGTCAGTCAATGTCTGAGTCCCTGATTCACCACCCCCCCTTACTTCTCCCAGCATCCTCGTGACAAGGGCTGCCGTCCCCTCAGCACAGTGCCCGGCAAAGGGGCGCCTTCACGGTGGCATTTGAGCAGAACCGCCCTGAAGGGCAACTTGACTCACAGACCCAAATCAGCCAGAGACAAGACAGACCGGAAGGGCGGGACCAACTGGACTCACAGACTCAGGTCAGTCAGAGACAAGGGGGACTGGAAGGGCAGGACCAACTGGACTCACAGATCCTTCACCCTGGAGGTTGTAGGGGGAGTGTCTCGCTGACCCTCACTGGCCTCCAGCAACACAGGTGGGGCAATAGGCAGGGACTGCGTTCCCCTGGGAGCTGCGGCCTTGCCTGGTGGCCAGGGAAGGACCCCCGCTGTCTGGCTGACCCGTGGGGTGGGGGCTAGGTATTGGTACCTGGCATCCAGCTGGGTGGTTATGTCCCCTCTCCCTTCGCCCAGTATGCAGGCCCCCTCCCTCCCTCTCGTCTTCTCTCTCTCTCATCCATCCAACCTCAGAATTGAAGCAGTATTTTGAGGGTCAAACTGGAGGAGAAGGGAGCTGGAGGAGCGCACAGCCCGGGTCCGCGTGCGCCCAGACGCCCGCGTAGGGCAGAGATGACAAATGGCAGAGCTCCGAAGGTGTGCAATCCATTTATCGATTTCTAGCCCTCCCTCTTGTTCTGAGGGCCTCTGGGGAGAGACAGTCACAGATTCTTAGGGCTGAAATTGTGCAGGAAGGACACAGGTTTCCTATGGGCCAGACATCTGAAGCTGCTTGGCCAAAACATGGGGCCCATTACCAGGGAATGTGGCTCACATTTCCCAGAGACAGCTCACTGCCCAGGTCTTAGCATCTCAGGCACAAGCTGCTGGCAGCGGGCATTTCTTCCTGCCCACCTGGGGCACCAGCGTGAGAGTCGCAGAATGAGGAAAAAAGCAGGAATCATAGGAATCATAGGATTGAGCATTTGTGGTATACAGGGAATATGTTCTCAACTCACTGGCAGATACTCACTTACCCCCTCCTATGCAAAGTGGAGTCATGTTTCTCGTCTGCTCTAGCTCACCTCGTGTCCGAACTCCTCTCTGCCCCATGTCCTCACGGGTAACCTCACACCCTCCCATCAACCCTATGGCATGAAAACCTCCTTACAAGTCCATCATTTCCGGGGCTACTCATTATCCCAGAGACCACCCACCAAGGGAGGGCAAAATAGTTCCAGGAACAAAGAAGGACAAGAGTGAAAGTTCGTGATTCTAAATTGGGAGGCTTGGAAAGGTTTTCATAAAGTAGTGATAGTGCTTTAGCCCATAGCTCGCCATGGCAACTTGACTCACAGACCCAAATCAGCCAGAGACAAGACAGACCGGAAGGGCGGGGCCAACTGGACTCACAGACCCGGATCAGTCAGAGACAAGGGGGACCGGAAGGGCGGGGCCAAGTGGA
>NW_004567140.1:7633876-7651511 GCF_000260355.1 Condylura cristata
TCAGTCAGAGACAAGGGGGACCGGAAGGGCGGGGCCAAGTGGACCCACTGACCCGGGTCAGTCAGAGACAAGGGGGACCGGAAGGGCGGGGCCAACTGGACCCACAGATCCGGGTCAGTCAGAGACAAGAGGGACCGGAAGGGCGGGGCCAACTGGACCCACAGACCCGGGTCAGCCAGAGACAAGGCCGTGGCCAGGCTGGCACTGGCTGCGTTCGGTCCTTCAGCCAGAGTTTGCCGCCCTTTTTCCTCCAGCAGTGCCTCATTCCTGGGAGGGTGGGTCTACTATACAGGGAGGAGATGTCAGCAAGTGGCTCTGGGATGGAGAAATCAGATATTGTCATCGCCTCTTCGTTTGCTTTTTATTTTATTTTCGGCTGTGTAAACAAAATAAGGTGACACTAATCAAGACGTTTGAACCCTGAATAATGGAAGATCTCTAATTCACATAAATGGAGGAGCCTGGGGTTTTAAGCTTAAACATAGCGAGTTCATGAATGTAAGTCTCTGGCCTGGTTTACCGAATTATAATTGACAAAAGAAACAGTAAAAATAGATTAATGCTAACATGAGTGATCAATTTCCCCCTGAAGTACCACGCAGGATTTCGCTGCACATTTTCTTCATTTCTAAGGCTTCTTTCTGACAGACTCAAATCCTCTCCAGAAGGCGCTGGGATTCCTTGTACTACATTGGGGTGGTGGTACCATGTTTCAAAGTTATTCAGAACCTGATTGGCCGTGTTCCTGCAATACATTTTCCTAACCTCAAGATAAAGATCCATGCATCTCTTTACCCTTTAAACAAAAAAGCTATTGTAATAGCATGTAGTCTGAGGCATGGACTGAATACCAAAGCCCGCACATGCACTGCTAAACTGTTTAAGTATGGAAGAAGTAGTGTCTAATAGCATCAGGAAATTGAAATTTAAAAATTTTTCTCACTCACTTATTTGATGAGAACTGGGTATGCTGACAGGTGAAGCAGAAAGCCATTTTTCAAGTTAAATGCCAAGTGGTTATATAGCATAATATTCAGTCAAAATTAACCACCTCACTGCTGCACTGACACCCAGCGTATTTAATGCCAACTGTTTCTGCAAAGACAACGCCGGGCCTTCGGCAGTGACTGCGAGGGGAAAGAAACTGTTACTAATACTCCAATTATTTAGTAGGCGCCCCGACTCTCTGAGTGGGAAAAATGGACTGGCAGGGCACTAACTGGTAGGGAGCGGCTCTCCCTCTGCCTTCCAGCACCTCCCACCACCCCTGTTCTCAGCCAACCCCCAGAAGAGCCTGCATTTACATGGGCGTCAGGCTGATGTCCTACCAGCAGGTGGATGCTGCGCTGAAGGCCAAGGTGCCAGGTGATTTTCTGAGCTAGTTTTCTGGCGCTCGCAATGCAAGATTCCTGGGGTTCTGGGGAGCAAGAGGTGCTGGTGTCAGGGTGGGGGCGTGGTAGGGGGTGAAGGCAACAGAAGGGAGCCACCATTGGGGCTCATGGTAGTTCCAAACCATAGCTTGGAAGCCCCGTTTGAGGATAGGCGGAGGGTGAAGACAGCCCCTTCTTGGAAATTCTAGCCACTCTCTTCCCAGACTGATTTTATTAGCCAGCGTGCTCTAATGCGCCAGCTAATGGCCCAGGAAGTACATCCCTCAAATTCCAACCACAAACAAAAGCAGGTTGTGGGATCTACTTGAGGCTTCAGATCCTCGGAGGATGAGTAATTGGCGAGACTTTCCTTCCCTCCTGTGTACACTGACCATGGTCATCCTCGGGTGCCCCGGGACTGGTCGGAAACAAGGAACAGCCAGTTTCGATCCAGATCCCTCAGGGTTGGGTTGAATTCTTCCTGACCTGAAACATTTCACTTCTCCAGCTTTGCTTTTCTTCAAGCTCCTCTGTAGCCCTCTCCGCGAGACAGGAGAGGTTATCGGGGCCCCCGGAAGCAGGCCCAGAGAGAGACAGAGTTGCCTGACGCCATGGTCTTGACTGGTGAGTGGGCCACCCCAGTCTCCTGGGCTCGCCGTTTCTTATGCTGCTTTAACAAATGACTGAGAGTAAATGTGATTTTTTTTTTAATTGAAAACCAAACTAAGCAAAATGGAGTTCTACTACATTAATGCTTAGTTTTGAGGATGTGGAGGATATAAAACACTAATTACCTTTAGAAGAGAAACTGCTACTAATTCTACTGCCTACCGACTAGGGTCAACCAGCTGTCATACCTGCACCTGCTCACCTGTCCAGCCAGAGGTCCAGATTCCTCAAGTGTGTGCACGGGCGTGTGTAAGAGAGACAGAGAGTGTTTGGGGGAGGGGCGGCATTCTTCATTGAATTTAAAGTTAAATACCTTGTATATTTTGTTAAATTTACTGGTCACACACACATGCATTGTGTGTTTTATTTATTTGTGCATACAGAATTGGGGTACAGGCCAGAGGTGCATATTCACCAGAGATAGACTGGGGAGCAGAACAGGCAGATCGTCGAAGTACATTGCTGAGGGGAGCAGTAGGCGGGCCAGGAGAGGTCTGCCACGCCATGTGGTCACCTCTGGGGTGGGGATCAAACTCATGCTGAAGTGGCTTTAGCTTCTTAGTGCTGTGCTGTAACCTGCAGCACAACTAGAAAGGACCCACATTGTGTTTTTTTATGGAATTAAAAAACATACTCATTTTTGCATTGATGAACTGGGGTGTAGCATAGAAATGTGAAAGTGAGAGGGCTCACCAGAGACAGAGGTGGGGAGCAGAACAAGTGGACCTACTGAAATCCACTGCTGAGGGGAGAGCAGGGAGACAGAAGAGGTCTGCTGTTCCATGTGGGCCACTCCCTGGCTGGGAATGGAACTTAGATGTGCGCAGTGATTCTTAACCCCTGTGCCACCAGGGAGGCCCTCATCATAGTCAGTCCACCAGCATTGACTATTTAGGATTCTAATTTTGTGGCTGCAGCCTGGAGCCTATCTCGGCGTGATTTGGTATCTGCCATGCTGATCGTCTACTTGGGACCAGTGTCTAGAGGTGGGCTTAGGCCACAGGGAAGGGCCAGTGTCTATTTCCTCGCCTGGACTGTTTCTCTGGGACAAAACCAGATTGTTTTTTCAAGCCAGCCTCCCCGGCCTCATCCAGAATGCCTCAGACACCCTCAGGTTCTTTTGAACTAAACTCAGTTTACTTATTGTGGGGGTCAGGCAGATCTGGTGGTACTGGCTGGCTAGCCACTGCCAGCTGCTGAGCAGCGACTCTTCTACCCACTAGATGCCAGTAGCTCCCTCTCAGTGTGACTCCAAAACTCATCCCAGAAATTGCCAAAGGTCTTAGGAGGGCACAGTTGCTCCGGGGAGCCAACCACACCCATGCCCAACAGTACCGCCAGAAGGAGAAGAGACAGCCAAATGGTGGGAGAGACAATGTGTCTGAGGAAAGGTCAGCTGGTTCCCCAAGTCAGCCCTGTGCATTACCTGTAATCCGCGTCCATGCCGAGAGCCCGTCCACACAGTCAGCCCTTCCTCCTTGTTCCCCCAGCGTGGCGCATCATCTCCACATGGCTTAGCAGTCACCTCTACGTGGTTACTGCCTCATCCTCCCTCTTCATTGCCCCTCCCCCAAGTCTCTTGGGGCAGATTGTTCTCTGACATCTCTGTCTTTGACATAATGCAATGTTAGCACACAGCAGATAACAATGAGACCAAGACACGCGTGTGACATGTATAACCCACCCCCCACACACACACCTTCATACCCACCCACGCACGCATACACACACAATACATAACCCACACATCACACACACACACACATCCATCCACACACACACTACCCATCCACACCAGGAGGAATTGTGGAGAGGCACCTATTACTTTTGACTTTCCAGTGATCACTGACAGTAAATTTCTCTGTGTCAGCACTAACAATTTCCTAAATCTGCAAAGAATAACATTTGGGGAGTTAGGAGCAATGTATTTGCCTGTGAGGTAGGACCCCTACTTTTAAATAAGGGCACTTAGTGTTGTCAGGGGGGAAGGAAACTTTCTCTATTGCTTTAAGAGACAATTTACTGCATCATTAACGCATGTCGTTTAATGGAAAGTCCTGTTATTTTTGGAGGAAGAAATGCATATTCCATACTAAATATAATAACAACATAAACCTTTAATAAATAATTGTAACAGTTTATAAATATTTAAATAGTAAATCTAAAAGTCCTGAGGGACTGGAGAAGGCAAGGAGGAAAGATCTGACTTGTAAAGCTCTAAAAATAGGTCCTGACACATACGATGTGAGGTGATTTTGCAGGCAGCAGGATGTACAGAATGGACCCTCTGTGGAGGGAATTGCTAGAGCCAAGTGACCCCCTCAGGGCTATTAACAACAGTGCTGAAATTGACCACAGGACTCCACGGAACTGACCAGACCCTCACCTGGGCCACAGACATCTGAAAGGTTCACACCCCACTGGATTGAGAGGCAATCCACGCCAGAGCTTGCCAGCCCAGCAGACTGGGCAGACTGCTCTGGGAGGGCTGGCTGTTCCTATTTTGTGCCAGACCTGGATTTGCCGTCCAGGGGCATCTCTCTTCGGATGCCTATCGCTTTCATGATCCAAGAACAACTATTATTATCCCTTTGGTGAAGCAGCACAAAATGGAAACTCTGAGGGGTGAAGGCATATTGCTGGGACCTCAGCTCCCAAGCAGGAGGGGGGGAAGGGAGCTGGGAGTGAGCAGCACAGGCCCACCTGACAGGAACACTCCCAGGCCAGGAAGCGTGCCCTCTGTCTGCCCACCCTGAGGTAAGAGCACCTGGACTCCACAGCAGGGGCTGCACAGTGTTCAGCTCTGACCTAGTGGGTGCCTCTGTGGCCCTGACGTCACCTCAACACCCACTTCATCTGCAACTTCCTTTAAAATTGAGATTTGTCTTTCCTAATTCTGGTCCATGAAGCATGAGTGATAGCTATTAGTTAGGGAGACACTTTGGGGGAAAGGCCCTCTCTCAAGAGAGACCCAAAGATTCTTCTGGGTTGCCACATCTGGAACTGCTAGTGAGCTCAAATACAAGGGGCCCTATGGTGAGGCAGCTTCTGGGGAAGGGAGAAAAGAGAGGTGGGAACAATCTGGTTCATTGGTGACTATTGGGGCCACTTCCCAAGGGCACCCTATCTCTGGATATGCAATCATGTATTTTCCTTAAGATTTATTTATTTATGCCTACAAGTACTGGGGTACAAGCCAGAGATTCAGGGGTGATGAGAGGATTCACCAGGGACAGAATGGAGAGCAGGACAGGCAGATCAATCGACCGAAGTACACTGCTGAGGAGAGCAGCGGGAAAACAGGAGAGGTCTTCTGCGCCATGTGGGTACCTCTGGGGCCGGGGATAGAACTCATGAAGAGGCTGGGCTAGCTTCACAGTGATACTCTTTAACTTGTTGAGCCACCAGGGAGGGCCCATTGTTCCTTATTTTTAAGACAGCTGAAGTCAGGATTTTGAGTTACTTGCAGCCAGACGCATCCTCACTGATCAAAGACATACTCAGGGACCAGGATGGTGGCGTGTGTGCCCCGATGCTGGTTGGAAAGGCGCCATCAGAAATGCCAGTAGGGCAGTAGGGCCACAGGGGGCCAGGGTCTCACAGTGTCTGGCACCCAATCATCTCCCTGCCTCTCTTCTTAAAGTTCCTTTTAAAGGAGGGGTGGAATTACCTCACCCTCATTCTGTGTGGGATGGGGCACTGGGAACTGGCCCCTCCCCTGCTGCTGATGGGTGGAGCTATGGCAAGACTAGCCCATGTCTTCCCTGGCTCCTCTGAGGGACTGTCTCAGGTCCCATTCAAGCCAGGAGGATAAAAAAAAGAAGTTGCCTTGGAGCTTCTATGAAAGGGACTTTTCACTCTTCAGGAACAGAAAGCCCCCTTTCTTTCCCTGAATATATGGTCAAGGAAAACTGTGCCCAGGATCTGTGGGCAGCCAGCCGCCTTGGTGTCAGAGGAGGAGGCAGCCCCGGGAGGAAGCTGCAGTGACAGCATGCGTTACTAGGGAGCCCTTGGTGTGCTTGTGCCATGTCCCGCCGATCCCCAGGTGGGGATCTTCTCCCAATGACCTGGGCGAATGTCGCCAGATCACAGCTGAGAGGGCCAGCTCCCTGGCACAGCTGGTGGTGAGAGCTGATCCCTGTCGGGTTTAACACCTTCACCGGGCCCATGGTGAGGAGGGAGGAAGCAGAGGCCACTAGAAGTCTTTCTCCAGGTGGAAGACTCAAACCAGCCAGCCTGATGCAGCCCCTGCCCTGTGGCCTCTCCAGCGGTGTGGATGTGTCCAGACTCATGTGACTGCAGCCGGAGCAGAGAGCAGACACCCCAGAGAGCTTCACAATCACCCTCAGATCCATTTCTGCTAAGACAAGATGTCAAAAAGTTGGTCGAAAAAGTACCATAACACTTGTTTACTCTCACTGTTTTCTATTTCTTGTTTTAAAAAGATTTATTTACGTATGCCTCCAGAACTGGGGTACAGGCCAGAACTGCAGGGGCACTGAGAAGACTCCCCCAGTGACAGAGTGGGGAGCAAAATAAAGCGATCTACTGAAATCCACTGCTGAGGGGAGCAGCGGGGAGACAGGAGATGTCTGCTGCACCCTGTGGATCACTCCCTGGCAGGGGATCGAACTGACAGGGAGGGCCCTGTTTTCTATTTCATAAGAAGGAAAGAGAGGGGAGGGGACAGGAGTGAGTGAAAGGGAGAAAAGAGACGAGAAGAAGAGGAGGAGGAGAGGAAGGAAAGGAGAGAAAGGGGAGGGAGGGGGCAGGGAAGAAGAAAGAGGGAGGGTTGGAGAGGGAGGGGAGTGGAGGCGCGGAGGGGAGAAGTTACCCAGACTTCCCCAGGGTGAACAGCTCCCCCTACTGTGGGCTTTAGGGACAGAGACTCTATAACTGCCCCCAGCCCCCCTACCAGCACCCCCCACCCCCCAGGACCTCACTCACCTGTCCAGACTCCCAGCAGTGAGCAGCAAGCTCTGCTACTGTTTGTGGCCACTGAAGTCAAAACTTACACAGGGTGATGCATCCTCTCTCCGAGAAGGGGAGCCTGGGCTGATGGTCTGGAATCCACTAAGAGAGCTTACCTGTGTCAACGCGAATTTGCTAGTGTGCTTCCCTCTGTCCTGACTGTTTCTGGGATAGCCTTGCCCCCATTCCACCACGAATGTGACCAGCCGAGCTGGGGTTCCCTGCGGGACTGTGAGCTGGCACAGCGCTCTGCCCCATGTTCTCGGGTGCAGACAGTGGTTCTGGGCCATGGGCTGAGAGGTGGGGCTCACGCCTGTCCAGGGCTCCTGTGTCTGCTCTGTCCAGACATCTTCAGCCAGGTGCTGAAGGTCAGCACCCGCGACGCCTTCGGACCCCCATCAGTCCTAAAGCTCCTTTACTGAAATGTCGTTTCCTTAAGCTACTTCAATGACTCACTCCCCCAAGTTTCATTCTCTGCCTGCAGCCCCCAGTTCTGCATCAGTTCTCACTCTGTCTGCTATTTCCCTACTCAGACTGTAGGAAACTCACCAACTCCCCTAATATTCTGCATTCTGTCTCACTACCTTTCCAGACCACCTTCATCTTTCCTGCTCTCCGAATTCCCCCAGCTTCCGGCCTTGCTCAGGAATGTCCATCTGACATGGCTTTGCTCTCCTCTGGGACCTGCCAGGCAGCCACCAACTGCAGGAACCTCCGCTGTGCGTGGCCACTTGAGTCTAAGTGTGGGCTGGCTGCTTTCATCTAGACCTCACGCTCCCAGGAACGAGGCCCTGAGCTACTCCCTCTTACTTCACTCAGCACAGAGACGGAGGCTCCCCGAGAGATGCGGCCTGGTGCACCATCATCCTGGAAGGACCAGGCACTTACACCCAGCGCTCCCACCTGAGTGTCCTCCAGGTTCACTGGCCCAGAGAGACTCCAGGACAGAGGCGGTGACTTAAACACGAGCCACCGTCATTGACAAGACAGCTGACAGCCATGGCCAGCTGAGTCTCAGCATGCTGAAAAATCATGGTCTACCAGACTCTGAAGAGCCTTAGGAGTTATCTAAATTTCACCCCTTATTTTATAGACAAGTAATCTAAGCTCCAGAGGGACAGAATTGCCACAAAGTCACTTAGCTAATTAATGGAAGAGTCTAGACCTGATCCAGGTCTCCTGATCCCTGGCAGATGGTTCGTTCTGTTGCCTCCTTTGATGAATAATCAGTTCCAGTGAGTTCTGCCCAATTAGGAGTTTTTCAAAATGGATTCTTCAAATTCTTTGTTCCCATGACATGAAGACAGAATTCTGTCAGACAAATTGAAAAAATGATGAACCCAAAATTAAATTGATATATTGATTTAGAACATCTCAGGGTTTTGAGTACACTAACCCAGGAGGGCAGGGCTGAGGGCTGTCTTGCCTAAATTTCGTTGATCTTGGAATTCTTTCCAAGCTAAGTGTCCAGCTAAGTGTCTCATAGAAACAGGGAAATGGGAGTCAGTTGACATTTTCAGGGAATGAAATCTCATCTCTTCCCTTCAGAAGGGCCTACATCTTTGCAGGAAATCAGCACCCACCACCACCAGGCAGCAGCAGAGCTTGTGTGCTGGAGAGCACTTGGTCTTCCCTCGTGAGGGGCCAGGAGCCGGTCACGTGAGGGAGCGTGTGTGCCTGTGGGGATGGGGTGATTTTCATTTTTCTGAAAATTTAAATGAAAATTTCATTGAAAAAAGTGCCTACTTAAATCTTCAGAAGCATCCATCTCTAATTACCTCTCTGTGCAGGAGCAGAGAGCTGTGGGGCGGGTGGTTGTGTGGCACCAGTTCAAAGAGGGGCCCCTTCCAAGACTCCTGACAGGTCCCTCCAGAGCCATCGGAGAGGAAATGGCACAAGGGGGACCTCAGTTGTGAGACAGACCCATCAGATCAACTCCCTGGTTGGCTACGGCTCAAGTTATCTTAAGAAAAGGCATTATCATTACTGCATCCCTCCATATATTTCCAATTGAGTTATCACAAGGGTATTGCAAAAAAAATCATAAGAGTTGGCAGTGACTCAGTAAATAAAATCACCACTTTAATTGCTCCAGTGTAACAGGTCGATCATTATCAAGAAAGGTTTTGATATATTTTTTAATTAAATGGCGACTCTGTTGATCGATTTCACTGATAAGCGAGAAGTCCCCTCTTCTCTCCCCGCACCTCAAAACAGTTTGCCTCATGACTCGGACCCTTGCTGGAGGGTGGAAATGTGGGAGCCTCACGATCCAAGTGGGCTGAGGCAGTGACGTCCCCCCTCTGTGTCTCAGTCCCTCGTCCCTCAGGAGGGAGGAAGAAGCAGGAGTTTCCCAAAGCCCCTCCCCACAAGCATGCTGGTGGCATGCTGACTCCTGTCTTATGGACACTGTTCTTGCAGCGATAGAAGCTTGAACTCTGATCATTCATTTCCAAGAGTTCTACAGTGTCAGTGCTCAGCTCAGCCAACCGGGGCCAGAAGCTCCCCTACCACCCACCAGTTGGGGGGCATTGCCTAAGCGAACCCTAGTTCCTGCTTGGCAGAGTGGGAGGGTGGTTTCTGGTTCGCTTGCGACATCCATCTCTACTGGTGGGTTTTTGTGAACCTCAACCCGCCGCCCACCTGAGCGTAATCAAGGCCTCTCACCTGCCGCAGCGCACTCCAGGTGGTACATTAGCAGGCACAACCTGCCGCCCACCTGAGCGTAATCAAGGACCCTCACCTGCCGCAGTGCAGGCCGCGCAGAGGCCTGGCATGCAGTTACCTCGGCCGGATCCTTGCTCCGCGCTTAATTCTGTGACTTAGATGTGGTCCCTTTTCGCAGGCGGGGAAGCGAAGGTACCTACAAGGTAGCATCTACCTTATGGCAGAGAGTGAGAATCAGTGGCTTCAAGGCATACAAAGTGCTCAAGCAGAGCTGGGCATGTGCGTAGGTAACAGTTTAACTGGCCTGGCCATCTGCCTCCCAAAAGTCCCAGCACTCATCTGTTCAAACCGATGAAACGGTAAGTGACTTGTGATGTTCGGGGGTGTCCCGCACCCACTGTATTCTCACTCTCCACTGTCAAGGTCTCCTGCCTTCCAAAGCACCCACACAGGCACTTGGCTCCCCGTTCTGAGGCAGGGTGTGAGGGGTTCCCCAGGCTTCAGCAGCCACCAGCCCTTGCTCTGCCCACGCGCCCTGCCAGGGTGAACACAGCTTCCCTCCTGTAGCACTTTTGCCTCTCAAAGATGCTGTGATGTCAAAGCAAATTTCCCAGTGCAAATTGAAAGGAGGTGTTGTTTTGGGGGTGACCCTGTGGCGGCAGTGGATAGCAACCCCATAGTTTCTAGCTGGTAACTGTGTTTGCCGAAAGGTTCTGTCATGAAAACTGGGGTCTCGAGGTTGCCTGGGCACTCACAGCTGACCTCCCACAGAGTCTGCTCCCTCAGAGCTGTGTCCCTTCCTGGGGCAGGGTGCACAGCAATCCACAATCAGTTTGGGGGTACAAGGTCTCACCTCTTAGCATGAGTTGAAAATCCCTGAACAACCCCCACCCCCACCCCCAGCCCAGCTCCCTTCAGGTGCTGAGGTCCCTGCTGTGAGGCCCTGCAGCAACTTTTCCCTGGGCCTCTTCATGGCCATCTCACACATTATGGGGGTTCCCCCAGTGTACCCCAGCCACCTCACCATCTCATGCCCACCTCAAACTGTACAGGGGCTCCCCTAACATACCCCGGCCCCCAGTGCACCCCAGCCACCTCACCACCTCATGCCCACCTCAAACTGTACAGGGGCTCCCCTAACATACCCCGGCCACCTCATACCCACCTTACACATTACAGGGGCTCCCCCAGTGCACTCCGGCCACTTCACACTGCACAGAGGCTCCCCCAATGCACCTGTCTGCAACTCTCTGCCTGAGTCCACCTGAGGGAAACCAGCCCAAGACAGGCTCAGCCACACACTCTCCCTTCGGCCCTCCCAGCTGCTACTCAGGGCTGAAGGGCTGCACCTCTGAGGCCGAGCTCATCAGGACCTGAAGGGAAGCCCTCAGGGCTGCTGAGCAGGTAGCTGGTGGCAAGGCGTCAAGAGAAAGGCGCTCGGGCAAGCTCCTGGCACAGGCAGCCCCATGGGAGCTAGGCCCGCACGGAGACCCACAACTTAGAGGAGCAGGGGGTTCCCCCAACCTCCTCGAGTCTTCAGTCTCCAGCCAGATGCCCAGGGTCAGCCAAACACAGGAGACCCCTGTGCACCTGCCACTCCTCCCTGCCACCTCCCTGCCCTGTTTACTACTCCGGCTCCACGTCCCAGGGATGTAAAGAGCGCTTTGATCTTTTCCTGGGTCACTGGGGAAAGGGCTAAATTTAGATGTAGCCATGGAGGAAATGGAAGAGGAAGAAAAAATGAGGCTGTCCCGATGCACGTGTTGTAGGGAGCAGGGAGCAGAATTACTTCCCAGCTGTCTGAGGCGTGCACAGAGGGAGACCCCACTTAAACTCATCCATTTTGTTATTAGCCTTTTGGACACTGCAAGGAACATTCTAGAAAACTGAAGAGTAAAGTAATCATAATTCTAAGGGGAAGTGGAACTTTCTCTAACTGCAGAAAAATGATCTCAGAGAAGCACTGAGGAGGCCTGGGCACAATTGGATGCTGTGCAGGGCACACACACACACACACACACACACACAGCAGGCCCAGCAGCTCAAGTGATCCTGTACAGAAGACTTTTCTCGTTTCCTACCTTTTCCTGTTCTTCCTAGTAGACAGATTAAGTGATAATAAAAGGGGCAAATCCCTCAAGTGAAATTTTTTTGACACTGGCATTTTTGGGTGTGGAACATTTAGTGACCTATCTGATCTCTGCCCACCTGATTTTAGTAGCAACCCCCCCCCCCCCAGCCAGGACAATCAAACATGGCTCCAGAATGGGCCATATTGCCCTCGGGGAGAACTCCTACTCCCGGGCTCCTGACGACCCCCCAAGCTGCCTGCCCCCTCATGCTGCCTCAGTGTCCTCTGGGGAGTCTTCTGGGTGTCTTCCAAATGCACCCAACAGTTTACAACTCACCGATCAGTTGCCTGAACCTACCTGTCCTCACCATTTCCGCATCATTGTTTATTAAGGACTGTCAGTTTGTCCCCTAAATGGAAACCCACCTGAAGACTTAGCCCCCAGTAATGAAGAGAAAAGGAGGCCTAATATGTGGTGAGTGGTCTCCCTAGGGAGAAGTGGGAGCATGCCAGGAGGAGGCTGTCTGCAAGCCACAGATCAGAGAAACCAGCCCCACAGACACCTTGACCTTGGGCGCCAGCTTCTCCCAGGTGGGCAGCTGAGCCCCTCAGCCTGCGAGGTGTCGAGCAGGAGCAGGGCTCACACCAAGGCAGAGAATCCACTGCAAAGGGGGATCAATCTGGACCCCCCTGTGCCTGGGTGAGGGGGTGGGTGGGGTCCAGAGAGATCGTGGGTCTCCAGTCACCTTCCAGACAGGTGGTTATTTTTGTTCACATGGATTTAGTGGAACCAGACAGAAAGAGAGATTTTGTACATTCTCTGATTTTGTACTCAGAGAAATTGCACATGCTTTTGTCTATATCCATATAAAGGAAGTGGTACCTGCTTTCAACAGTGTTTCCTTTGATCTGGAATTGTCAGTGTTTTTGTCAAAAACTTGGATGCCACTAATGACTCCCCCACATTTACTGAAGATGGAGGAAGCTTATGTGCAGGAAGTGAAAGCATTTCTTGAATCATGTTTCATCAACTAGTTTCTGGCTTTTATTTCTGTAAAGAGAAAGATATCGCCACCGTTATGTATACAGATACGTATACATATACAGAAATGTATACCCACATAGATGTATCTGTGTGTGCATACATTTGCACAGATATCGTTCTCTTTTTCCTCCAATGTCTACTTTTTCTTCAGTTTTTGTTTGTTTTACTTGTCAGAGCTTCTGAGGACCCAATGAGGGTTTCTATATATCAATAAAATAAATAACTTGTCCTTGGTAAACAACAGTGCATTGTGTGATGGATGATTTCAGTGACCCCATCATCAACTTCAGGTGACTTCCAGCCAGCAGGCTGAGGACGGAATGTGGGAAACACTGTCACACTTACTCATATGAACAAGGATGACTGGGCAGAGTCTTCTGGTGGCCCAGGGGTTAATTCTCAGTATTTCCACCATTGTCGCCTGAGTTCAATCCCCAGGCAGGGAGTGGCCCACATGGCTCAGCAGACCTTTCCTGTCTCCTCTCTGCTTCCCTCAGAAGTGTACTTCATCTGCTTGCCTATTCTACTCCCTGCTTTGTCTCTGGTGAATCCTCTAAACATCTGCATCTCTGGTCTACACCCCAGCTCTTGTATGCACAAATGAACATTTTTTAGAAGTGATCACTGATGAGGATTTGGGGAACTTCCACTGTCAGGAGTCTCCTACTTTGGGAAGAATAGAACAAACTTCACTTTGGACATTTGGGTAAAGAGTCATAGCCGAGGTCTCCTGTAGACAAGGTGTGGCAGTGAGGCAAGGTGACCCAGGTGGCCACCAACCTGCCCCTTGCCGAATTTTGTTTTGTATGTGTGACCGAATTAAGTCCCTTACTGTAGATTGATAGTTCTCTAAACAGGGGTACATTCTCCCCCTTCCGAAAAAGCCTGAACTCACCCCCACACATAGAATAACATCCATTTTCCACCATGGAATGTCTTTGTAAAAAGACATCCCACAAGAATCCAGTGGGATCAAAAATCACTAAAACTAAAATCTCACCTAACTTGGGTTGCTGGCAATGTGATATTTTTGGATAAATGATGTATTTCAGGTTTGTTGCTTGGACTTAAAAAACAAAAAATCTCACGGTAATAGGCACATGAACTATCTTTAGGATTTATGGTACATGGAAAAAAACAGAAAGTACCATAGATTTGTATATATATATTTTTTTTTCTAGAAAAGATGTATTGTACTGGTACTAGCAGTAAGATGAAGAAAAAAACCATGAAATTCTTCATGGTTTTATATGAAAATTGTCAAACCTCTAGGATATCCTCATTGCCCACGAGCCAGCCACAAACACAGTATATTTATACTCAAATTTTTTCAGTTTCTTTGGACAGTAGCTTTAGCCTGGTGCAGTTGTAAAGTCCCACAAAAGAGTATTTACTTTATCTTGTCAGAGAATGTAGTCGTAGAAGAATCATAAACGCCCTGTGTTTATCAGGTTGCTTGCTTACTACTTGTCACTGAAAACGAAGCTTCCATTTTTTTTTTCCTGTCTCTCTCTCTTCAGAGAAAATGAAACATCTCATTGTTCTCCTCAACAAAAAGACCAACGATCCTAAGATATCAGAGAAAGCCGTCTTCCCATTAGTAGTATGTTAGTGATAAACAATGTTTTATGCCCTGTAATTAAGGTACAGGTAATGAGCAATTATGTAGATCATGAATTAATTATATTTAAAACACAGGCCATTACAATCAATATTCACCACATTTCAACTGCATTCTGGAATTAATAAATCTAATTAAAACTTTGAATTGGCAGTGATCTGTTTATACCACCTTTGTGAAGAATCACAACTAACAGCTGTCTATGAATAACTACATTCCACGTGTACACATGCGCCCCACAGATTCTGGGGTGTAGGGTTGTCATCTTTGCTTAGATTGATGTAGACAAGCTTGCATTACGGTGATTCCTCATCTCACCAGACCACCATGGAGGACAGGTGGGACGTGTCTAAATGGGGCCGGAGCGTGAAACTTTGCCCTTCAGTCTCAAAGCCGTTACTTCTACGTGGACGTTGCCGGAGTGTCCGCTGCTGGTGGCCATTTGGAGGGGCGGTCTCTCCCAGGCCCTGCCCTTTGAACATCCCTGCCTTCCCACCAGAGAGGGCTCGTGTCTCATTCCTAGGTTGTTAACCCACCAGAGCTTGCTGTTGCAGGGATGGAGCTCTGGTTATATCAGGACAGAATCACAATGATAACTTTGTTGTGACTCTGGAGATTGAAGGCCTCGTGGTTTTCCTTGAACTTGAACTCAAGATGAAGGAGATCTGGTGCTTCCAGCAACTGCCTCACTCCCACGTAGGCTGAACTGGAGACAGACCAAGTCTCAGGGTAACACTGGCAGCAGTCAATCTAGCTGGACCTTAGTCAACTAAGTCTTGAGTTTCCATTTATACAATCCAATCGGCACTCTCATGTATAAGTAGTGTGTTTGTGAAGGGCCTTTGGTCATTGCAAAGTATCTAATAAGATGATCCCCATGCATGGCTAACACATAACTTCAATACAGTGATTTTACTAAGTCACACACAAATAAATCCTGACCAGAGTAAGGGCCAAAATAAATGCCTCTTTCTGATTGATGTGGATGAGAAGGATGCCATCCAGAAATACTGGTTAACTTCTGCTAACAGTATGAGAAACACCTGAAGCAAACAGAATAATGGGTTGCAGAGAAAAAGGCATAAGAGCATGGAATAACTTGCACTATTTTTTTTTTTTTTTTACAGAACTGGGGTACAGGCCAGAGGTGCAGGGGCAGCAAGAGGCTTCACCAGAGACAGAGTGGGGAGCAGAACAGGCAGATCAACGAAGTACACTGCTGAGGGGAGCAGCAGGAGGGTCAGGAGAGGCCACATGGGTCACCTCTGAGGTGGGGATCGAACTCGCACTGAAGCGGCCCCAGCGTGGCTTGGCTTCCCATGCAGTTCTCCCACCTGCTGTGCCACCAGGGAGGGCCCTAACTCGCACTTCAAATACATGGTGAAATATCATTTCAAATGAATCATCTATAGATTAATATCTGCTTTTATTAAGTAGTCAAAGTGTATTTTCAGCTCAGGACAGATACACCTCTGAAAATATGGACTTTGTTGGGGTGGCGACGGGCTTCTCCTTCCCATTCATTCTTCACAAACTCCTGGACAAAGGACACCATAAGTCAGCAGTAACCTTGAGATGCCCTTGAAAATAAGTGTCTCTTTCTAATTGATGAGGAGGGTGAGAAGGATGTCATCCCAAAATACTGGTTACCTTCTGTCAATGGTATGAGAAACATCTAAAGCAAACTGAAACTTCTTAGAACTATTTTGGGTACAGCAATTTCTCTATTTACGAAACACTTTTAGATCCATTACTGTGTTTGATCTCACAGCCAGAGCATGGCAATCATCCATTAAACCATCTAGCAGATACGTGTTGAGGCCTCACTTCACAGTAGCCTGGCGCCTGAGCGAGACAGGGAGTTTTATTGATACCCACTCAAGTCAACTTGGATCCCTTCTTTCATTACTTAGGTCACTGTGATTTAAAAGATGTGACTAAGAGCAATGTGTGTTAGAGTCTATCTCCATGCCTTGAAAAGAAAGTAAAAAGGGCCTCCCTGGTGGCCCTTACTCAGCACTATCACTGTCACTGCCTGAGTTCGATCCCTGGCCAGAGAGTGACCCACAGAGTGTAGCAGACCTCTTCTGTCTTCTTCACTGCTCCCCTCAGCAGTGTGTTTCAGTTAATCTGCCTGTTCTGCTCCCCACTCTGACTCTGGTGGATCCTGTCATCTCCTGCACCTCTGGCCTACACCCCAGTTCTTCTACACACAAAAAAGAAAAGAAGGCAAGAAGATGTACCCTATTCCAATCCACCCCCCAAGTGTCCCCAATGCTCCCTACTCTAATGTTCAAAAAAATTACACTATGAACAGTGATGAACTTACCTTGAGGGGAGCAGCAGATGAGTCAGGAGAGATCTGCCACGCCATGTGGGTTACCTTTGGGGTGGAGGTCGAACTCATGCTGAAGTGGCTTTGGCTTCTTATTGCTGTGCTTTAACCCATTGTGCCACCAGAGATGATCTTACCTTGAACCTGAGGCAGCTTGAGCTTCAGAGGCCCGATCTACATAAGCTCCTTCCAATATCGGGGTCTTTTTTTTTCTAAGAACATGTTTTTCAAGATTTTACTTTTTTTTTTTTTTTTAAGAAAAGCTAGGGTGTAGGCTCAAGGTGCAGGGGAGGGGAATGAGAAGACTCACCGGGAGACAGTGTGGGGAGCAGAACAGGCAAACTTACTGAAATTTACCATAAGGGGAGCAGTAGAGGATACAGGAGGGGTCTATTGCACCCCATATGGGTTAGTTCCCTGCCCGGGGATCGAACTTAGGCATGGGCCATCATGGGAATGTTGCGGAGGTCATGGGCATTTAGAGGTCTGGCTAAGGGAGGGAGCTTGGATAAACCCTGGGAGGGAGGGGTGAAGCTCTGTATAGACATGAGCAGCCTTGTGCTCAGCACGCTGAGGGCTTTCAGGGGCGATGTGGGAGGTATGCCTGAGTCCCATGCCAGGCATGGAGCCCCAGGCAGAATGCCTACTGAGATACGCATGTGTCCAAGTGGCATCTTCATCAGCATAGGTAGATTGCAAGGATTCAGAGGTTTGAGGTGTGTGAAGTCCTAAGCTCATTTATGGAAATCCTTATCGTCGACATATAAAATGTTTAATGTACTGTTAGAAGTCCTCTCCTATCAAGAATACACTTAACAAAATCAGGCACTTGTGAACACATCATACTTCCTTTTCCTCTTTGTGAATGATAATTAAAAAAAAAAAA
>NW_004567140.1:7652901-7660497 GCF_000260355.1 Condylura cristata
TTTCTAGGTTTATTGCAACACTATTTGAAATATCTAAGATTGAAAACAACCAAATACCCAAAGACAGATGATGGAGCAAGAAGATGTGGTCTACAAACACAATGGAATACTACTCAGTCATGAAAAATATAACCTCATGTGATTTGCAGCAATATGTATGGGGCAGGAGGGATGCTGCTCAGTGAAGTAAGTCAGAAGGGAAAAGTAGATGGTTTCACTTATAGGAGGAACATAGGGAAACCATATAAGGGATACAAAAAAAAAAAGACAAAACTAACAGGCAAATAACAAATCTGAGACATTTAGCAGAGGTGGGGGAGGAAGAGGGCTCAAAACAAGGGAGGGAAGAAGAACACAAGAGATTATGGTAATGGTTCTTTGGTGTTTCAGCGGTGGGAATTTTATGGGGATTACACCTGAGAGGAGAATGAACGACCATGTAAAAAGTATATGAATAACAGCAACAATTAAAAATCCCATTCTCAATCTTATTGGTCTCTTGCAACAGCAAGTGTAAATTTGGGATCTGTGGGAGGCCATTTTCTTCTATGTGATTTGAGGAGTGAAGAAAACAAGCT
Source organism: Condylura cristata (assembly GCF_000260355.1). Lineage (NCBI taxonomy): Eukaryota > Metazoa > Chordata > Mammalia > Eulipotyphla > Talpidae > Condylura > Condylura cristata. The sequence continues at coordinate 7,653,480 of NW_004567140.1, forward strand.
TCTTCTGAAGGGAACAGAGGGAGGTAGCGAGGTCACTTTGAGGCCATCTTGTCCCTGGTTCCCATTATCTGTTTTTTTTTTAATTATAGTATTCCTACCATGAGACACACCTTCTAAAGTATACAGTTCAGTGAGGTTTAGTATAGTCAGAGTTTTCGGATAACCACCACTGATTTCAGACCACTCTCATTACCCCAAAAAGAAAGGGCACCTGTGTGCACCCATCCCCCCGGCCACTTGTCTACGTTGAGTGTCTGGATTTGCCTCCTCTGGACATTTCCAATAAATGGGCCCACTTTTCGCAAACTCCTGTGAGCCCTTTCACTTAATAGCCTATTTTAAGGCCACCCATGTTGAGACCTGAGCTGGCCCTCCCTCCCGGGTCGCTAGAAGAGGCCTGTCTGCTGCTCATTCAGGGCATTCTGGGGGCCGGAAGAAGATCCCTTTTGCTTCCTGGCCATACCAGTGCATCTTCTCATCCTACACATGGGATGAGGGCATCCTCTCGGCATGTCCATCAGGATAAACCTCGGTTCATTCATTGGCCCTTACGGATATCTGAGGAATGGCCTGATGGGGATTTCCAAAGGAAATGAGGAGAGGGCAGATTTGATAGGGAGGGAGGGAGGAAGAGAGAGGGGGAGGGATGTAGGGAGAGAGGAAGGTGGGCAAGAAGCCATCTAGGGTAGCAGGACCAGAACTAGCAGGACTGCGGACCCTGTTCCCAAGCCCTGGAGGAGCCCAGCTTGGTCAGGGAATGGGGAAGCTGAGAAGAGGCCAAGCAATGGGGAGAGTCAGGAAGGCGTCTGGAGAAGGAGTCGCCCACAGACTGAGGTTTAAGAAGTCAGCTTCTCCAAATCCCTGTCTGCCTGGAGAAGGCATTTCCGTGGCACAAGGCAAGTCGTTGTTGGAAGCTGCTTGGAGTCCCCTCTCCGGCAGCCTGGGCTGCCTGACAAGAGCAGCCAGCCCCGCTCCTCAGTGAACCCCTCAAAATCCTGCCTCTGCTCCTGGAAGTGGGTGAGCAACGCACAGCTGACACCAAGCTCATGGGGTGCAGAAATCTGAGCGGTGAGGGCGACTCGCTTCTCCTAGCAACCGAGCGACCCTGCGATGGTTGAGTTGTGAGCTCCCTCCTATGACGTTTTGTGTTTGTTTGGGCTAAAAAAACTCACTGGGTGGCAGAGGGATCGGATGATGTGTTGAGCTGTCTGCGAAAGGACTTTGCGGCATCTACTCCATGATTCCCACGTACTATTTCATTCATCGATTGACCACAAATATTCATTGAATACTCATGAGCGAGGCATGGAGTTGTGATTCACTGACAGAAAGAAAAAAGAAATCAGTTCCGCATTTATTGACCAAATGGCAAATTGTCCCTTCAGATCTGTACCTAGAATGGCTATATTCTGGAAAGGGAAGCTCATTTACAGAGTGGCCTGGCGGGCCGAGCCGATCCATCCATCTGTGCCAGGAGCACAGATCCGTGTACCCACGCCCGTCTCTGCCGGCCATGCTTGGTATGCACGGGCTGGTCATCTTGGAGAGCCCATGGGCCTTACGCTTTGCCCTCTGCCTGGCACTGCGATTTCACCCTTTTCAGATGAGATAGAGCAGATCAGGAAAGCCCGGCATAGCTGAGCAGACTCGCACCTTGCTGGGGGTGCTGCCCATGGCTACACCTTGCAATCACCCCATTCATATTTTAGGTTCTGACACCGGTGTTGCAGTATTTTACAATTCTCTGTTCCATGTCAGCAGCTCGCTGTTCAGCTGAATATCAGTCCTATTTAAATCTGCAGGAAAATAGCTGCAGGTGACATAACCTTTCGTGTCGTACCACTGTGTACACACACAAATAATTGGGGCTCTTGACCCTGTCTGGGCCCATACAACTGTAAGTACAAACTTGACATTTTGATACCGCTGCTAGCCTTTCTCGTTGTTATTTTCTGTTTCAATAATCCATTGCAGGTAGAAAAATGAAAGAAGGAAGCATGAATGATTAATGCTGTCAAGCTAAAATAATGTATTTAGAAAAATCTATAAATCTGTTATTTGTGGCATTTTAAAACTGAACACGACACTCCTCGGTGCTACCGCCTGTTTCCCAGATGAATGTGCGCAGGGCGGCCACCCGGTGTCCTTTGGTGTCCGGGCTGAGCTGGGCGCTGCCAGCCTGGAAGGGCCCCGGGTGCCTCCTTCCGATGCCGCAAGGTCAGGCGCAGAGACTCACGAGAAGCTGGCAGGATGCTCTCAGTCCTGCATTTCCCACCAGGGAGCGGCCGGACTTGGCCTCTCAAGGCTCTTGGTTTGCTGCAGCCTCAAGGACCTGGGCAGCCAGCTGTCTCTTGCTCCAACCCAATCTCTATTGGATTTAGTTCCAGCCCAGACTGAAACTTGATCAACTTAGGCTCCTAGGAGTTCTACCGCTCCAGGCATTCTGCTGAATGCTGATCCTGCTTGCAGGCGCCACTCTCTCCACCGGAAGGGAGAGGGCTGGCCCAGACCTGGGCAGCCAGCACCCCGGTGCCCTCCCCCGAACCCCCACCTCTCAGGAACAAGCACTGCCCCTTCCCGAGGCAAAGGTCCTCAAGCCCCGGGCATCAACATGGACTGAGAAAACGGCCAGTGATGCTTTGCAGACCCAACTGAGGACATTGACTTGTTTGTTACATTTGCTGGGAGAACAACTCAAATTCCTGCAGAAAGCAAAATCATTGATTCGTGTCAATGAAATGATTATTTGCAAATTCAGAACAGTTTAGCGGCTGGTCAGAGTGAGGACACCTGTCAGTCTGAGCGACAGGGCAGGCTGAGTGTGCAGGCACCGGAGACAGCCCCTTCGTGGCAGAGGGAGCAGCTGTGGGCTGAGGGTGGAGGGGAACAGCACTTTCCTGGGGAAAACCCCAACTAACAGGAGAGCAGAGGGTGTCCTGGGAGCAGGGCCCAGCAGAGTCTGGGTGCTGTGGGATGGGAACCACACCCCGAGAGGCAGCTCCAGACGCTGCTGGTTGGCCACTCATGCTCCCTATTTCTGGGGCAGCCAGGGCTGGTGAGAGTCGGCTTCCCTGTTCCGACTGACCCGGCCATGCTGGCTGAAACTTTCCCTGAGAAGCAATCTAGTGGGGAGAACTCAGTCTCCTCAGATGGTTGGGGTCACAGAACACCGCGGAGACTAGGGGGCACCCTGCGGGGCGCAGGCCACAGAGGGTGCCTTGGACATGCTGAAGCCGGGCTCTGCAGTGGGTGGCCCAGCCCCCAGCAGCCTCCTGGCCGGCAGGGGAGACCTGGGGCAGGGCCTGGGGAGCCCTGGGACCCTTCTCCTACCTGACTGTAACATCATTCACTCAAGTCTCCTGTGGATCCCTTGGGGGTTGAGCGTCAGGTACAGGACCACAGACAAGGAGTCCGCACAGGAGGCTCCTGTCAGGCGGGCAGGTTGTACCTGCTGGTTCCCGGCAGGGCAGAGCCTGGCCTGCTCCTGCCACCTACCTGCTCCCGCAGAACTGACGGCAACCCCAGGCCTCCCTCCATAGTGTATACGCACATCTGGCCTGGCCGGCAGAGGAGGGGTGTGTTTGAATCCTGCACTGCGAAGCCGGCAGATGCCTGATCTGCTTGAAGATGTTTGCTTCATTCAGGTGCTGGGCCCCAATAATTTAAAATTAACTTAACTCTCGCTGCATAAAAAGTAATGACTCTGTCGGAACCCAATGCACAAGGTCTAATTTAGGGTTTTACTTGCTAATTCTGAGTCAATGGAGGTGTCATGAAAAGGAAGGGCTCGCTCTGTGAGCGCAGGAAAGCACGCCATGAATTGTGGCACACCAGTCATGTCACATCTTGAGTTTCTGCCTTATAAACCCGCCGGAAGGCTGGGTCCCCTCTCTCTGAGGCCCCCAGGCGTGGTCTCAGGGTCTTTTTAAAAGACACAGAGGGGGCCCTCCCTGGTGGCGCAGCGGGTTAAAGCACAGCACTTAAGAAGCTTAAGCCACTTCCCCATGAGTTCGATTCCCGCCTGCCCCAGAGGTAACCACATGGTGTGGCAGACCTCTGACCCGCCCGCTGCTCCCCTCAGCAGTGTACTTCGTCGATCTGCCTGTTCTGCTCCCCACTCTGTCTCTGGTGAATCCTCTCACCCTCCGCATCTCTGGCCTGTACCCCAACTCTGTATGGATAAATAAATGTTAAAAAAAAAAGACACAGAAGACATTCTCTTCCAGGAAGCCTCTGACTTGGGGGTTCAGTTTCCCTTCCTTGATAGGAAACAAAATCTCAGAAATACCTGCTCAGGTCATATATATTCTCATGACCAAGCTTCCAAGAGACGCTGATGTGGACACAAAGAATATGCTGGCGCCCCAAGTAAGAGTCTCCGACCCTTGGGTGTCACTTCTGTGAATATCCAAGTGCCCCAAGCTGAGCTGGTGGAAGCCACCTTGGGTGTCCCCAGCTTCGGGAATGTGTGTACCTTGTGTCCACGCCATCACCCCGAAGACTGGGACTCCTGAGTCTGGTATTTTCCCCCACCTCTGGATCCCCAAAAATCTCAGGATAGATGCTCAGGAATCCTTTCTCTTCCACTCCCCTGGGCTGTCTGGACAGAGAGAATGGAAACAAAGACTTCCCACGCACTCTTCGGCTTCTCTGTGGAAAACAGCCAGCACAACGGCCTCTCTCGGGGAGCCGTGAGCTGAGACCAGCCCCATCCCGGCTTCAGGCTGCAGCCCCAGGGCCAGGCTGAGAATGGGGGGTGGCCGTCCAGGTCATTCTGCTCCCCTCACTGCCTCATGGAGACATCAGTCACACCCGGCGCTCAGGCCCTTCCAGGCCACGGTGTTATGAAACAAAGGGAAGGAGCTGGGCCTGAGGGACTCTGGCCCGGGTGTCAACACCACATGGGTGCGTTTCCCTGCCAACCGGCCACTGACGGTGCTTCGTGGTTTGCTCCGATAAGCCACGTGCATGTTCTCCAGCAGACTGGAAGTCATCTACTTCCTGCAGCAGAGTCGTGGGGTTCTGGGAGATTCCAGGACCAGCTGAGGGCAAGCCACCCCCACCTGCTGACCTGAGGCTGCGCCCCCCGCCCCCATTCAGGCACTGTGGCCGATGTGGTGCCCGGGCTGTCCTGGCTGCGTGACCCCTTGCAGGCGCCGAGTGTCATGGGACTGTGACAGGCATGCTGGGGACAAGGCGTGGAGACTCGGGAGCCCTGGGGGAGGGCCCACTGTGCTCCCCCAAATCGCAGGGCCTGTGGAGGTCCGGGAGGCCCCTCAGTACCCTTCTGTTGCTGGGTGGGCACTAGCTAAGTGGGGGCCGTGAGCTCTCTGCAGAGGCGCTAAGCTCTCTGAGACTGTGTCCTGGCGGCTGCTCTCACTTCTGGTGGTAAATGCTGGAGGGAAAAGCCACAGTTTTCCTGGGCTTTCACTACTTCCACATTTGACTTCAAAAAGTTGGGCCTCCCTGTTGGTGCAGGGGTTAGTCTCAGCATAAGCAATACATCGCTAGCTAGCCTCTGCAGCACGAGTTCGATCCCCGGCCAGGGAGTGACCCACAGGGTACAGCAGACCTCACCTGTCTCCCCACTGTTCCCCTCAGCAGTGGATTTCAGTAGAGCTGCCTGTTCTGCTCTGGTGAATCCTTTCACTGTCCCACCTCTGGCCTGGGCCCCAGTTCTTGTATGCATAAATAAATAATAAAACTAAAAAAAATAAATAAAATGGAAAAGTGGAAGTTCTTTCATTCCCAAGTAGACTCGGAGATACCTGACTCTTTTCCTCCCCAGAAGTGAGCAGAGGAGTTTGCTCTGTACCTCTCTTCCCAAAGCAGAGAGAGGTAAGATCAGCCAGTAACAGGGTCCCTGGGATTCAACCTGTCCTCCCAGCAGGAGCTGCTTCCCCGCACCCCTATCAATGGCAACCCCTGGATGTTGGATCTGGTTGTCTGGGGCTCATCCAGGAATCTGCGTTCCTCTCTGCGATGTGAGCTCCCTGCTGGGCCCCTGCGTGCAGCCCCCGGGTGCCCGACGAGGCTAACCCCACACCTCTCTCTGGTTGAATTCTTGACTAAATCAAACCAAATGTCACTGGGTTCCTAGGCTGAGACACGAAGGTTCCTTTGAACTTCAATAGGAAGAAGGAACTTAGGATAACCTCTTTGAGTGTTTCCAGAAGTTTCCTCTCTCAACAGAAGGTGAAACTCGAAAATACCTTTGGAGAAAACTGGTCTGTGATTCTGATAAACCCGCCTGAGGTCCCTGCAGTGAGAGGCACTTCCTCTCCCCAAGCGCTCAGGATGGACCAGCAGGAGCTGGAGGGGCTGGGGTGGGGGGCACAGTGGGGCAGGAGGTGGTTCTGGATGGATCTCTCTGGAGGGAGAGTGGAGTTTACGGCAAGACGAGGTGGGAGGACTCGCTAAGTGACTGTGTTTAAAGACCAACAATCACTATGAATCCACACTCCCCTATGAACCCCCACCCCGATATGACACCCCCTCATGACACCCACCCCCACAAGACACCCCACATGACACCCCACCCCTACACAACACCCCCACATGACACCCCACTCCTACATCACAGCCCCTCATAACACTCACTCTCATAAGACACCCCACCTCTGCAAGACACCCCACATGAAACCCCACCCCACGAGACACCCCACATGACACCCCATCCCCACAAGACACCCCCACATGACACCCCACCTCCACAAGACACAGGACACAGGACACCCATCCCTACACAACACCCCCCCATGACACCCCACCCCTACATCACAACCCCTCATGACACCCACCCTCACAAGACACCCCTGCATGGCACCCCACCCCCACACAACAGTCCCACATGACACCCACCCTCACAAGACACCCCTGCATGGCACCCCACCCTGAAAGACATCCCACATGTGACACCACCTCCCACAAGACACCCTACCTGACACCCCACCTCTGAAAGACATCCCACATGACACCCCACCTCTACACAACATCCTCACATGCCACCCCACCCCCA
>NW_004567140.1:7660597-7700638 GCF_000260355.1 Condylura cristata
CCCCACCTCCACAAGACACAGGACACAGGACACCCACCCCTACACACACCCCCCATGCAACCCCCCCCCTAAAGACACAGGACACAGGACACCCATCCCTACACAACACCCCCCCATGACACCCCACCCCTACATCACAACCCCTCATGACACTCACCCTCACAAGACACCCCTGCATGGCACCCCACCCCCACACAACAGTCCCACATGACACCCACCCCCACAAGACACCCTACCTGACACCCCACCTCTGAAAGACATCCCACATGACACCCCACCTCTACACAACATCCTCACATGCCACCCCACCCCCACATGGCACCCCACCCCTGCAAGACATCCCACAGGACACCCCACTCCCACCCCCACCACCACACCACCACCTGTCAAGCTCAACTGCTCAAGCCCTGAAGCCCGCGCGCATGCAACGCCTGCACCAAACTCACGGCCCCACGTTCCCAGGGGGGCCCCATCCTGGGCGCCGCCTCACCTGCGCCCGCATGCGTGGGGCGACTCCGGGCCGGAAGTCCTGCGTGCTCCTTTCTGGAGTCGCTGTGGCAAGTTCCGAATGATGTATGTGGTGAGAAAATCTCTGCCCTGTGCACAGAGAGTACAGACCATTATGTGCTGAGAGAGCTGCACTCGGCTGCCTATTTGTTGTTTGTTGACTGCTGTCAAATATAATAAAATGAAATAAATCTCTGGGAACAGAAAAATTAAGGCACCTAAATGTGCTATTGTTTTTGATTTTGTCCTGGACTCATAAAATGGTACTTTTCTTCCCTTCCCGAGTGGTCAGATAAATAAATTAACTATAAAGTCTGAAAGAAAAACACAGCCACGGAAAAGTGCTCTGTGGAGGCAGCTCGGCTCCCGCCCCGCCCCCGCCCTCCCGGCTTCTCCGTGGTCCTGGGATCTGCGCTTGGCGGAAGCTGGACCCCCTCCGCCCCAGCCTCCCCGGGGGGCCCGCACCCTCGGGGCTCCAGAAGTGCGCTCTGCCCCTCTGCCCCAGGCCCCTCTCCCCTGTCATGGCCGTGTTGTCAGTCCTTGCCCTGCCAGACCCCGGATCCCCCACTCCTGGACCCCCAGGCTGCTGCAGCACCAACTGCTCACCAGTCACATGCGTAGCCACCTGGGAGGATGCGGCCCCTGCAGGTCTCCTCAGAGCTGGCAACGCCCTGGAATGTCCGACCCCACCCTGACAGGAGGGGGTTACAGTGGGGTAGTAACTAACCCAAGACCAGCACCCCTTTGCCTAGGCTGAAGGACCTTGAAGCACACTAGACTAACTTCTTCGCGGAACCCCCAGGGCTCCGGCTTGTAACAGACTCTGGCGTCTGCTGCAATTCCCCAGCACGCACCCCTTCCTCTTCCCTGTGTGGCTTCTCCTGCTCCCTCCCAGCTCCCGGGTAGACCCAAGCACACAGACCCTGCCTGCAGGGAATCTGCTCCAGGAGGGCGGCCTGCGTGACTGTCCCAGAGGCCAGCGGCCAGCCAGCGGGCCGGGAGCTGCGTCTCCCCCTCCCTCCTGCCCACACCTGCTGGCTGCGGCCAAGCAGCGCTGCTGAAATCCATCTCACATTATGGGATTGCCTGTGAAATCCTTTCTGAAGGTTTCCACTGATTAAAATAATTTTTCAAAACCACTGACCAAGTACACGCTACTCATTTTCAAAGAGAGAAACAGCCCAGTGTTTCACCCTGAGCATTGATGTCAGGGGGACAGAGGTAGCCTGTGGGATAGAAAGGACACCCAGGTCCCCAAAGGGATACTCAGGGGTGTGGGGGAGGGCATGTGGCCAGCCAGCAGGAAAATGAAGCCCTAGAACAGAGGGAAACTGAGGCAGGACATCGCTCTAGACCAGGCCTCGTGCTGTGCTTTGGGGAGCAGTGAACAAGCACATGTGAGGGCGGGGAAGAGGTGAATGTGGAGTCCTACCCAGAGGCCTGGTCAGCAACAGCCTCTCCTTCCCAGAAGCACAGCCCCTGACCCCCAACCCCTATCAGAATCCAGAAGAGGGAGCGTTAATAATTCCTGACCGTGCAAGCCAGAGTGGTCCCTGAAGGCCTGGATCATCTAATGCGTTGGGGAACTTCAAGGAGGATTCACCATGTTTCCTGCTCAAGTGGCAGTCCAGTGACTCCCCAGAAAACCCAGGATGTGGCACTGGTTCCTCCCCAAACTGACAGAGCTAGTTATAGATCAAACACGCCCCTACCACCTGTCACGAAGGGCTGTTCATGTATCCACTCTGGTCACTCACCCCATTTTACGGGGAAGAAAACAGTCCAATAAGTCGCCCAGAATTACACCGGGCCAGGAGCCCGGCCCACGGGTCTGTACCCACGCCTGTGCTCCCCAGTGCTCTCTGTTCCTCGGTACGTAAGTAAGACACAGGGATCTGTGTCCCATGGAGACGTGCCCCCAGAGGGGCCCAGGGAGAAGGTCCACCCTTGCAGCCAGACTGGCCAGACCATACTGGGGAGGAAGCCCCTTCTCGGCCTCAGGCTGCCCATGATTCTGCAGACGAGAGAGCCCAAGGAGCCCAGCCCCAAGCCGGTGTGGTCAACACGAGAGGGTCCAGTGGGTCTCGAGCCTGTTGTGATCTGAACACCAGTCAAACTCTAGTTCAAGGTCCATTATTATACTCTTTTTTTTTTTTGCATCTTTTTTCATTTTTATACATTTTTCACCTCAGTTGTAATCCCCGTGAATGTCCCACCACCACTTCACCCCTGTGCATGTGTTCTTCCCACCCCAGTTTTGATCCTGCTCCCCTCTCCTCCCCCATAGAATGTCACTGGTTTATAGATGTTAGTTGATGATTGTTTTTACTTTATTATAATTGCCTTTTTTCTGTTGTATTTTTTTCCCCTCCCTGATCCCTTACACTCTTGCTATGAGTGAAACCACCAGTATTTTTCTTTTTCTTTCTGGCTTATTTCTCTTAGCATGATCCCTTCCAGCTCCATCCATGTTGCTGCAAATGACATGAGTTTATCCTTTTTGATTGCCGAATAATATTCCATTGTGTACAACTAGCCACCACCTGCATCCTGTTCACCACTGTGCAGTAAATGCTAAGGAAGATAACCTTGCCCAGTGGCTCTGTCACTTGCACAGACACTCTTTTGATGAAATCAGTGATCCTCAGTGTCTGAATGGCACTGCAGATCCCTCCCTTCAGTGCCCTGCTCTTGTTTGACCACCCTGGTCTTCCCACCAGTAGTAGGAAGACCTTTTGCTGAGCTCAGTGGTTGGCATTGTTGGTTGGCAACCCCCAGCTTTCCCCACCCCCCCCCTTCCTGTCTCTCCTTATGCAGGATTCTAGGCTTTCGTGCATATAGGAGGCCTGTTCTACCAGTAGGCATAAGGGGCAGCTGTGGGTGGGCTCCTGAGGATGGTATGTGCCAACTGGGCCCCTTCTTCATTCTCCCTGTTTTGAATGCAGATTTGATGCCAAACAATGGCAAAAAAAAAAAAAAAAAACATGAAAATTAACAAGCTAAAGGTGAGAGAATAGATGATGGAAAAATCCTGAAACTTTGATTACATTGCTGAGCTGACTGCCAACCTCTAGACTTCTTAGCAATTAATGTCCTTGAGGTTCAAGCACAGATAATCTGTTACTTGCAAAAGCTTTCTCAACTGATAGCCACTTCTTAAATACCCTCTCTTAGCTCTGCGAAGGCCCAGCAGAAGCTTTGAAATTACTCCCCGTAAGTACTCCTGTACACTAGCCAAGAACCAGCCACACCTCATCTGGAGCACGTGAAAGACAAAGAGGTCCCCTAGCGTGCACACCCTGTCTCCTCCACTAAGCTCTTTAGCAGGAAGAATGCCTTTCATGTTCTTTTGTCTCCTCAACAACACCCAAACTATATCTATGCAGGGAAGATGTTTAGAAAATTCCTGGTGAATTGTGCTGAGCCAAGCATTTGTTCGTTATTCTTCTAAATAATCGCAGTTGGCTTCCACTTAGATTTTTTTTTTTTCCCCATAAGCATGTCTCATTTCCCTATAATCTGAAACTCTCTTAGGATGGAATCTGTGGCTATTCATTTGATCTGCTTTGGGACGCTGGACACTATACTGACTGGGAAGTCCACAATGGTTAAAAAAAAGAAGATCGAACAGGGAGCTTATTAGCTACACTGGCTGACACTCAATGCCAAGTCCCCCTTTAATGACAAGATGCATCAGTTCCAGTCATCGCATCCCACTTGCCAAAAAAAATCACTCAAGAGGACGCACCTAATCCAAAACTGACCAATGAGAGGTGGAGGTAAGCGGTGCCCGATGGAAGGTTTTCCCGTTCTGAAGAGGCCCAGTAAGGGGCTCCAGTCTCCTCCCACTACGTGCTGTGTTCAGATGTGACATCGAGTAGTTGCTTTGTGGTGTCATCCAAAAGGCAGACGTGTGATGCAGCCTGTTCTAAGGGTGTTCGATTGGGAGTTAGAAAGACCCAGTTTGCTGCATGGGATTATGGGACTTGATAGGAGTCTCCCACAAATCTCCTTACTATTCTGGACCTGATTTTATGAGATAACACCTTTCTGCATTTTAAGGTCAGGGTCAAGATTATCTGCTATTTGCTATTAAATGCATCTTACATGCTCGGTTAGATGGTGAGGAAGAAACATCTCCTGTATTAGCGAGCACAGTAAACATCTCCGCCTGCTCTTGGACCCTCGAGAAGTCAGCCAGTCTCACAGACAAGGAAAACAATGTGGTGTGTTCAGGATGCGGAGAGGTGTGGGATGAGTCTGGATTCTCTGCTGCCTGGGTCTCTGTTGGAGCTCAGATTTTCTCTGGTCTGTTTGTTATTTCCAAAGAGCCCATAATTGCTTGATTTGCATCTTGAAAACCTCTAATGGCTTACAGTGATGCCTAATCAGCCAAGGAAACATGTTGAGGCTTCTCCCAACCAATGGCACTTCTCTGTGCTTCCAACTTTAGTGAGCAGTGAGCCGTAGGATAAGGGGGCTAGGGGATCCCCATTAAGTCCAGGAGGGCCTTGTGCTAGCCCATAACCCTGCTTTCCACAGAACTGGGCAGTTGCAAAGATAGTGATCTTGCTAGAAGTTCTGATGTGTGCTAATGACACCCCACAAGTCAAAGGAAAGGTCCCAGGTATGATGGACAGAACTCTGGACCTGCCATCAAAAGTTGAGCTCCTTCCTCTTTCAGTCATTTTGTGTGCCCATGGGTCAAAAGCCTGCACACCCCTTCCCTTGTTTAAAACGAGGCCACTGTTGGGTTCTCCCCAGTGGCGCAACGGGTTGAGGTGAACACTATGAAGCTGTCCGCAGCCACTGCAGCACGAGTTCGATCCCCGGCCGGGAGGTGTGCCACAGGGCGCAGCAGACCCTTCCTGTCTCCCTGCTGCTCCCCTCAGCAGTGTGTTTCAGTCAACCAGCCTGTTCTGCCCCCCCTCTGTCTCTGGTGAATCCTCTCACCCTCCACACCTCTGGCCTGCACCCCAGTTCTTGCAGGCATAAATAAATAAAATCTTAAAAGGCCATTGTTTCTCATCATCTTCCAGATTTTTGTTGGGGCAACTGTTCCCTGCAGTGGTGGGTGTTTCTGAGTCAGTTATTTGACCTTTCAAGAGTGCGCGGCAGCTTGACAAACCGGATGTGAAGTGTGCCTGCCTCTCCTACAGGAGCACTTTAATAAAAATATCACCCCAACAACGGTGTTCAGGGCTCCCTCACCTCATCGCTCGGGTGGGAAGAGCAGGGAGGGACAGGGAGGACATCTTTAGTTGGTTCTTTTCTAGGCAACAGTAAGAAAGGCCAAGAGTCAGATATTCCAAGCTGGTAAACAAAAACTTTCTCTCCCACACAGAGTGGCATTAGCCTTGGCGGGGAGCGGATAACATTTGGGGAAGAAATGGTAGAAAAATTCACAGCTATGGAGGACTTTTAAATTGACTCATATCTTGAAAGCTATGTTATTTTATATCTACGCCGAAAGGGTAATATCAAACTTATGAAATATTTACTAACTTGGCTGCGTAAACAACAAATCACCTCTTTTCCATTAAATATTTTTGTGAAAGATATTTTAGTAAAATACTGCAGCTTGCAATTTAATTACAATGAGTAATTAAAACTTAGAGCATAATCATTTTTGGCAAAAAGTCAGTTTTTGTTAAAATTTTAAGATAGAAAAAAGATGCATCTTACGAGCATAATACTGTTAGTAATTAAGATAAATGCATCAATTATTAAAGATGCAAACATGTCAAGCAAGCATAACTAATTATTTGAGCATGTTAACAGTTGTTTAATGTTAACAAGCAGTGAATTATTAAAGACCCCATGTGTCACATTCTGGACTGCATAAAATATAATGTTCTGGAACGTTTTATGATTTTCAGGTTTTCCTTAGATCTTCTCCATCGGATTAGCCATAAAGTTAAGATAACTTGCCTTTAAAATATATTTCTAAAATAATTAGCTGTAATCAAGCTAGGAGAGGCTGTATCTCGGGGCTTGTGCAACAGAGAAAAATGCAGCCGACCCAGAGAGAAACTGCAAAGCCAACCCCACATCTGTGGGGAAGACTCATGGAATCTGGAGAAACGCTTCCCACTTCAGATCCGACACGGGGGCAGGAACCGGAAAGGGTGGTGGTGTTGGTGCAAATAAACGGGAAGGCAGAGACCTCGGGGAGCTTCATAGGCACTGCACAGCTGTATATTTCTTCTTTTTTCTATTTAGAGATACACCTTCTTGAAAACAGCACTTCATGCAATCATATAATCAAGATGCCAATTAAGACACTCATATAAATCACATGCAAAGCAATGCTTGGATTATTTTTGACTGTCAAACCGCAAATCAACGCCGGCAACATTCTCACTGGAATTCTTCCACTCCTGGGCATTTCCTTCCCCAGACAGAACACGGCCCTCAGGGATCCCATCTGTTTGTGAACCTAGAGAATCAGTTGGGAGATGTTTTATCGGGGTTCAGAGCCCTAAGATTCTGAGCTGATTTGACCCCTCGCTTTGCATTCGAACCTTCTAAATAGGCAAGGGGGAGTTTCAAGAAAGATTGGCTGGGCCGTCTGGGGCTTCAACACAGCTCCAGGGAAGCTGGGTCTGAACAGGGGTGAGAATGAGACAAGCGGAAGTGGGCAATGTGGGGTGGTTCTGAGGTCTGCCCCTGCTCTGCACCCTCCCAGATGGCCAGGGAGTGACCACAGCCGCCAAGGGGTCCATAGAGCTCTTCATCCTTGGACACAGGTGTTCGTTCCCTTTCCAAGGTCAGAGAAGTTACCCCAGCAGCGGGCTGAGTTCCTCGCCCCTGCTCAGCCCTCGGCCAGCACCGAGGGCTCCAGAGGTATGGATCAGGCCTGTGCCCTGCTCACTGCAGGCTTTCCAGGAGCCCTGGGGGAACCATGTCTGAGTCCTCCACTAAGTAAGAAGCTTCCGGGGCCTCATGGTGATGTAAGAGTTAAGTCTCAGTGTTATCATGCTGTCCCTGCTGTGGGCTGAGTTTGATCACTGGCCCTAGAGGTGACCCACAGGGCATAGCAGACTGCTCCTGTCTCCCCGCTGCTCCCCTCAGCAGTGGACTTCAGTAGATATACCTGTTCTGCTGCCCACTCTGTCTCTCTGGCCCACCCTGTATCTCTGGCCAATACCCCAGTTCATCTATGCATAAATAAATATATAGATATTAAAATATTCCATATTAAAGTATTTTATATATATAATACACACATACATGTGTGTATATATATATATATATATATATATATATATATAAATATAAACACATACACACACACACACACACACACACTTAAAGGAAGACCCTCCTAAGGATCTCCATCTTCTTGCCCTTCCATTCAACCAACATTTGCTGTTCAGACTACTTCACACCATACCAGGTACAAGGAGTGGGAAGCTTGCTAGGAAGATCATGCCAAGTTTACTGCTGAGAATCCATCTACAGCTGCAAGCCCACTGTGAACCTTTGAAAGGGAGGCTTTACCCCAGAGCTAACAGGTCACAGGAAGCTGGTTCAGACGAAAGACCAGGACCCGCCCCTCCCCTAGTCCTGCTGATGCCACCATCCATGTAGTCAGGCCCATCCTGAGCAGGAAGGGCCTCTCTTCTAGAAGGTCCCTTTAAACCTCCTTCCCTGGTTTTCAGGATGACCCAAAGCCCCAGGGCCTCGGTCATCCGGCTTTGCCACGTGGACTGCTGACACAGTCCACGCTCTGCCCCCCCAATCCCCAGGATGCCAGTGATACTCAAGCCTCAGGACCCCACTGTTCCCTCCTTGCCCTCCCTGCTCAGGCACAGGCTGAGAGGAACCCTTGCAATTTTGTCTTCAGAATGTGGCATCCTCTTCCCTAGAGGGTCACCAAAAGTGTTTATGCTCCAGGTCTCCCAAACCTGGATTTTTCTTCCCAACTAGGGACGGGTTCCCACCAGGTCTCCCTGCCCTCTCACGCCCTCTCTCCAGGTCTTCAGGCCTCATTCCATGCATCAGTCACAACACCGTCAGGCCCAGAGATGCCGCAGGATGACATCAGGGTGGGTGAGGCTGCTCCTTCCTCTCCCAAGCCCTTGCCCAGGCTCTTTAGCTTTATGTCCTAAGACTAGAATCGCCTCCTTTCTGCACCTGGGATGCTAATGGCTGCAGGTAAGTCCTGTTGATGAGAAGGCCCTATTCTGGGTACAAACAGCCTCCCTCTACACGGCTTGTTTTTGGGAAACAAAGAGCTTCTGCCTGCACCGGGAGGGAAAATTCCAAAAGCCGTTCAGGCTGCACCTAGCTGAAATTGGCTTGTCGAGCTTAACCCCCACTGAAGCTCTCTGATTGTCAGAGTCATTTCCAGGCAGATAAGGAGGCCAGGAGGAGAACATTCTGGACCTGAGCGACTGGGCCATTGGATTCAGAGTCACACACGGAGGCTCCGTGAGGCCTGGGGTAGCCCCCCTAAGGTGAACTCTGTGCAGAGACAGGCACTCCCAGAGCTCAGAGGCTGACCCAGGCAGGCGCCGCCCGCGGGTGCCACAAGACTCAGCCGTGAGCCACAGTCCTCAGAGATGGAAGGGCCTTAGAGTTCCTTAGAGACGGAAGGGCCACAGGAGCTGCGGTTCTCAGGCAAGCAGAGCCCGGCAACGTCAGGTGGGTCTGAGTAGAGGGAGAGTGTATGAGCCCCTGAAACCCCGGACACACACCAGCGCCACCCTGCACCTCCCGGGCTACGTCAGCCACGTTCACTGAGCAATGGACATGTCCAGCTTTGAGGAGGGCAGTGTAGACCAGGAGGCGGCAGGCCCCGTGGGTGGTGCAGCCACAGGAAGGACAGTGCCTACACCCCACAGGGAGGCAGTGAAGACACCCCCACCCCCAACCGGGTCGCCTGAACTACTCTCTCTGTGAAGTAAACTTCCATTGCCTTTGGGCCATACTATCTTGGGCTTGGTTTCTAATAGAATTTTAGTCCACCCAAACTGTACAGAAAAAGTGTGGGTGCAGCACGGGGATGGAATCAAGGACTCTGACTTCAGCTTGACTTTGGAAGCCTGAGAACGGGGAGGAGCCCACGCGGGCCGCAACAGCTGCCAGGGAGGACCCCGTGCGGCCTGGGCGGGGGGTCTGTGGCACCTCAGCGCACTCTCACTGATGGCTCTGACTCAAGCTCTCCCCTCCCTGAGCAGCTACTGGGAAAAAGCTCAAGGTAAAAAGCAGATCCTAACTTCGTTAAAGGAAGCTCCCGCGAAACTGGCAGGGCTCCACTATTGTTTTTCTCTGCCATTGAGAAAAGCCAGAGCGCTCTCTCCGCTGGAGTTAGCAGTGGCCTGAAACACAGAGAACTCGGTCTTCGCTGGGGGAACGGAAGGACCTTAGGAACCTTTCACCAAGTTCGGAATCCTGGGGCTCCTGGCGTTCCAGATCCTGAAATTGTGGGTCTCCCGTCTCGGGCTTGAGCACTGGCGCTAGAGTGTGCCGCTGGCTGTGTGCCAGATGCATGCTTCATGTGTCAGCGCTGAATCTCTTCATATGTTAGGGTGAGCTGCGTGTACACTAGCTCCTTCCCTTCCAAGGCAGCCTCACCATCTGTTTCTATTATGGGAGTTTATGGCACACGATACCTCAGATACCAGAGCCTCCATTTTTTTCCTGGCGTGCAGTTAAAGCACTTTATGAACAGAATGATTAAAAGGTAGGGGCCTCCTTAATTTTTCCCCATTTTTCTTGGCACATTATGGAATTCAGAAGGATTTTTACAGTTCATTTTATGAAGATGAAAGGTGATTTGAAAGAAAATTAAGAAATTATCAGGGAATGTAAATGGGGCTGCAATTCAGCTTTTAAAAATCCTTTAATCTCATCATGATTAACTGGATTTTTTCATATTGTTTCCTAACTGCATCCTTAAGAAGGCAAAATTCGAGCATATTCTAAAATTTGCAAGTAATTCTAGAATTTGATATCACAGAGCCTCCCATGTATTTAAAACTAAATTAAGACAGCGACACCAGAAAGCTTCGAGTCAAAGGTTTTGGGTACTTTCTCAAGTCACACACACACACAGAGATGATCAAGCTCTGAAGCTTTAAAGATGAGGCTTGAAGGTGTTGAAATCCCACATCAAAACCTGCTGTTGCAGGGTCTTCTTTCACACGGACATGCACACGTGCATGAACACACACACAATCACGCATGAGCACACACACACCTGTCTCTGTACACTCTTCTGCATCCGAAGCTCCCCTGCACCCTGCAGCCTGCCAGTGTGGGCACAGCAGCTGCAGAGAGAGCGTCACGACAGCCCTGGCTTCGATCTTCACAGGACGCCCACGGTCCTGAGAGCACGTGGAAATGGTTAATGACGGCCTGCGACATTTTTGAACAAGGCACTGACAGAGGCAGGGAGCTGCTGTGACCTGTGTGCGAAAGTGACAAATGGATCATAGAAAATCTCCAAGACGCCTCCTCCTCTTTGTCTGGGCAAAGTTTTTTCCAAGAGGAACAAATGCGGTTTGAATTGAAGATTCTTCATTCACGTTCAAGAGAGGGTTTTACGAACAGATGATTACTAAGGACAGTCACCAGGGATTTCTCAGAAGGAGGACATGGGAAAGGCTGGGCTCTCTGGCCTTTGTCTGCGAGAAAGCATTACCGGCCAATGTCTAAGAGGGGCCCACAGCTGGCCGGGCTCTGGAAGAAGGCGTTCTCTCCTCCACTACGGGTGCTTCTCAGAAGATGGCCTCCCAATCTCTTTTCTGCTGTCCGTTGTGTCTCTTCAGAGGTCACTTCCCTGTCCTGCTTCTGTGCTGGGTGGAGGCCGAGTAGCGTCATCCCCATGGGCAGACAGAGCCACAGCCAGAACGGACTCCCATTATTTTTTTAAAGATCGATTCATTTATGCAAGAATTGGGGTGCTGGCCAGAGGTGCAGGGGTGGTGAGAGGATTCACCAGAAACAGAGCAGGGGGCAGAACAGGCAGACTGAAATCCACTGCTGAGGGGAGCATCAGGGAGACAGGAGAGGTCTGCTGAGCCCTGTGGGTCACTCCCTGGCCAGGGATAGAACTTGTGCTGCAGTGGCTGTATAGCTTCATAGTGCTGAGACTTTACCCCTTGCTTGCACTACCAGGGAGGCCCCGACTCCCTCTTTTACTCGCTTTCTCTTTGCACCGAGCCCTTAGTGGGCATGGACGAACCCCCAAGATGGCAAGCCCACCAGGATCCCCTTCACTGGAGGAAGCCACACAGACAACAGGGCCTACGTCCACCCGCCTGAACAAAGAGCATCATGAGCCCTGTGGAGGCTGCTGTGAGTCGTGTGTGCCTTCTGCTCCCTGGCAGGGACTCCCTTCACAGGACTGTTTTAGAGAAAATGTCCTTGAGAGCCATAGAGCAGACATTAGCACACGACTCTTTATTGATCACCAGCAAACCCATCAGCCACGACTCACAGCAGAAGGAAATGGGGAGATGGTCACCTCCTACTTCCTGAGCCACAAAACCATGCCCTTGGCTGGAAACACACCGGAGCCACGCGAGGTCGCCCTGGCGGCCGCTGCCTACACTGTCAGTGCGTCACCCTTCCCAGAACCTGCTGGAGTCTTCCAGGACGCCTTCAAGCTTCCATGCCCAGCCGAGGGCTGTGTCGCTCTGGCTGCTTTCTAGCTGCCTGTCACTCTGATGCCTATAAATTTGCCTCCTCCATTCTGGAAATTGTGCGTTTCTCCCGGCTGTCAGGAGTGGCCTAGGAGGGGAGCAAGCCTCCCAGAGCAGGCCTTTGGCTTATCCTGCACGGCCCCGAGGCTGTATGCATGCCTCTGGACAAAGGACTAAACGTGCCTTCACTGGGTTTCAGGGAAGAGTGGCCGAATGAGCCACCCCAGAATGCCTCACTATGGCGTCAGGCTGACCGTCAGGCACAAAGTTGAATGAAGTGAAGAGAAGACACCTTTGATTTTTTCAGGTGTTTTCCTCTTCAGCTTAAGATGGCGTGTAAGCCTGAGTGTTAAGCCCTGTTGAAGACCCCCTCATTGCCCTGGCCTCTCTGTGTATACATGAAGGACACACATTAATATACTTCTGTTTCTCTCTTGTTAATCTCAGTTGGGAGAATCCCAACCCAGACCATGAAATAATATGGAGCAAACCAATCTTCCTCCCCTAAAGCAGTGTATGCCCTGGGGTACAGGGCAGCTCACTGAATTTGCCCCACAGTTATAAGGCAGGATGAGGACCCCAAACCTTCCCACTCTAAATAGGTTCTGTCATCCAGCACATCAAGACAAAACGCACTCCAGGGCACAAGGCCTTTCATGGAATTATTGTACAGAAAAGGGGAAGAATGAAGTTTCCAAATAAGCACCCAAAGTTCCCATTCCTTCAGGCCGACCCCCCAAGTAGGGTTGGCCCAAAGTAGGGCCACAGAGGCCTGAAAGTCCACCACAAGTGTGGGGCACTTTCTGGTCGTGGTCTTCAGGATCATAGTTAACTTCCCTGGACTCTCACCCACAGTCCAGGACCAGGAAGCCAGCAGCTTCTTCACGTGTCTCTGCTCGGTGAGCTCCTCCAGGCCTCTTCCTGGCTCTCCAACCTGCTCCCCGCCTTTCCCAGTCTCCTCTCCAGCTTTTTCTCCCTGCTCTGCTCCGCCCTTCCTTGGGTGGGACAGGGAACCTGGCACGTCCCCCTTTCCTGGGGACCTCCCTGTTACAGAGAGACTGATTCTCCATCTTTCTGTCTCAAGACACACGTCTCGGAACCAGAGTTATCATCGGCACCCACAGAGGGTTCAATTATCCTGGTATGTTTTGCCTCACCCACCTGGATGCCCTGAGTCGTGGAGTCGTGTTGGCCCTGAGACGGCATGAAGCACCTAACTTCGCACCGCTGCGCCCTGCGTGAGCGCCTGGTCCACCTTACTCACCGTCTCGCGCTGGGCTCTGCTGTGGTCTGGGGCCTGCACGTGAAACATGAAGCGTGAAGCGAAAGGTCTGATGGCACCAGCAGGAAAGGCGCCCACGCAGTTCAACAACTGGCCAGGAGGGGGCGTCCCTGCTCATGCGGGCTGCGTCGGTGCCTGGTGCCCTCCTGAAAGGCCGAATCAATTTTCCTGCCTTCTGTGAGTCTGCTGAGTGGTCTGGAGGCAGAGAGGTGGTTTCTGCTGGTGTCAGAGCCCACTGTGATGTCCCCGACAGAGCAGAGGAGCAGCGTCTTCTGTGCTCCCAGCACGCCGTGTCCCCCTTCCGCCCACCTGTATACAGATGCTAGAAGATGCACCTGTCCTAAGCGAACTTTCCATCCCCTCGCTGAGCGCAGCGCTCAAGAATGGGCGAGAAACGAGGCGTATCACACACTCTTTTTTAACTTCATTATGAAAATCCCAATGCATAGAAGAGAAAGGGAAGAGTAGAGTGAGATTCAATGTACACACCACCCAACTCCAAAAAACATCACCACCTGCCTCGTCCCATCTCCCCCACCCCCCACTTGCACACACACCTTCTGCCACGGGAAAATGTTGTGCCACACACATCCCAGGTAGCACATCCATTCACTAAGAATTATCTCAGCGTGTGTTTCTAAAAAAACAATATCCTCACGGCCCTCCCTGGTGGCACAGAGGGTTAAAGCACAGCACTGAGAAGCTAAAGCCACTTCCGCATGAGTTCGATTCCCGTCTGCCCCGGAGGTGACCACAGGGCGCGACAGACCTCTCCTCTCCTGACCTGCCCGCTGCTCCCCTCGGCAGTGTACTTCGTCTATCTGCCTGTTCTGCTCCCCACTCTATCTCTGGTGAAGCCTCTCACCGCCCCGAGCCTCTGGCCTGTACCCCAGTTCTGTATGCATAAATAAATAAATCTTTAAAAAAAAAAAAACAATATCCTTACATTTAGAAAATAAAAATGATTTCTTGATAACATCAGATAGCTGGTCAGTTTCGAAATATCTAATAGACAATGGGGACATTGCATTTACTCAGTTTATTTACAATTGGTTTATTCAGTATTTTAATCTTTAATTCCTTTGCTGTCATTTTTTCCTCCCTACTTTTTTTTAAAGGTTTATTCATTTATGCACACAGAACTGGGGTACAGGCCAGAGGTGCAGGGGCGGTGAGAGGCTTCACCAGAGACAGACTGGGGAGCAGAACAGGCAGACTGATGAAGTACACTGCTGAGGGGAGCAGCGGATGGGTTGGACGGGTTAGGAGAGGTCTGCAGCGCCATGTGGCTCAGCTCTGTGGCCGGGGATCAAACTCATGCTGCAGTGGCTGCGACTAGTGTCAGTAGTGTGGTCCTTTAACCCTTTAACCCATTGGGCCTCCGGGGAGGCCCCGCCTCTCCAAATTTTTATTTGTTGAAGAAACCACTGCCTACGGTCTCTCTTCTAGGTTGGATTTTGTGGGTTGCCCCATCATGCATCTGAGCGACTTAGACCTACCAGGTGGCTGTGAGTTGGACTTTTATTTATTTATTTTTGGCATGATCATCCCACCAGTGGGCCAGTGCACTTCCACCAAAGTAGCACTTGATATCACCTGTCTCTCTTCGGATGGTGTTAGGGGTCATTACACATCATTGTCTGAATCTATTTCTTTCTGGGATTGAGAACTCTACTTACTCTCTGTTCCTTTATTAGCTGCAATACTTTTATAAAGAGTAATTTTCTCCTGTCAACTACTTGGTTACCCTGAGGTACAGTTCTTACTGGAAAGACAAATTAAATGTTGGATTTTTTTTTTTTTAATTTACCAGCTTTCAGAATAACAAGTGGCTTATGTGACCTCCATAGGCGACCCATTTGGGGGCCACCCTGGTGAGCTAGGGGCTAAGTCTCAGCACTACCACCACTATGTATTGGGCCTCCGTAAGTTCGATCCCTGGCCTGGGCACTATCTACATGGCGCAGCAAACCCTTCGTCTCTCCTGCTGCTCCCCTCAGCAATGTACCTCGTCAATCTGCCTGTTCTCCCCACTCTATCTCAGGTGAATCCTCTCATTCCCTCCCCGACCTCTGGCCTACACCCAGTTTTTCAATGTATCAATAAATTAATCTTTTTTAAAAAGTGTCTGTTTGATTCTTTAAGTATTGTGATAAACTCATAGATTTTAACAGATTTGACTTGTTTCAGCCCAATGCAGTTATTATTTACATAAACATATTCTGGTCCTCAGAATATGACAAGATATTGTAGAACCATTTATACAGTTCTTGTCCCATCTAATAAATGTCCAATTAGCCATTTGGGTGTTTGGGTGGTTAGAGACCATACACTGGTGATAGGTATTCTCGGTACTACTGTGTTAATCATTATGTTCACGACTTTTTAGTGAATGGTTATTTAATAGCATTTCTTCTCCCCCGGAAAAACACATCACAGATTCAAACTGACATTTTCAATTCAAATTTAGTTCTTAATTTTGATTTTATATTTGAGTCTCTTTTCTTATGCTAAGTATATTCTAATTACATTAACATAATTACTTCATTGCTCTTTTCTAATACATGTGTGTATGTGTGTGCGAGGAGAGTATTTCAACATAACAATACTAACAATATTACTACTACCAATAATATTGAAAACCATAATTGCCATTCTTTTTGCCCTTAGTATATTACCCACCAAGGGCTCTTTTGTTTATTTATTTATTTATTCATTCATTCATTCATTTATGCGTTTGTTTATCCATTCACTCAGTCATTCATTCACTCATTTGGTTATCTATTCATTCATTCATTCATCCATGTATCTTTCTATCTATTTATTTATTTATTTTGTAGAAGCACCGGATTGTAGGCCAGAGATGGGGGTCAGGGGGTGAGAAGATTCATCAGAAACAGAGTGGGGAGTAGAATTGGTGGATGTACTAAAACACACTGCTGAAGGGAGCAGGGGTGAGACAGGAGAGGTCTGCTGCACCATATGTTTGCTCCTTGGCACCTCTAAGAGGTGCCAGAGCTGAGACCTAGCCCCTAGGCCACTAAGGAGATCCAAAATCAATTTCAAATCTACCTAATGTACAAATCTCCCTGAGGCTACATCATCAACTAAACATACTTTCGGTTTAGGCAGTTTTATTTAACTATTGGTTTTTAGGATTTGCTTTATTATTCTTGGTTAATTACTTTTGATAATTATGTGAATAATTTCAAAATCAGTTTTTATGGTTTATTTGGACAAATCTAACCTCTATCTTTTTTCCTTCTGCTTATTCTTTTGTTGCCTCGTCTTAGAATCCTGCCTGTGCCTTAACACTTCTCTGAGTTAATATATATGTTGGTATGTTCTCACATATAAACGACAGCACGGTATGTGCATTGCTGTCTGTCTTACCTTTGTTTCATAAAATTATGTACCATGGTGATTACCCCATGGCAGTGTATCGAAACATACCTCGTTCTTTTTAACGGCAGTGGTTGCTTCTCCTGGGCTTCCTCCTCCTCTTAAATACCGCATGAGACATCTAGGATGCAAAGTTACAAATGACCGAGCATAGCATTCAAGGACTAGCTTTGTTGCCTTAGATCAGGACAGTAAAAGTGAACCCAGACTCAAATCGAAGAAATAATTATAGAAAAAGTATTATGAGGAATAGTGACCGTAGGGAGGGAGCACTCCAGCAAATGTCCCACTGTCAGTCACACTCTCTCCGGGAATGGTATGAACACTCTGCATCTCTTGCCCACTCAGTGTGAGTTCTTGCAACATTTCACACCGTGTCAATGAGCCCCGAGAAGCTACCTTCTTCCATGTAGGAATAGCAGCTCACGACAGGGCACTGTGCAAGTGTCATTGTCCGTGTGTCATTTTCTGCAGTGATACACAGCACGTTCCTACCTCCCCAAGCATTCCCTACCTTTATCCCGTGGCTCCTCAGCCAGGATTTCACTGGAATGTAAGACCCCCTCCTGAACTTCTCCATGAGGTCTTGAAACACCCAGCGTCCATAAAAATCCCCAACTGAAAGCACTTAACATGGCCCTTGGTGAGTGATGAGTGCAAGTTGGAATATCACTGACAAGCAGGTGCGGATAAGCCTGAACAAGGTCAAGTTTCACCCAGACCCTCCCTTCGGCATGTTCGGTAGAGCTGATGGGTTATAACAGCTGATCCGGAGCTGTGTGGCCATCAACCTGCCCTCTCTGTCGAATGATCTGCCTGTTAGTGTGGACACTGAGAAATGCAACAATTGGAGGGGAAATGGTTTCTCTGGTTCTCACGCTTTGCTTTTTACCACTTCAAAATAGTTCTTTTCTAGCCAACAAATCATTGGTCTGTTGCAAATGGCAAGTCTAGAGCCAATTTTCATCTGCGGATATACCTGTAGTGTAAGTGTGTAGATGCTGTGCCCGGGCACTGGGGGCAATAAACAGCTTTCCCTAGGGGCTCCCCACAGTCAGCCCCAGCAGGGTAAATGGAGGAAACTCCCTGCACAGACAACACCCCCTCCCCTGCACATTCCAGTCAGGTCATCTTGAAAAATGCATCAGCATCTTGCACTTAAAAAAAATATATATATATATTTATACATACAGAACTGGGGTACAGGCCAGAGGTGCAGGGGTGGCGAGAGGATTCACCAGAGACAGAATGGGAAGTAAAACATACAGATGGATGAAGTACACTGCTGAGGGGAAAAACGGGCGGGTCAGGAGAGGTCTGCCGCACCGTGTGGGTCACCTCCGGCGCAGGCAGGGATCAAACTCATGCTGCTTCAGCTTCTTAGTGCTGTGCTTTAACCGGCTGCGCCACCAGGGAGGGACAAGGATCTTGCACTTTTGCAAAATAATTTTGGTGATAATATTCTCGGATGTTCCACCCTTCTAGATTCACAGAGTCAGCTCAAACATACATCCTCAGTCTCGGCTGACTCTTTAGACATCTGTCTAAGCCTGTGGGGAAGCCTCCCTGAAGAAACTCTCGGCCATGGGTTTCTGCAGAAGTTCTTGGCCACCACCCTGAATTGAGAGGTCGTTGACGCCTGAGACGGGAGGCCCACCAGTTGCCAAGGTGTCCATACTGGGGTCTTTGCAGAGATCCTCTCCCTGTCACTAAAGTGTGTACAAGCAGGAGCCCGAGGCTTCCAGGATGATGCTGGGGCTGACTCCACACAGACACTCCCGACAGGAAGAGTATCGCCCCACTGGGGCTGCTGGCTCAAATCACCCAGGACACTAAGTCAAGACAAGACTGCATCTACTGAAGAGACCCAGATGGTGTTTCACCCAGCACCTCCCCTGCCCCCCCAGACTTTGGAGCAGCCTGCAAGGAGGAGAGGGAAGTCAAACTGGGTTGGGAATCTCGCTCCTTACTTCCTGTCCAACCTGGGGCAGGTCTCCGGCATCCCTTGCCCTAGATGAAAGAGCTCAGTACTGCTCCCCAAAGGGCTGAGCTCCCCATGAGCACTGTGCACCCAGAGATAGAACAAGCAATGTGAGGAAGACTCTCTATGCCCCAGAACTTGGAATAGGGGTGCTCCTTTTTATTTGCCTACTGGGTAGAACATTCTACCCTGGTCTCTTATTCCCAGGACAAGGCTAGCTAACAACTCAGTCTGGGAAAAGTTTTGAGGCAAATATAATTCCATCTTCTGGCAAAATACACCCCAAGAGAATAACTCACCCCTTTCAAAAGGAATTATGTTGAAATTGGGGCCTGAGAATTAAGCCAGTGAGGCTAACTATACCTCCTTCCCCGCAAAAAGTAGGCTGCACAGCAACTCACTCAGCAAATGGAATAGAACCAATATTATTTTTTGGGGGGGGTACGCTATTTGAGCCACATCTGGGCTTGCCTTTATTCTGTGCTAAGGACAAATGCACACTCTTCCTAGGTCTTGTGAGCCAGATACCAGCAGCTCCCAGAAACCAGGCACAGTGCAATGTGTTAGCCATGGGAGGATGACCCACGTTTCATGTCCTTCGCAGAACTGAAAAAAAAACTCAAGGATTTTGTTCTCGCTGAGACTGCACCCCAGCAAGGGCAGAGCCAAGTATCTCCATGCCTCAGGTTCAGACTGGAAATCTCCACCCAAACCTCACCTAGGCAGGCCTTGCGGAAGCTGATTTATGTGTGTTAGACAAGACACCAGTGTCATTTCCAATTTTCTGACAGGAAGAGACAGTGGGCTGGGCCCGGGGTTAGCTGTGTCCTGAGGATGACAGCCTTTCAGACTCCCCGGCCACTGCTACCGCTTGTCTATTTTGCATTAATGAACCACGTGACGACCCCTGCCCAGATTTACCCAGCCACCACCTACCTACCCCCACCTTGAGACACACAGCTGGACATCAGGGTTCAAAGAGTTAATGGGAGTCCCTCTCTCCAGCCGGCCTGCTCCACAGCTCTCCCAGGACGACTCCCTGTGATTTATGGAGGGTTCCAGCCCTGAAGGGAACTGACAGTCACTCTCATTTCTTGTATTTCCCCCCCTCACGGCCGCCAAGGTCATGAGCGAGGGGGCCCCTGCAAGTTTCCTGAGCGCGTCCGCCTTCACCCTTTCTCCGGCACAGTCTCATGCATCATCCCGTCTTCACATTGAACTCCTGACGCTTCCCTAGCACCAAACTGCCCGACTTTCGCAATTTTTCTTCATTCTCACTAACAATTTGGTAATGAAATATTGATTTTTAGTTAGATTCAAATAGATGTTATTAAGTTTGCATTGATAAATCGTTCCCTTTCTCAGGCTGGAAGTACCTCAGTCAAATTCTAACTGTGCTTTCATACCTGCTGATGTATTAATCTGACATGCTGTGGGCCCGGCTGCTGGGCCGGATCTGGGGTGCCCCTCACCGCTGCTACTCACACTGGGGATGACTCTAGCTGTTGTGTTGTATTTTAGCCCTTAGACCAGGTCACCTAAACATTTCCTCTGGGGGTGCCTACTTTTTAAAAACCTGCTCCTTCTCTCTGAAGACTGGCCTCATTGGGGGAGAAGCCTTGGCCCATTCAGCTCTATCCCCTGCCTTTTGTCATGTAAATATGTAAGGACTTCAGGCTAGATGATAAAACACTGAGCAGACTGAGGAGAGGGGATCTTGCCCCTCCCCTCCTAAAAACGGCTGGATAGTTCTGGATGCTCTTGAGCAAAGGGCAGAATTATGGGTCCCTCCAGCTTTGAACCAGACACCATGGAGACTCCGCAGCAGCCATGGTGGGGGGCACCTTTAGCTGTGGGCTTCCAATGGCCTGTGGGTCAGTGTGGGTGAAGAAGCATCTCCCCATTGTGCTCACCTGCATCGCCTCTTGCTCCACCCTCACATCCTTGCGTGTTTCCCCACCCCAACTCCTTCAACGCTTCCTCAGGAGACCAGACTCTCCTGGGCCATCCGGATCTGTGAAGCTGACACGGGCACTCATGGCCCGTAAGAGCCTAATGGAGGCCAT
Organism: Condylura cristata; assembly: GCF_000260355.1. Taxonomy (NCBI): domain Eukaryota; kingdom Metazoa; phylum Chordata; class Mammalia; order Eulipotyphla; family Talpidae; genus Condylura; species Condylura cristata. The sequence goes on from NW_004567140.1 coordinate 7,681,490, forward strand.
CCCTGGGGTCTTTGCCATGCGAAGAAGAGGGGTCTTCATTCCAGTTGAGGGCCCTCATCTGTGGCCACTGTGTCCCAGCTGAAGTCAACCATTTGTCCTCCACTTGGATGAGACATTCTCCATCTTGGTCTCAATCATTATTCAGATTAGGCAGGAGATCTCAGTGAGACCACTCAGCATCCTCCAGAATGGCGTCTAACCAAAAGGGGGGACGCCTCATCCCGCTCATGCAGGCCTGAGAGCACCAGCCAGCACAGTCTGGGGACCACAGACTGGCTGATGTGGCGCCTGTTCTCACCACAGGGCCTCTGAGACCACCTCATCCTTGACCCCAAACCCCGAGGTAGCTTCGCTTTCTCTCACTTGTACTTACCTCGTCTGCTCTAGCCAGATGCATCCTCCCAAAACTGACCTCTCACCCTTGGTCAGAATTTCCAGTGCCTTCCCTCACTTGTCACGCAATTCCCCAAAGCCTTAGCACAACATTCTAACATCCCTGCAACTTCCCCAACTGTCCAACTTCCCTTCTCGTATAATCAATTCTGGCCCAAGGTGTCCAAGCCCCCTGTGTTTGGCCAGTTCTGAGCATCTTCTTGCACTGCGTTCTCTTCTTAGAATGAGACCTTTCCTCTCTGTTTAACTGGCCCCTCTTCATTCTCCTTCTGGATGTCTTTCCATTGCGCCCACACGGCTCCCCCCACCCCAGAAGACGTTCTTTCTCTGCAAACTTCACTTTCTGTTAGAAGTTGTCGGGAATTAGCTTCCATGCTAGACAGAAAGCCTGCAGGGGGTGATGTTCTCATGACTTCACCTTTGTGAAGTGCTTTATGCTGTGTTTATGCTGGTAGTAAATAACTTAGTAAGTAACATGCATTGCAGGAAGATATTAATTCACTTGTTTGTCTCTTCCCTCCTCACCAGTCTGATCTATTCCACTAGGTCAAGATGAAACATCACTTTCTCTTGCATCTTCCTGGGTTTCTTCACTGAATGAAACTCTTTCTTTGTGGCCCCTCATCAACATCTACACCCTTTGCTTCTCACTGATGTGGGCAGTTGGGAGAAACAGAGAAAGCCCCATGATCGGGTGACTCAGGGCTTCGATGGCCCAACTGCCTGGCCCTGGACACTAGCCCTGGACACTGCCTTCGACTACCTTGCTTCTATCTCTTCCATTCAGCATCATCCAGGAAAACAGAAGGAGCAGACACGTGTATAACTCTTCTCACCCCTATCCAGTGGTAAACACACTTGGGGGTGACTTCCTGGCAAGAGTGGGGACTCCTTGGGCCTCTGACTCCAGCAGCAGCCGCAGGTGCTGGGACTGGTCTGTGCCACCCAAGCCCACGAGTGCCAGCCAGCCTGAGGCGTCGGCAACCTCCACAGCCCCGGGACCATGGATCCGCAGCCCTGGCTAAAGAAGAGCCAGGTAGAGAGAGGGAAGGCCTCCCTGCTGTTCGGGTTTCCCTCTCCCGGTTGCAGTGTGGTTTAGATCTGATTGATTTTATCTGTGAAATGAGCTGAAAATCCCTCCCAGCGAGAAGTGCTCATCTCCTTCCCTCAGCCCAGACACTCCAGATAAATCAGCTTGCCCACCACCCTGAGCAGGTGTGAGCTTGGGGCTGCCAGAGGGTGGCCAGAGGAGCCGGGGTTGCCGGCCAGGGGGAGGGGCCGCTCTCAGGGCAGTGACCCTTCCGTGCGAAGGCTTCCTGCACAGTGGTCCCCAGAGCCAACAACCAGAGGGTCCTTAGCAAGCTGGTCAGTGCCACCCCTTCTCCAGGGGCCCGTGCTCACCAGCAGAGGCTACGAGTTTGGGTTCCCACAGAAGTAAATCTGACATGAGGCTAAGGGGCAAGCTATCATCTAAGAGGGAACCCCAAGGGCTTCTGTTGAGGTCTAAAAGAACAGAACAAGGGAAGCAAAGAAATTCAGCACAGGAGCGAGTGACAGAGCTGGCTACTGGGACTAGCATCTGGACTGACCCCTGCAGCCAGGCATCCTGCAAAGACTTGAGCTGAAATTGTCCCAGCAGGCTAGAGGTGTTTGTCCTTGACTCCTGGGCTGTTCAGTTCCTCTGTCTCTGGCCTGCCCTGAGCATGGACCACGCATGCTCCCTTCGCCCAAGCACACCTTACCTTAGACACTCAGGAAGCAGCGGGCAGGTAGAGCAGTGCTCTGGCTGTGATGTCTAAGGTGGGCCTGGCTTGGCCTGGCCGGGGCACCCCCAGCTCCTCATCCTCCAGACCATTCCCCTATCAGTCTATGACCACTGAGACGAGTTCCCGGGGTAGGGGGGAGCCACCTCAAGAAACTTCCCCCATTCCTCCCAAGAGGCTGTGACTCTCCAGCTGAGCGGGAAGGGAGCAGCAAGTGGGTGAGCGTTTGCAGGAGGCAGAGAGGGCCCCTGTGGGGTTGCATGTAGGCACAGCAGAAGCCGGTTCCCCTGAGTTAGGGGCTAGGGCATCTCCCTCCTCCCTTCCTCCGCAGGCCAAGTGCCTCAGCTTTCGTGTCTCAGGGAACATTAATGCAAACTATTATAATTCTTCTTTTCATTGAAAGAGACTCTGGCACAGTTGTCTAAGAGTCACTGATGAAGCTGACGCGAAAAATTCAGTAATTGGTTGCCAATATCCAATTACTCTAGGGTAATAGGAAAGTGATGGGGAGCCATGGGGAGCCAGCCAAGAGACCGCACATCCCGGACAGCTGCACAGAGAGTGCTGAAGCTTGTCTCAGGCTGTGGTAAGCGGCCACCTGCCCGGGGGGGACAGTGCAATTGAGGGGGACACAAGGATCCCCTTCCTCTGGCATCCTCCCCCACACAAGCCTTCCTCAGTCTGGCCCTTTACCAGGCGAGCCTTGACCTAGAGTGGGAGCCCACTTCATTTGCCAAAAAGCCCCCAGCAAATGCCCCCTCAGCAATGACACCTTGGAGACTGGCTGCTGGGTGTCTTCTGCCAGAGCCCCCACTCCCAGCACCTTATAGCAGCTCTTTAGACCCCAACTTCTTTGTAGTGAAGTGGGAGCCGCTCCCTGCCTGTGTCTGCTGAGGGCTGTTATGTGGGTGTGAGGAAAGAACCGATGTGAAGGTGAGTTTGCAAACTGAAGCACAGGGACCCCACGAAGGCTGATGAGTGGCATCACCCTCTTTTTGGCATCGCCCCATGTGCGTGGCCTGGGAATAGAGTCTGGGAGGAGGAGGAGAGCGTGAGCGGAGGTCCTCAGTGAGTGCTTATGGAAGGAAGACTTGCTGTGGACACCCCCACGTGCCTGGCTCAGCCCCCCGGGGGGCTCGCGGCCCTGGGGGCCTCTGCGAACTGCCAAGCCCACCCCGGGTCAGGGGCGAGGTCGAGGGCAGGGCAAGACGGAGATGCTCCCTTGCTTGTCCGGTGCTGTATCATGTCTGCAAATAAATGGAATAATTCAGTTTCCAGGACTCTTAACCTTTTCACTTGGCATAAATTGTGATCACCCAAATAAATACAGGCAAATCACATTAAAAACATATATATACGAAGCTCATTTATTCAAGACATTTTCCAACTATGAAAAATACCTGCATCTTACCACGAGGGGAAAAAACCAGCTAGCTCGAGTCCAAGCGCTGCCTCCGATTCTGTCTTGTTGGTTGTGCGTGGGGTGTTTTGATTCTTGATGTTCCTAATGACCTAACGGTGCCATCTCACGCAGGTCAAAGGGCAAAGCCACCCTTTGTCCCCCTTCCTCAACTGGCAGAGGGAGGCTAAGATATATGTGCACGTCAGGATGTGATGCCGAGAGTGTTTGGGCAGTAATCAATTGCAAATTATATCTCACCAAGTTGAGAGTCAAATGGTTGTGGCTGAATATTTTATCAAAGCAATTTAATAAGAATGCAAATGACCATAAACCGTTTAAGAGGGCTTCTCAAGCCTTCTAAAGAGCAGCCCCTCCCAGGCAGCACTTGAATCCTGTCCCATCAAGTAGGAAGATCCAGGGATGGAGTAAGGCAGAGGCCTGGGGCTGAGACCCCAGCAAAGATCCTCTGGGTGGTGGCAGCCCCAGCTCGGGCCTCGGCTCCAAGCCAGGAATCCGTCCCTCTGGGACCTGCTTCCTTGGATGAAAGATCCTCATGCTCTAGGACACTGGGATCTTGACTGTCCTTGATGCAATCCTCTGCTGAGACCGTGGCTGAGCCACCTCAGGGCTGTGTCTCTGGTGGATGTGGAATGCTCAGACCTCACCAGAAGGCCACAGGAGGCAGACCAGGCCTCCGCGTGGGACTGTCCATTGGTGTGACTCAGTGTGCAGGCTCTCGAAAAACCAAAACTGGGAGGAACATATGACCCTGTGACTTCACCTCTGGATATTTGTCCAAAGGGAACAAGATACTAGTTAGAAAAGGCCCAAGCACCTCCACATTATGGCAGTATTAGTTACATTTGCCAAGATATGGAAGGCGCCTAAATGCCCATCTACTGAATACAGAAAAGTGGATGGTGTGTGATGGAATATTATATAGCCACAAACAAGAGGAAAATCGTCCAACATGGAAGAAGCTTAAAGATGCTATGCTTAAGGCAGAGAAAGACAAGAATCAATATTCTACCTCTATGTGGACACCACAATAACAAAATGAAACAACACAAGCTCCTAGATAGATACAGAGGACAAAGTGGGAGTTGCCAGAGTGAGGGGGAGGTGAGGGGCAGGAATTGGCAAAATAAGTGAAGGGAGACATCAAAAGATACAAACTTCCAGTTGTGAAGTAAGTCAGTTGTGGGGTGTCATGAGCTGTGCTGTGAAGAGAGTGAAGAATACCACACTTCAAGTTGCTCAGAGACTAGATCTCAAAAGTTCTCATCACAAGAAACAAAAGTGATGTGAGGGACATTGACTAGACTTGCCGCGGTGATCACTTGCCAATGTCAGCAAGGGCCGAGTCAGTCTATGGACTCCTCACACCATCATGATGCTGTATGCCGGTTCCGCCTCAATAAAAGCGGATTTAAAAAACGCAAGCAGCTCAGTGGGCTGTGAGACTGTGTGCCAAGGAGACACACAAGGCTGAGGTGTAAGGGAGACTGAGCAGGTGGGTGCGTCTGGAAGGAAAGAAAGGCGACACCATCACAATCACACCTTCAACGCTGTCAGGCAGAGTCTGGGTTACTTGCCTAAAACAGAGAGTGAAACTGGAGCAGGAAAAACTTTAACAAATTAAAAAGGTGTGGGGAAGCAGAAACATGGGGTGAGAGCCCCTGGGACACACTGCCACGTCACCCCTCTGGGGGGCCCTGCTCAGGCCCGCCTGGTTCCCAGGGAACAAACACTGCACGAGTCAGGCTTGGGCTCCGCGCGGAGCACTGGAATTCCCAGCATGCTCCTTTCTGCCAAATCCTGGTGCTCACTCGCTGGCCCCAGGGGAAGGCAGCCCGCGCAGGGGAAGCTGCCGCTGTCACAGGTGACATGGCAGAGGCCCTGAGCGTGAAGCAGCTCACAAAGGTCACAGTCATGGAGGTGGGCGTCCAACCTAACGAGGAATGGAGAACGGGCTGCCTGGGATGTGCCTGAAAGGGGCTTTGAGGATGCAGAACAGCTTGTCTCCTGCGAGGGTATGTAGCTGGAGAGGTGGGAGCGGCAAGTCATCTGGGGGTCACCCTGCCCTCGCACCCCACTCCATTGGGATCAACGCGGCTGAGCCTGGGCACTCAAGCACATGTCACACCACAACAGGGGTAGGAGCTGCTTTGTGACCTGTGATCCAGCATAGAAAATAATTCTAGAATCCGGCCTCCCTGGTGGCCTGAGGGTTAAATCTCGGGGCTATCAACTCTAAGGTCTGAGCTCAATCCCCGGCCAGGGAGGTGACCCACGGGGTGCAGCAGACCTCTCCTGCTCCTGTCTCCCCGCTGCTCCCCTCAGCAGTGCGTTTCAGTAGATCTGCCTGTTCTGCTCCCCACTCTGTCTCTGGAGAATCCTTTTACCCCCCACACCTCTGGCCTGTATACCCCAGTTCGTCTACACAAAAATAAATACAATTTTAAAAAGTTCTAGAGTCACGTCTCCAATCACCGCTCACCGGGACACAGGTTCTACAGTGTATATGCCAACAGGAGCAGCATGCGGGGAGTTTGTGCCCAGATAAGGAGAAAGCTGCACCTGCTGGGTGGCATGAGAGCTCACCAGCTGGTCACTGCCAAGCTCGGCTCGCTGGCCACTGTCAGATTACTTTCCACCCTCTGGTACCTTCTCACCAGCCTGACTGCAGGGTGCCAGTTGCTCCCTGGGGCGGCAGGTAAGGAAGGCAGGCATCCTGGGGAGCCCTCCACCATTGTATTTGCTCCTTGCAAAAACATGTAGCCGACCCCCTGCTGAGGACCTGGGAGCCACCCAGGAAATCAAATCCAAGCCTACTCTTCCTAGTGTTTTTTCACCTGACACTCTGATTCTCCTCCCAACCCAGCCATGGACATTTGGGGGATTGGACCAGTGGGGGTCCAAAAAGGGGGACACCCCCTTTTTGTCAAGATAGCCTCCAGGGAGCTATGATCTTCAGAGCCCCTGTTCCAGCCGCACCCACCGGGGTACCCCCAGGAGGCTGTGGCGGGGGGAGAGGGTGATGTTGGGGCCCCGGGAGCTCTTACCTCTGGGTTTTAATTACACTTGATTCCAGCTTCTGTTGAGTGATCGCTCATCTTCCGCTCAGCCTCCATTTTTTCCCAGAGCATTTTCTGGATGTTATTAGAGCTGTCTATAAAATATGAATCCCAATTCCATGATAGTCATAAAAGCCATAAAATTCTATGTCTGCCATGAAAATATTACATGATTTATTTTTGTGTGAAGTACATATTAAATCTCGGTACTAGAATAGGAGTTTGGTTCTTGAATATCACGAACTTTTAATAGCACACACTTTGCCTTAAGTTGCTATTATTTTAAGTTTCTTTCTTCGTTTTACAATAGCGCTCATTCCAAAATAGGATCAGAAAATAGCCCCGGTCTTATTTATAGGGGAAAGTTAGTATTCACTGCCTGTTCAATTTTTCTCCCTTTTTATGGTGTTCGTTTTTGTTTTATATATGACACAATCGGTGCAGTTGATTTGTTTTGTTTTACGCCAGTGCCTTTGGAGAAATGTCAGGTGATGTTCCAAAGCCTCCGACCATGGATCTGATTCTGCCATATCCAGGGTCACGGGCGGGTCTGCATAAATCCACACAGGTAAGCAGTGATGGGAACGTGTCGAAGACGGAGACGCATTTGAAAGATGAGGATCACACTTGAAACAGTGAGCGAGCAGGCGAGGCTGAGCTAGTGGAAGAATCAGGGCTTGTCTGTTGCAGAACTGGACTTGATCCTGGAAGTCACGTCCAGGGCAGGAGAGGAGAGGGGAAGATAACACCAGGCGAAGAATCTGGACTTAGCAGAGGAGACACTTTCAGGACCGGTACGGGATGTAGAGAGATCTCCGCCCAGTGAGCCCAGCATCAGCACAACAAGCCCCGATTCGATGCCCAACTTGCCATTTTACCAACGTCGCTACCCAAAGACCCACACTGCTTTTCAAGCAATATCGAGGGTGGAGGGGGATTGATTTTTCAGCGTGGAGGATACATGTGACATTTGGAATGAGTTGAAACTGATCTAAGAGATTTTCATTTCAAAAGCTATCTGATATGAAGTGTCGATGGGGTGTTTCACACACCTCATCAGAGTTCAAAGTCTGCAGTCACGAGAGCCGTGTTTCCAAGGTGGGAAGCAGATGTGCAGAACTGGAGCCGGAGGGGGCTGGCCCTTTCAGCCTGGCCCACCCGCCCTCCTGTCCCCTGGAGATGCAGTCCAGGGTTTTGATGCTGGTGTTGGAGGATCTTGGCGTGGGTACAAACAATGCCTCTTTGTATCTTGTTCCCTTTCATATCCGCCACCCTCTCCAAGGCACCCACAGGACATAGAGTCACACACCCTAAAGTAATGGGCGATTCCAATCAGATGACCACAGAGTTGTGGCCATGGCTGCTTGTCTGGACACACATGGCCACCCGCTGCCCTTCCTTCCCTGCCAAGGTCCCACCCCCGCGGTCCACAGGAGCCAAGACATGGGACAGAACTCAGGCGTCCCCTTGTTAGGAAACAGGAGGGCCGGAGGGCTCAAGGCACGGGCAGAGAGACGCCGGTGTGAGCCTGCCGGTGACCACTGAGAGCAGCTCACCCTTCACCCCTCGGGACTGTCATCTGAGAAGCCAGCTCAGAAAGCCCATCAGTAGGGAATGAGGTGACAACAGAAACAGAAGAGATTGTTCATTCAGTGGCCAAAGAATTGCCCCAAAGAACTTTTTTTTTTTTTAAAGATTTATTTATTTATTCATACAGAACTGGGGTACAGGCCAGAGATGCAGAGGGTGAGAGGATTCACCAGAGACTGAGTGGGGAGCAGAACAGGCCGACTGAGGAAGTACACTGCTGAGGGGATCAGCGGGTGGTCAGGAGAGGTCTGCCGTGCCATGTGGATCTCCTTGGGGCAGGCGGGGATCGAACTCATGCGGGAGTGGCTTAAGCTTCTCAGTGCTGTGCTTTAACCCGCTGCGCCACCAGGGAGGGCCCAACCCCAAAGTACTTTAAAGTACTCCCACTCCTCTGGGCCTGGAGTGAACCCCAAGGCATCCCCCGCTTGGAATAAACTGGAACCTTTGCTGAGGAGGTTAGAGGCTAATGCAACTGTGGGGTGCTGCCAGGTGCACCTGTGTGGAGTTGGGGAACCCTGTAAAGCTGACCAAGCCCAAATGAGGGGTCACGATTATGGAGATGTGCCTGGGAGGCTGTTCTCCACCCACGCACCCCAAACCCAGGAGTTAGTGGCTGTGGGGACGCATCAACATCACCCTGCAGATTTTGTGTGTGGGGGGGTTCACCTTTTCTCCCCAGGGCTTTCCTGCCTGGCAAAGGTACTGTGGGTAAAGTATTGGGGAGCAGCTCCCAGGGCCCCCAGGTCCTGTGCCACAGCCAAAACAGCAACTACTTTTACTTAAAGCAGAGAAAGAGTCTTCAGGAGGCTGCTTGCCCTTGTTTGCAGCCTCTTGGGGTGCAGGATTAACTTCCACTTGAAGCCCTCAGCAAGGAGCCTACTTTCAATATGAAAACATCTAGGGAATGAATCCCACAAGTTAAAGCAGTCCTAATGTTAATTTCTTAAATCATATGTCATCAAATAATCTGCTGTGGGTTGTAGAGCCAAAATCCCAAAACAGAAGCAGAAACTATGTGTGCTTCTAGTCTGATGTTTTCCAGAGAGCTTTTCTTGAGTGGTGGCACTTGGAAGGACAAAAGGTAGAGGCTTCTGGAAAAATACAAGAGTTTGGTGAGAGAAGATCAATCAAGAAAGATACACAAACCTGATTAGGAAAAGAAAAAAATGTGGTCTGCAGTATATAGAATGACCTGTGAACGGGTGGCTGGTTCCTACAAGATGAGAGAAAATAAGCCGAAGTGAGGGCTTCCTTCCCCTTCCTCTCTGAGCTTAGCATCACCCACCTGGAAGCTTCTTCCCCCTGGCTCCAAGCAATTTGCTGAGAAAGAATATTTTTGCTGCTAAATGATCTGGCTCCCCGGTGGCTCCTGCAGCCAACTAGTTCTGAAATGAACGACCTCGCTGGAGAAGGAATGGATTGCAACCTTGGTGTTCGGGAGGCCCTCACCTGGAGCCTGCGCCCCACCCTGTCTGCCCAGCAATGGGGGAAGGGGAGGGGGGTTGTTCAAAAGCTCTGATCCTAAAATGGAATGCGAGAGCAAGATGAAAGTGCAGCCTGGAACCCTGCTTTGCTGAGTGGGTCCCAGCCAGGGAGGGGCGTGTGGGTGAAACCTTGCACTGCTTAGCTTTGTAAGTCCAAGAAGAGCCCACAAAACAGTCTGCCTGGCTGAGGGGCAACGAGGATGCTGGTTTAGGGGGGCACTGGGATCTTCTGGCGGTGCCGGGGGTCCTAGTGCAGAGTGTGGGAGCAGACAGCCTTCAGCTCCACCCCAAGTCTGCTGAGAAACAGCCTCTGACAAAGCCTCCCCAGCACGTGGCCTCTGCCTTAAAAGCACCACCTGCTTCCAAATGCCACGTGGCTGAGTGACCGGCCGGCAGGGGCGCCTACCCCCCACCCCCGCCACCACGCCGCCCCCCCATCCGAAGACTCTGCACGTGGACCTTTCTCCGCTGTCACTTTGCCATCAAAAGCAGCCACGATCCTGCTCTGTCGTCCCTTATTTTGACACTGACAATCTAGGAACAATATGAGCAGATGTCGGTCGTAAACAAAAGCCATCGACAGCTACTTTAGCCTTTGTTCAACCCAAAGTCTGCAGTCCCCTTCCTTTCTTTGTTACTTATCTGCACACTCCTTACCTACCTTCATGTCGGAAGCAACCTTGTGGTGTGGGTGGGTTTATTTCTAAACGTGTGCCCTCAGCCCTGCGCTGATGCCCGGGTTGGGGGGGGGCAGCTATTTCTGGCCAGGTGGGTGAAGGACCCCCCCTACCCTTGCCAGTCCTCTCCAAGCTGGGTCTGTGTCGACACAGACCCAGGAGGTGAGCAGCTGCCTTGACTCTGACAGTAAATGAAATGCATGTTAAAAGCCGATCTCTTAAATTTATCATAACAAGATTCTGCATTTATGTCTCTCTTTTTAAATACGAATAAAGATCTCGTCTACATTTTCTAATTTACTATCTGGTATTTATTATAGGAAGAGAGTTTTGTCTAATCACAACTCATTAAAATCGCATATTATTCACAATAACCCACCGCTGAAGACACATCGTGGCAGCAAGCAAGAATAAAAAGTGTTTTTAAAATGAAACTTCATTTTCAGCATTTCTCTTTGGAGACAATCCAACATGTTCAAGAAAAGAGTGGAACGTGGGTAATGAAATACCTTGGCCAAGATAATTTGCCAGAAAAAAAAAAAAAAGAAAGAAAGAAAGAATAAATAGTATCAGGGAGGGTTCGACCACTTTGCAAAAAAATAAAGTGGTAACACCATGACCCAAACACATTGTGCCTCATGTAACGATACCCCAAAGACAAGGAAGGAAGACAAGCCGGCCCCGAGTCAACTTCTCCCTCTCTCATTCTCCGTCAGAATCCTGCTCACACCGGGCGTCGACGCGAGCGGCCAGGTAGCTTGTGAGGTGACGGGAGCAGACCCCCACCTCGCCGGGCTGAGGCTGCGTGGCCGCTCAGATGACGGTTACAGGCACAAAGACCTACACAGTTCCCCTCAGTCTCGTCACGCAGCCACAGCAGGCCGCTCGGTTTGCTGAGTGAGATGATTCTGGCATCAGCTCTGTGGCATTTTCCACATGTTTAGCCTGAAAGAAGACATTTGTTTGGACTCTATGCTTCTGTGTACTTTTTTAATGCAATAAAATTGACAGATGACTTCTTTCTGCAACAGGTTTGGAGGAAGAAAATGTGGCAACTCTCCCCTCCCCTTTCTTGCTTGATGGCTGTTTAGACAGCAGTCTTAAAAAATCACTAGTCACTAAAATCCCTCATGCCCATTTCATATTGTGTTGATTCATATTAAATTCATGACAACAAAAAAGCAACTTGAGGCACTTTTGGAAATGACCGCTCTTTAGTGCGCCTCTCCTTCCTCCGGGCTCGGTGGGCCCCGCGCCCATAAAGCTGCCTGCTGTCTTGTGTCATGAAAAGAAACAGCTTTGCCTGGGAATGCCATTACTGTGTAATGAGGCATGCAGCAAAATATACCTTCAGCAGCCACTTGATGAAGGCTTGCTGACACACCAGACCAGACAGAAATGTTTTTTTGTATGTTCTTCCTTATTTTGTCCATCAATCACATCATTAGTCAAAGCAGACAAGCCTGTCAGCCGAGCCCAGATGCGGAGTGGCAGGCGATCAGCGGACAGGTGTTCTAGCTCCCCCAAAACGAAATCCTGAAATGAGAAAGGAGCCAAGACCTTGTTTCAAGGGCTGGAATGTCAATGAGAGAAAAGACAGAGGGGAGAAGTTCAGAGGCCCACTTGCGAGGGTGCCCCCGCGGGGCTCTGTGGTGACCTGAGGGAGCAGGCGGAGGGCCCCAACTGGGGACGGGCGGGAGGCTTCGTGCATCTCTCACGGTCAACGAGATGGCCCAGTCAGATGATCAAAACGACGAAGAAATGAGACTTCCGCGGCAACTGTCGGCAGTATTCCAGGTGCATAAAATCGGGTCGGGTGGTTGGGAGGCCTTGGGCTACTTCAAGTGGCCTGAGCTGCCCACCTGACGCCGGCGGGGCAACGGGGCTCCAGATCTCACCCCTCATCTCCAGGATAGTTGTTCTCCCCGTGTGCAGAAACCACCCTCCTTTCCCGCACATCTGGGAGTCTCTTCCTGCCGGGTATTGTCTTCGCCACGCTTTCTGTCTGGAACATAACAGGTTAAAGAAAACCAGATGGAGTCATCTTCGATGGTTAATTTCTAGCTTTCCAAGCAAGCCCCAAAATGAATTTGTGTAATGAGCTCATTGCCTGGTTACCTCCTGGTTACCAAGAAGGACTAGCTAATCAGGCCCCTGCCCCCATCCGCCTCTCCCGCCTCAGTGCCCGGGGCAGAAAGTGGGCATCGGTGCCCGGCTGCCCCGTGGCTCCATCTTGCGCCATCCGGTTTTTGCATTCTCAAAAGAAACCCTATTTTTTTTTCCAACAGTCTTAGATTTACAGGAAAAAGTTGAGAAAATAATACAAAATGTACATGTATCTGCACCCAGGGCCCTCATGGCCCTCACCATGGTACTTGTGTCTGGAGCATCATGGCAGCTGAGGTCTGGACTGGATTCAGATTTCCTTCGTGTTGACCTAGTGGCCTTTGTTCAGGGACCCCCTCCCAAGCCTACACCCCATCTTGTTGTGCCTCCCCAGTAGTGACTCTTTTCCAGATTCTCCTCCCTTTGATGACCTTGGCCGTTTTGAAAGTATGAGCATGTGCCATTTTTGATAAGTCATTTGTTCTTAAAATTGATAATGTGGATGAGTGTGTGTAAATACAACGCTCTTTACACTTCAATAAATAATAGTGCAGAATAGGAGGGAAGGAATTGGGACCATGGAAAGGTCAGAAGTCTTTATACAGCACCAGGGAGAAGATTCCGACACTCAAATCTCTCCCAGACCTGACCTTTCCAAAGATATGCTGAGCAGGAGGGGGTGATACCTGATACAAGATTCAAACCCACACTTCCACCTTTAACTGAGAATTAAATCTGCAGATATTTCCTCTGGGGTTTCCAAAAGGAAGCAAACACATCATTAATCTAACCAGCCATTAGATGCCACCATGTGGCCTGATTCTGATTACCTGGCCAGTGTTTGGGTTGAGTGGGGGCTGAGCGGACATTGGATTACATGAAGCCGTGGGGCCAACAGGACCAGAGGGGCTGAATACACCCCACCTTCCAGGACCACGGCAGAGAGGGGAGTGCACAGCCTTCCTTTTGCAGAGGCTGGTTATGTCTCTCTCTCCCTCGGCTGCTCCCAGTTTCTCCCCCTTTGCCTTTCCCATCTTCCTCCACAAGACCCAGACAGTCCAGGAAAGGAACAGGCAGTCAGCTTGGGCAAGGTGTGGCCATTTTTATTCATTGCAAAAGACCTTCCCCCTCTTTCTTCTGTCTCAGTATCTCAGCTGGGGAAGAAGTGTCTCTTTAAGGTCTTGCAATTGCCAAACTACCGAAGCCCACGGCATCTGGTGCCTCAGTGGTCCTCCCGGAGACTGGCTGCTACGTGTAATGTTGTTAAATTACACTTTACAACACATCCTTGCAAGTACCCCAAGTTTTCCAGCTCATACACATGTTTTATGAGCCTGCCTTTCACCCAGAAGGTCTGCAGAAAGTAAAATAAATGAATTCAACACTCTATTCAGCCCGGATCATCTCACATTTATTCTTAGATGGGACAAGTGACAATTTGAAAGCTGTGTTCACACTGCAGGAACTTTCAAGCCTGATGTGCAGTATATAATCAGTCAATCAATCACTTCACCAATCAATCAATTGCACACAATACCTACTGGGTGCCTGGCCAAGTGGAAAGATGGGTTCCTACCCTCCAGGACCTGAACAAGGCTGGGAGGCAGGAGTGCATCGTCCTTGTTTCCGCCTGTTGATGGGCTAGGAGAGCTATACTGAGTGACAGAATTCGGAAGTGGAATACAGAATCCTCAACAAGATCTCTATGGCACCTGGTGGCAAGGACAAGCAAGGTCAAGGCTGGATCAGGCTTTGAGAAAGCGAAAAGGGCAAGTTGGCAAGAGGGGAGCGAGAGACAGACAGACAGGAGGAAAGAGAGGTGAATCCAAGGCCAGGTTTCGGTAGAGGAGGCTGTTAGTTGACAAAGTTCCACCTGCTATCCAGACGCTGCCCTACACACATTTCCAGGGCACTGGCTTTCCAACACACCCTCATTCTCGCCTGAGCCAGCATGGAAAGTTTTGTTTTCTGTCTCAATATGCCCCTTGCGAAGACTGTAGCTACCAAATAAACCTTAAAAATAGGAAATGCTCTCTATGTCAGAGGAAGGGGACATGGTTGTGGGAGGAGACACCAGGGAGGACTCATAGAGATTTTAACTTAGAAATATCCCATAATAGAAGAGGAAGATGCCCTGCATCAAGAGCTCCAAACAGACACATGAGGCCACCTGGGTGGGTTCTGCCACTTCCTTCAAATGATAGGGTGGGAAAATTGTGAAAGTCTGGTGAAATCCAGGAAGTGAAACAACTGATTCAACCTCTCCTATAGGTTTAGCAAGGCTTTCCAGCCCTGAACACCTGCCCACCGCCACCCAGGAGCAGGTCTGTAACTGTGCTCCCGGAGCCCACAGGCATCCTGGCCTCCAGGGGTCTGGCCTCAAGTGGAGGGTGACTGTGGAGGATGACACAGTGACAGTGACAGGCTTGCTGTCCTCCAGTGTAGCACCGCGCTCTTCTTCGCTGGAGGGTGCATTTTAAGAACCAAAATGTTAACTTTCAATAAAATATCACATGAACGGAGTTGGTATAAGGAAACACACAGTTCTAATGAATGAGGCTTGCTTGCTTGTTTTTGAGTTGGTTCATGTGATTGGCCAAGAACCCAGGGCCATCACTGGGCCAAAACAATTCTCTGCTCTGTAGCCATCTCGCCGGAAAATCACCATGCTTCTCCATATTGTCCGGGGCTCCGTGCCTAGAGCCTTGCCCTGGACCAAAGGTGAGGCTCAGTCGTGCAGGTGGTACTCCTGGAGACCGCGACATCATAGCCGACATGATGGGGTCTTCAAGGAGCCTGGTGATGCCTCTACCATCTGAATGCTAGGCACGCAACGTCAGGACTAATATCCCCGTTTTCATAAGAAGCTCAGAAAGGCCAAGTCATTTATAAGAGCCAAACCCTGTAACTGGCAGCGCCTGGGTGCAGCCCAGTCTGCAGGGCTGAGGCCCTGACTGCTGTGATGTCAGCCGACCCGGGCAGCCCAAGTGGTCAGGGCCAGCCGATGGGCAGGACTCACGCATCCAAAACCATCTGGAGATTCCCGAGATTCCAGCATACCAGCACCTCGATTTATAAATGCCTTATTAGTGAGTTTTTGCAGGAAGTTTCTGTGTAACAAGGTATGTTTCTATCTATACTGGAAGCAAATAGAAAGACTTGTGGGGGTTCGGTAAGTGGAGAGGAAAAGTCCAGATAGGTGTAAGATCAGAAATAGGGTTTTCTACAGGTTGCCCGCCAAATTCACTGCCGCTATGACCGTGGGATTGTGAAGCTGGTGAAGAGCCTGAAGACCATCAGAAGGCAATCCGTCTCAGAGGCCATCTGCAGACAAGTACCAGGTGTGCCACCAGAGGCCGATCATGTTGAAAGATTTTAGAAACCCAATATGCTCCTGGGTGCTCAGCTGAGCAGTAGTGGCGGCTCCTGAGCGACTCAGGCTGGGAGAAAGGCCGGCGCCGTCAGCCACATCAGCAGCCCACAGCGGAGGCCCTGGGGAGGCAGCAGGCTCAGACTGAGGTCCGCATGAAGCAAGGGGCCCCTCGTTAGGCCAGTCCACATGCTGCCATTGATCTCACCATCCTTGTCAGCCTCTGGGGCAGGCTGTCAATACTTCCAAAGGTTACCCCAACATCACCTCTACAGAGAAGCGAGATATGACCACCCCCAGGGCTTGGTGGTGAGCAGGTGGCCTTCCACACATCACCCCTGCATCGTCCCACTTCTCCTGAGTCGACAAAAAAGACGTTTCCTGCTATGGTTCCTCTCTGCCTGCCAGCAGGCCTGGGTGCCGAGCGTGTACAAAGCATGGGCTTGCGAGTGTCCTGTGAGCAGATGCGTGTCCAGGTGTATCTGCAGCGTGGCAGCCCACACGCCCCTCGGTGCAGGCCACCCTGGTACATTTCCCCTGCTTCCCCCAGCCTCTCTAGGGAGCTCAAAGCAGATGGAGACACCCAGGTGCCTTCAGCGTGTCAATAATTAGGGACCCTCACACTCATGTATTTAAATATTTGTTCAGCATTTATTTAGTGAACATGGGAATGGAGCGGTAATTGGGAATAAAACTGCATTCCTTTTCTTAAAATTTTATTTTAGTACTACATCAACATAAAGTCATAAAGTCACACAGCTCTATTGCATTGCACAGAATTAGTGGGGAGCCCTTAACTGTACCTCATGGCACTGAGCCCTTCCCACGCACAAGCACTGGAGATGGCCAGATGCAGGAGTGAGTGTTTTAAACTATATTCATTGATTATTTTTATATCCTGCTCTCTGAATAGTGTAATTATTCTTTTCTTTGCCTAATTTTATATTGCTTTTATTTTTAGTACTGAATTTAGGAGTGTTTTACAATTTTTAAAAAAGATTTATTTATTGATGCTGACAGAATTGGGGTCCAGGCCAGAGGTGCGGGGTGGTGAGGCTTCACCAGAGACAGAGTGGGGAGCAGAGCAGGCAGACTGACAAGCACACTGCTGAGGGGAGCAGCAGGGAGACGGGAGAGGTCTGCCGTGCCGTGTGGGCCAGCTCCCTGGCCGGGGATTGAACTCACACTGGAGCTGCTGCAGCCAGCTTTGCAGTGCTGGGCTTTAACCTGTTGTGCCACCAGGGAGAGTCCTGGGTAGTAATTGTTTGTCACATGTTATAGATATTTCTCCCAATACATTATTTGTCTTTTGTTCAGAGTATTTTTGTTGATGTAATCAAATAGGTTGATCTATCAGCTCAGAGACACTGGGCCTAATATCTTATTGATGGATACTTTTTATGCCCTAAGCTTATTTTCTTTTAATTATTTTTATAAAAACCTTAATTCATGTTGAAATTTTGTATATTATGAAAGAGAAGTCTAATTTTCCAAATGAGTAGCTGACTAGCTCCATCATTGGTTAATTGGCCCATTATTTTCTCTCCAATCCAAAGTGGTATCTGTGGTATAAACTAAGCTTTCAATTACATGACTTTATTTTTTTAATTAATTAATTAAATTTTTGCATGGAAGGAGTATAGGTCAGAAGTATTGGGGGTGTGTGTGAGAGGATTCACCAGAGACAGAGTGGGGAGCAAATAGGTGGATCTACTGAAATATACTCCTGAGGGGAGCAGTGGGAGGTTCAGGAGAGGTCTTCCACGCCATGTGGGTCAGCTCCCTAGCCGGGGATCGAACTTTGGGAGACCTTACCTGGTTCTGTTTCTTCACTCTTTAGTTCACTCTGTGGATCCTTTCATTCTTTATTTTTTTTTTTTAAAGATTTATTTATTTGTGTATACAGAACTGGGGTACAGGCCAGAGGCTTAGGGGCGGCGAGAGGCTTCACCAGAGACAGAGCGGGGTACAGAACAGGCAGATCGACGAAGTACACTGCTGAGGGGAGCAGCGGGCGGGTCAGGAGAGGTCTGCCGCGCCATGTGGTCACCTCCGGGACAGGCGGGAATCGAACTCATGCGGAAGCAGCTTTAGATTCTCAACCCTGTGCTCTAACCCACTGCGCCACCAGGGAGGGCCGGATCCTTTCATTCTTAAAACCACACAGCTGTAATTGTCATGCCCTTTGATTTAGTGTGAAAATTTGGTGGGGAAATGAATCATCTCACCTTAGATTTCTTCTCTTTCAAAACTGATAAAACTGTCTTCAAGATTCTTTACGATTCTTCCCACATGAGTTTAGAATCTGTCACATTTCTTTAAAAATCTCCTACTGAGATCTGGTTGGCAGTTGTATCACACATGCCACTGCACCCCAATCCTTGTCCTCAGGTACCTCTTTATTTCAGACACTACTGCATCATTTCCTGAAATAAACACCCGGAAGGTAAGGCTTGGTCTCAAGCTTGGCTAGCCCCAGGCAAAAGAAATGCACTTAACATAGAATTATTGGGCTCACCCAGATCTGGCTCAACAGGTTAAAGCACAGCACTGTGAAGCTCTCTACAGCCACTGCAGCATGAGTTAATCTCCAGCCAGTAAGCAGACCCACACGGCACAGCAGACCTCTCCTGCCCCCCACTGCTCTCCTCAGCAGTGTGTTTCAGTAGATCTGCCTGTTCTGCTCCCCACTCTGCCTCTCGTGAACCCTCTCACCCACAACTCTGGCCTGTACCCCGATTAAGTAAGCAAAAATAAATAATTTTTTAAATAAATTTTTAAAACGTCTTCCTCTTTCTGAGGACTCATCAGGTATGGAGTGTTCTTTATATACTTTATACACTTTTGCAGTTTCATTCATAATTTGCAGTATATTTCCATTAACTTTGTTTTTAGATGTTATGTGTTGTTGGTTATTGTGCTTTCCCCAATAGTTGTTTGGAAATTCTACTTTTGTGTATTTATCTTATGTCCAACTATCTTCAAATGATTGTTCCACAGAATTTACCTGGACCTGTGAGATATACAAGCATATTAGTTATATATAGTGTTAGGTTTGTTTCTTCTATTGCAATATTTCTCTGCTCAATTCTATTTCTGTACTTATCTAGTTTTCTAGCATCAAATAAAATATATCTGACTTTACATTGTTAATTTGAATTTCTAAACCATTGTAATGGGATAAGATATTTTCTTCCTGTTTTAGCTAATTATGGCTCTTAAAAATGATGAATGAGGCCCTCCCTCATGGCGCAGCGGGTTAAAACACAGCACTAAGAAGCCAAAGC
>NW_004567140.1:7701093-7737332 GCF_000260355.1 Condylura cristata
CCACATGGCATGGTAGACTTCTCCTGACCTGCCTGCTGCTCCCTTCAGCAGTGTACTTCATCAGTCGGCTTGTTCTGCTCCCCAACCTGTCTCTGGTAAATCCTTTCACTGTCCCTGCATCTCTGGCCTGTACACAGGAAATAAATAAATCTTAAAAAATATATTTCTAAGGTTTAACTACCCTTTCATTCCAAAGATCAACTCAGCTTAGTAATAAGTAACATGGTTAAATATTATCTAGAATATTTGTATACTCGTAGATGTAATTTTCAATTTTCTTTGTCAGTTACTCTTACCTTCCTTTATGCCCAGGGAAATGGTTGCCATTATAGAATAGCCTGGAAGGTTTCTGTTCATTATAAGTTTTGAAGGTTCATTATAACTTATCTACATCTGTCCTACCTAGGTAAGTGCAAGTTATCTAGATCTGACACCATTTTCAGGAAATACTTTTATTATTCAAAAAAAAAATTCTTCTACAAACTCTGACCTATTAAGTTTTTATTTGAGTCAGTTTTGATGAATTGCATTTACTAGATAATTTTCTGTGTCTTTATTTTATACTATACTATACTAACATTTATTTGATTTCATAATCTCATCTGAAGTGATTATTTTTTTTCATTTCTGATATTATTTATAAATAAGTTTATATTTATAAATACAGATATACACACATATACACACATATATAAGTATACATATGTTTATAAATATGTATATGTATATAAATGTGTGTGTGTGTGTATTTCCTGGGTCACACTGACCAGACAATTTTGCCTTACTAGAGCCAATGGTGTTTTTCCTATTTCATTATGATCGAGATGATTTCTGACTTGAGAAATGTATAGAAACTTTCTTTGTTATATTGTAAAGATTTCACATGTATTATAACATTATATATGTGTATATTTCATGTGAATTTGAAGATAGTATAAGCTTTCTATTTGTTTAAAAAGTATTTACATGCACACATAGTCCAACTGGTTATGTTTTATCCAAATTTCCCATAACACTTTTCGCTCTCCTTTTGCTCTGTGAAGTTT
The DNA here is from genome assembly GCF_000260355.1 of Condylura cristata. Lineage (NCBI taxonomy): Eukaryota > Metazoa > Chordata > Mammalia > Eulipotyphla > Talpidae > Condylura > Condylura cristata. The sequence continues at coordinate 7,702,140 of NW_004567140.1, forward strand.
GAATTTATTAGGTGCTGAGAGAAGTCAGACAAATATCTCCCAGTATAAGTGAGAATTTGTTATGTAAAAAAGTCTGTTTGTAAAAAGTCTCTTTTCCATTTACGTGTTTTTGTACTATAATGTTGGGAATATAAAGGAATCTCTTATAAAATTAACTAAAGCCTTTCAGCCAACAGGCTACTTTACCCAGGAGACAGAAAGAGTTTGCTACAGCTTGAATGGAGGCATCACACCCAGAGAAAGGGCTGAAGAAACAGGTACAGGACAGCTGAGGAAGGCTTTCCAGAGCCATGCTGGACGTTTTGGCTTTATTTATTTAAACAGATATTTTACCTTTACTTTTTAATTTTATTTATTTTTCTAAAATATATGTATTACATCAGTCTTCACTTTTGTATACTGTATGATTTCCTCATGAAATCTCCACCAGCAATATTTATTTCTCAATGGCAATAACATGGGGTTCCCCCATCAGGTATCACCAAGTAGTCCCCCCCCCACCAACTCACCCAACATTCCACAACCCTAGATCACTGTGCATTCTTTCTTCCCTGATCTTTGACTTTTATTCTTTTTTTTTTTTTAAGATTTATTTATTTATGCATACAGAGCTGGAGTACAGGCCAGAGGTGCAGGGACGGTGAGAGGATTCACCAGAGACAGTGTGGGGAGCAGAACAGGCCACTGACGAAGTACACTGCTGAGGGGAGCAGCGGGTGGGACAGGAGAGGTCCCTGTGTCATGTGGGGCACCTCTGGGGCAGGAGGGGATCGAACTCATGCTGAAGTGGCTTTAACTTCTCAGTGCTGTGCTTTAACCCGCTGTACCACCAGGGAGGGCCCTGACTCTTATTCTTACACCATTGTCCAAGGGTTTCGTCACGGTTGTGATATGAGCAGTTTTTCCTTTAGACAGATGATGCCAGGCAGATTTTGAGAGTGATGGTGTAAGAGGGTGGCCAGACTGAGAGTCTGTGAGGGACTAATAGGTGCTAAAGTGATTCCATGTAGAAGTGAATGGGCTTAGCAAAGGCCATCGCAAAGGTGGCCCCTATCAACATGGCCCTCCACTGTCCTTTCAGAGAATTGTATGTTCCTCTAACTAACCGGCATTGGAGGCTGGTGGATATACTCAGAGAGTTCAAATCTTCAGTAAAGAGAATAAGAAATTCTTTGTAGAAATGAGGGGGCTGGTGAGGAGCTCGTGAAAGTTGTCCCGGAGGGTAACCCAGGCGGAAAGCATGAACACCAAAATGGTCCAAATCACAGACGATGGATTCACAAGACCTATCAGAGACAGGCCCTCCCTGGCGGCCTAGGGGTTAAGTCTCAGCGCTATCACCACTAAGGTCTGAGTTTGATCCCCCAGCCAGGGAGCTGACCCACATGGCACAGCAGACCTCTCCTGTCTCCCCTCTGTCTGTTCTGCTCCCCACTCTGTCTCTGGTGAATCCTCTCACACCCTCACCTTTGGCCTGCACCCCAGCTCTTGTATGCATACATACATACATAAATTAATAAAGAAACAAAAAAATCAATCAATAAATTTTAAAAAGCTGATCGGAGTCCCTGCCTGAAAGCAGACACCAAGAAGCGCAAGCAGAGGGAGGCCACATCTCAGGGCCAGTCAGTGGCCACTGCATCTTCTGCTCCCTTTGACCCCAAAGTATGAACTGGCATGGACACATCTCGTGGACAACTGTGCTATCACTGGAAGCGCTCCTAATTCCTACAGTTGGGGACAGTGAGCACACCTGGACCCTGAACTCAAACCCTGTTAAGGTTTGATGGGGCAGCTGTCTGCTCAGAAGCAGACCGGTCCCTCATATTTGGGGGCAAGCCAGTGTCCAGCCCTCAGAGATGCACACACCACTCTCTCTGTGCCCCAGAGGGCCTGAGGGGGTGACTCTGAGATGTGTCCTCAGAATCACAATTAGCCTGCACTCCCCTCAAAGAGGCAGGTCAAAACAAAGCTCTAGTGCTCCAACAGAAGCTGACAAAAGAAGGAATGTTCTGGGGAGGGAGAAGGAAGAAAAACAAGAGAATAAATTAAACTTGGAGTTTGAATGTTGACCTTGAATATTCCGTCTGTTTTCAGAACTTGGGGGTCAAGCAGTGTCTGCTTCCAATTAATTTCATTCTTTATCATTTTCCTTAAAGGGAAAACATGCCTTTAGAATCAAAGGCTGCTCTGTATTTAAATAAATAAATAAATAAATAAAAGGCCCAGTAAAGTACCACCATTAAGAATCTGCTTTTTGTCACAGAGAATGTACAATTCGTTCCAGAGGGGTTTAAGGAGAATTGCAAATTTCTATCACTGTTTTACAGAGAAAGCTTTCCTTTTCTGTAAAGCATGGAACCGGTGGCTTTGAAAAGACAATTATCAAACCATATTTAGCAAGGTGATCAAACAAGTCTATGAACATATACAGGGGGCCCTGAAAGCATTTTGAAAATTGTTTTATTTTTCCTTAGCACCAACATTTTAAAATCAGATTTCCCAGGAAGACCTGGATTCTTTTCTTCTTTTTTTTTTTTTTTGAAAGATATTGAGATCTGACAACATATCACAAAAATCAGCTGGCACCGAGTGGCCGCTGTCCCTCAGATGGCTGGTCCCACGTGACCCTGATCTCTGGCGCTGGAGGCCTCAGAGGCCACTGCCATTTAGATCTAAGTCGGCGTGACAGTTCTACTTAGAGCAGAATTAAGAAGAAAGCGACACCCAAGCTGCTTGTAAAGTAGAAGAATAAAAGCTACACCATGAAGTCCGAGGCTTCAAAATAATTGGCATGCTTTATGCCTAGCCAGATTCGTTCACTTACACTGCTCACCTGGCCTCTGTCCCTTCATGGCTGTGGTCGCCACAGGGTCACCTCTGAGCACAATGCTACATGCTCTATGTGCCGTCCATGGGTGCCAGGCTGGCACTAGCAGGGACATAACCCACCGGAGGGACTCTATTTTAGGTGAAACATCTGGCTTATTTCCCCTTGCATTCCAGGTCTCGGGGAAGGAGCAAGCTGACCTTGGAGCAGCTGAACAAGTGCTCACAGCAGGAGAGCATCCACTGTCCAAATGTGAAACAGAGCCTCAAAAATCTCAAAAGATGGTAATAGCTTATAGCATACTTCCTTTAAAGGAACCCATGCTCATAGACTTATTTATATATCAACACCAGCTAATAAGCGGAGAAGTCACGATTGGATTAGAAATCACCATTTTGCAGACACCAGTGTGCTATTGACTCAGTCAATGGATTCTTCTCAAATCGTGGCTTGAAAAGTCATTGGGAATAAAGCAGGATATTTACATGATCCCTAACTATCAGCCCATGGATTATATACTAATTATCAAGCAGCACAATGCACCTTCACAATGGAAAGTCCTCAAAGGGGCCAAAAAGCTTCACATCGCTAATTAGAAGAACAAGTTGCCATCCCTTCCTGCTGATGTGATGCCCGGGAAGTGCCCACCCCACCTGAATGAGTGCTCTGGCAGAAGCTGAGGGAGCTTGGCAAAGCACAAGGAGGAAAGGACAGCTTTGCATCCACAAAAGGAAGGTGGAAGGAGGTGCCTGCACTTCCCAAGGGGCTGAAATCTAGGACTGGGGACCCTGCTCCTTCCTCTCAAGATCCCTTCTAAGTGGTCCTGCCTGTCCAAAAGATGCTGCTCTTCCTGCTTTTTCCAGTATCCTGCAGTGGGCTAGGGCTGTTATTTAAGCCCGCCCGTGTAAGCCCGTGGGAACAGGCACCAGTCTGGCGTGAGATTTTACTCAGACCCAAGAAAGCATGGCCGGTTGGGCACTTCAGTTCTTATTCAAACCCAGCCTGCCGATCAGCCCCTCCCCCATGAGCCCCCAGCACCCGCCTGAGCCGCTGCTGCTGCAAGATTTACTGCAGGGTCTCCTGTTCGGATCCCCTGATTAGCATGAATGGTTCCTGGAAGTCCCTAAGACTAGCGGCCATGCCTGCCCCTCCTCGAAGACCCAGGTGTCTGGATGTGAGGCCAGCCAGAGGCTGGGGGAGAGGTTCAGGGCTTCCCTGCTTGTGCTTATTTTACCTTTCACAAGATCTTTTTTGGCAGGTTGTAAAATACATCCTCTCTCCCCAGGAGATGCTCTGCTGTGCTGCAGTCCATCTAAACAAATATGTATTTACAACGGGTTCTTTTTAAAAACATGCATTATGTGCCTAATAGCCTGAAATGACTCTTTGGGGGAAGTGCGATACAGATCCCGGCCGTTTTTTGTTGTCTCCCACATTCACCTCTTTTATATGGCTATTTATTTTTCTGCTGGTTTGGATGGTAAGAAGGACTGTGAGGAGGAAAAATCATATCCCCACCTGTGAATGGCAATATATAAGGCCCGGATATGGGGCAAACGGCACTAATGATCGTGCAGGCATGTGTGCTCTGTGCTGGAAGAAGTCAGAAGATAAAAAGAAAAGACTGCCTTCTGGTGTGAGTCGCTTTGGGCAGTAACGCCAGGGGGAGAGTCCTATGGCGAGAAGGTCCTTGGCTATTGAGGGAAGAAAAACCCCACCCTGCTGATGTAAATCCTAAGAGAACCCCATCTCTCAGCTATCAATAGACCAAGGGGCCCTCGGTTCAGGGTGTGCCTAAGCCGGCATTTCAGCAGGTCAGCGGGACCACGCTGTTTCCCTCCCCTGACGTTACTCCCTTCTGCGCTACACAGAGGCCTCAGAAGACCCTGCCATCTTCCAGCTGTCACACAATGATGATCCTTCAAAAGGACACCCCTCTTTTGTGCACTTAAAAAGGACCGAACTTTTTCCTCCCTGCTCTGCTCTGTTCTTACCTCAGGACTGGCTGGGGCCCCTTCAGGGCCATCTCCATCCTTCATCTATGTTGCTGTTATCTATCAGTATCTGCCCCTGAGAGAGTGAACCCCAAAGCTTGACAAGATTTATTTATTCATTTGGAAAAAAAATAATGTGCCCTTCAGTTAACATAAGCAACACACTTATGAAAAATAGCCCTATTTTCCAAAATGAAAAACATTCGAGGACAGTATCTATTTATGTATTTGTTTAGTTATCTATCCATCTATCTATTTATTTAAAGATTTATTTATGAATACATATTTATTTATGCATATAGAAATGGGGTACAGGCCAGAGGTGTGGGGTGGGGCATGAGAGGATTTGCGAGAGACAGAGTGGGGAGCAGAACAGGCAGATGGACTGAAACACACTGCTGAGGGGAGCAGCGGGGAGACAGGAGAGGTCTGCCACGCCCTGTGGGTCACCCCCTGGCCAGGGATGGAACTCGTACTGAAGCGGCTGCGGCCTGTGGCCAGCTTGCCGTAACCGTTGCATCATCACGGAAGGCCCTAGGTCTTTTAATGCCAATTTCAATAGAAAATAGCTGGAGTTTCGTAGAGACTTTTGTATTCAATCTGTTGTCATGTGCTGTTTGCTCGAGGCCTGACTGTGAAGAAATCTAGTCTCACCAGAAAACAAATCTCTTCTCTACTGAAGAAATTTTACCTGCAACACTTTTGCAAATAAGTAGCTACAAAAGGGAGACATATTTTAACGATCTCTTCAGATAATTGGGGGTATTCTTTAATACTACACTAAAACTCAACAAGTGGCCACTTTAAAGCCTAGGTACAGTGTGAAATCGGAAAGCATCTCAGAGCAACCTTTTGGTTCCATTATATTAAAATCAATTGGTTTGTCTTGTTCTGTGACACAATCTTTACCCATGTGCAAGAGCGCTGGGTCATGGTGGGAGCCAGACCTTTTAATCTTATGTTTTATTACATAAAATTAAAAACTGTACTCCTTAATAATTAATTCCATGGATCTCGTCAGAAAAGCTTTTAAAATACTGGGAAATGCTCAAGCTCCTATTAACAGATAGAATTTTTCAAAAAAATATATTTTTTCCTCAAAAGCTTAGATTTTATCATTGACAACAAACCCTGTTAGCTGTTTTCCTTTGTTTCCTTTGTAAAAACCAGCTGCCGAGTAGCATAGGTAAAATCATAGTTTCTCAGACTTTTTTAAAAAGATTTATTTATTAATACATACAGAACTGGGGTACAGGCCAGAGGTGCAGGGTGGTGAGAGGATTCACCAGAGACAGAGTGGGGAGCAGGACAGGCCAACTGATGAAGTACACTGCTGAGGGGAGCAGTGGGCGGGTCAGGAGAGGTCAGCCGCGCCATGTGGGTCACCTCCAGGGCGGGGATCAAACTCACATTGAAGCGGCTGGCAGTGCTGCATCCTAACCCATTGCACCACCAGGGAGGGCCTGAGTGTATAATTTCTAACTAGACTCTGGGCAAGGGTTTTGAAACAAAAGTCAAATTCATCACTAGATCACCACAAGCACCCAGTCTGGGAGACAATGCCACTTCCCCCAGCAAATGGCAGTGAATGAAGTCTTGGGGAGGGGCCAGGTCATCAGGGGCAGCTGTTGGAAGAAGAGGCAGAGGCCATGGTCCAGGGCCAGAGACCCAAAGGTGGGTAGGGCATTGATATGTTTGGGGAAGAAGGAAGACACCAGTGCTGGAGTGGAGGGAGAGCAGGTTGACATGAAGCCAGAGTGTGAGATGAGACCAGGCCCGTGAAAAATGAGAGGATGGTGAAGGGATATTAGCTTTGTCCTCATGGGAATGAAACTCACCAAGGGATTGAATCAGGAGAGGGACATGATACAGGTCCCATTGTTATACAATGTGCTGGTTTCCATGTGGAACATGGTCAGAAAGAATAAAGTAACTGGGAAAACTGCTAGAAGACATGACTGTCCCCACATGAGAGACAGACTAACTCCCTCAAGGTCTCATGAACTACAAACCAAACAGAGGTACGAGTGGTCAGGAGCCCCAGAAGGGAGCAGGTGGTCCTGGACAAGTTAGAAATTATATATGGTGCGGGCCCTCCCTGGTGGCACAAGGGGTTAGGACAAAGTACCGCAAGATGGCCGCGGCTACTTCAGGGTGAGTTCGGTTCCCGGCCCTGGAGGTGACCTCATGGCATGGCAGACTTCTCTTGACCCACCCACTGCTCCCCTCAGCAGTGTACTTCATTGATCTGCCTGTTCTGCTCCCCATTCTGTCTCTGGTGAATCCTCTCACCACCCCTGCACCTGTGGCTTGTACTCCAGTTCTGTATGAATGAATAAATAAATCTTTAAAAAAAAAAAAAAAAAACAAATGGGCCCTCCCTGTTGGCACAGCGGGTTAAAGCATTGCACTAAGAAGCTTAAGCCACTTCCGCATGAGTTCAATTCCCGCCTGCCCTGGAGGTGACCACATGGCGCGGCAGACCTCTCCTGACCCGCCTGCTGCTCCACTCAGCAGTGACTTCACCAATCTTCCTGTTCTGCTGCTCCCCATTCTGTCTCTGGTGAATCCTCTCACCACCCCTGCACCTGTGGCTTGTACTCCAGTTCTGTATGAATAAATAAATAAAATCTTAAAAAAAAAAAACAAAGAAATTACATATGGTGGGTGTGGGGCTTAAGACTATATTGAGCCAGGACAAAACTTGACCACACCCTTGTATTTATTTATTTTTTGCTCACAGGTGACTCTACGCTGATGAGGATCAGGAGGCTGGCTGCTAACCTTGACTCCTGAAACAGCCTCTCCTCTGACAGGGATAGGAGAATCCAGTTACCCCACTTTGGAATCATTACCCAGAATCACTTCTACCAGAACTTTGTCCTGTTTGTGGGAAACCACCCAATGACAGAATAATGGAGTTTGACTGTGTTGACATACAAGTGTCTTCTCAGCAGGTGATGAGGAGGTGAATTGTTAAAGAGATTCTACTGAAACGAGGCAGACCTTTAATGACAGTGGAGGACACTTTCTGGAACCCCCAGGATGACATGATAAGTATATGTATGCAGATGTCACAAACCAGTCACAGCTAGTCCTGGGCAGGTCAGCCCTGCAGGCTTCTGGGATGTACATAAGCCCTTACCATACCACTGTGGCGGAACATAGGAAATGAAGCCCACACAGTGGAAGTGACCCTCTACTAAAGGTCTCTTGGCTCAGGTAAGGGTCTTACCTGAGTGCCAGCTCTCCACTGGGTATGATCACTGGTCTCCTCTAAGAACGTATGTAAGGGGCCTCCCTGGTGACCTACGGGTTAAGTCTTAGCACTGATCACCTTTATAGCATGACTTCGATCCCCAGGCGGGGAGCTGACCCCCATGGTGCAGCAGACCTCTCCTGTCTCATCTGCTGCTCGCTGCAGGTACATATTTCACTAGGTTCACCTGTTCTGTTCTCTACTGTCTCTGTGAATTCTCTTAGCCCTGCTCCTCTGTTCTTCTATACCCCAGCTCTTCTACACAGACAATAAAATAATAATTAAAAAAAAAAGAAATGATGTAAAACAATCACAGGGCAAACTAATTGGAAAGGCCAGGTAGGTTAACATGGATTTTTTGCTAAGGCATGAAGCAAGCCTTATTGTACTATAGGAAAAAAATTAATTCAGCTTCAGTTCTGCTGATGACATGACTCGTGAAAATCATGAGAGTATCCTAAGCCCCAATGAGTTGAAGAATAAAATCCACTCTCGTAGCAGGGGGCCCTGCAGAGACCATGTCTGCTCATTACAAATAAACCATGCAATTTGCTTATGTTACATCTCCAGTGCATCTTAGCTCAAAAATAAAACTCCTAATAGAATAAATACACTGCCTATAAATCTCGACACATCCTGCATTATTAGTAAAACTTTTTAAAATTCATAGCTGATTAAGTCATAAAGTCTTTTGATGAATAAGGCCCCACATACCAACTGGTGAAATATTATGAGACCTGATAAAAGAATAAACCTGTTGAATAAATCTGCTATGCAAAAATTTATCTCAATGTTATATATAATGAAACCCTCCTTAAACAAAAACCTGATAAAACAGTAAACCTGCTCAAAGATTAAATTTGCTGCACTCCAGGGTCATATTTCTCACCTGTTTTTGGAGCTGCCAGACAACTCAACCTGTTTAACCTCTATAGACTTTTATTTCCATTAATTTTTTGCTGTTCTGTTTCAATCATTTCTACACCTGCACAACGTAAGAAATTTCCTACACATCAGAGTGTAGGAGTGATCCAAGGACATTTTTTAAAAGATTTTACATATTTATTTTTGCATTGAAGAACTGGGGTGCAGACCAGAGATGGAGAGATGCGAGAATTCACCAGAGACAGAGTGGGGAGCAGAACAGGCAGATGGACTGAAATCCACTGCTGAGGGGAGCAGCCGGGAGACAGGAGAGGTCTGCTGCGCCCTGTGGGTCAGCTCGCTGGGCTGTGATCAAACTCAGGCCATAGAGGTGACAGCACTGAGACTTAACCCCTAGGCTTCAAGAGACACCCCAGCGGCAATGTTACTAGGGACAAAGTTAGTTTATGCTTCTCTGACTGGCTTCCAGCTATATGCCTGCTTTTATATTTGTGGTTTCTTGCACTCTGATCCACGGAAAAAGACAGTAAGGGGCAGAGACAACAGGTGGAGAGGAGATGAGAACGAAGGCAGGTGAAACCTGTAGGAAGAGGGTCCCCACGTGTAAGATCAAAGCAGATTCAACAACTGTGTCTTCTCTCACTGAAAATATCAGAGGCCCGGGATGTCTAGAATGGTCTCAGAAATTTAACCAACAGTACAGAACTCGCTGGTGTCCATAGGCAAACATACCACCTGCCGCACAGAGAGGTTAGGTGGTCGCGACCCAAGCTGCAGCCTCCAAAAGGCAAAGAACTTTGTCAGTTGGTTTGTTTTTTACATGGATATCATCTTGCATTTATTCACACAGAGGAGTAAGGTTTACAAATTACAAATAATTTGCACTGCTTAAAATACAGATAGATAGCTCTGGTTTCTAAAGAAAACAACTCTGTAATTTCAAAGTTAAGTATTTTCTAAATTCCTGTGGAACTATTTTGCATTAAGGAAGAACCATCCAATCTACACAGCCCTTTGAGAGTTTAAGGATGAAATGGTGACTTGTATCCTCTAAAATGTTACCCCCCAAACAGGAGATAATGCTCTGACCTTCCCTAAACTAACCCCCACATGGAAGGGGAGTTACTTTGATTGTAGATAACAATAGAAAGTACATAAAGTATTTAATATCTAAAGATATCTGAAAACTTATGCCTTGGGATATGTATAAAAATTTATTTTACCAAAAATATATATTTTTTTCAAGTGCCTCAATTTTCTTTTTTTAAAGATTTATTTGTGCCTACAGAACTGGGGTACAGGCCAGAGGCTCAGGGGCGGCTAGAGGCTTCACCAGAGACAGAGTGGGGAGCAGAACAGGCAGATCGATGAAGTACACTGCTGAGGGAAGCAGCGGGCGGGTCAGGAGAGGTCTGCCACGCCATGTGGTCACCTCCGGGGCAGGCGGGAATCGAACTCATGTGGAAGTGGCTTTAGCTTCTCAGTGCTGTGCTTTAACCCGCTGCGCCACCAGGGAGGGCCTCAAGTACCTCAATTTTATGCTCACAGGAAGATGCACATTTCTTGAAGGGAAGTTTCTCTTTTCTGGGGATGACTGGGCAGACAGTGTGTGATTGCTAAAAATGGCTGCTAGGGTCAGGAAGAGACTGACCTAGAACACAAAGTGGGGCTTCCTGATGTAACAGTCTAAGGACCTGGCACTAAAGGATGGTTTTCAAGTCATGCAGACTTTCAATCCTCAAAATTAAAAGATATTTGTAAGAGGAGGCAAAAAGAATTTTTTTTAAATATATTTATTTTATTATTTATGCATCTGCGGTACAGACCAGAGGTGCAGGGTTGGTGAGAGGATTCACCAGACACAAAGCGGGGAGCAGAACAGTCAAATGGATGCGGTACACTGCTGAGGGGAGCAGCGGCAACTCAGAAGAGGCCTGCTGCACCCTGTGGATCCCCCTCCCCCCCCCACTCGCCCCCAGGGGCAGGGATCGAACTCACACTGAAGCGGCTATGGCTAGCTTTAACCCATTGCACCACCAGGGAGGGCCAGAGAAGACAAATTTCAAAGAGAAATCAAATGTGAGATCACATCGCTTTATGTGCTCACTGTCTTTGTCAATTCTTATACCAGCTGGTAAAGTATTAATAAGTATTTAACAAACACACATAGATACAAGTGCTCAGAGTACCCTTGAGAAGCTCAGTGCTGATTTTAGCAATTTATCCATCTCAGGGAAGATTTTCAGCATTCACCTTTGGAGTGTTCTTCAAACCTAAGTTTTCTCAGTTTTTCCAGAAATAATACTCCTCATTATCACCACCCATTTCTTTTTCAGGATTTGCATAGAGCCACTTGTTATTCACTTTATTTACCTGTTCGTTATGAAGTGCTCCTATCTTCTTTTTTAAAAGATATATTTTTATTTACTATATTCATAGAGAACTGGGGTAGAGGACAGAGGTGCAGAGAGAGAGGATTCACCAGAGACAGAGTGAGGAGCAGAACAGGAGGATCTACTGAAATCCACTGCTCAGGACAGGAGAGGTCTGCTGTGCCATGGAGGTCACCTCCCTGGCAGGGATTGAACTCAGGCTGTAGGGGTAACAGCACTGAAACTTAATCCGCAGACCTCCAGGGAGGCCTCAGATACTCCTATTTTCAAGGGCAGTGGGTATAGGAAGGGCTAGGTGACCTGCCTTGCACAACTACCTCAGGAGCCAGGCGCATAACAAAGGCAGGAATAACAACACACAGCCGGGTATCTTGGCCTTCATCAACACACCACTGGCATTATTTCCAATTGCTTTTCCTCTCTAGGGCTAACGATGGTATAAAAGGAAAATCATTTGGGAGATTATCTTTCCCTTTTGTTAAATAATATCTTTTGCAATTTCATTAAAATATAATACATATGCCATGCAATTCATCTTTCTAAAGAACACAAATAGGAGGGTTTTGGTATATTCACAAAGTTTTGCAGATATCACTAATATCTCGTTCTGGAAACTTTTCTTCAACCCAAAAAGAACCTCTGTACCTATTAGCAATTACTTACCATCCCCCCTGTTCCAGCCTCCAACAACTTCTAATCTATTTTCTGTCTCTATGGATTTGCCTGTTTTGAACATCACTTATAAGTGGGATCATACAAAATGGTCTTTTGCATCTGGTTTCTTTCACTTAGCATAATGCTTTCAAGGTTCATCCATTCCTACTATATATCAATACTTTGTTTCTTTTCTTGCCATTCCATTATATGAATATAGCATTTCACTTACCAATTCATTAACTGATGTATATCGGGGTTGTTTCCACCATGAATATGGAATATTATGAATAATGTTATAACAAATATTTGTGTACAAACTTTTGTTGAACATCTGTTTTTACTTCTTTTTGGTATATACCAAGGAATAGAATTGCTGAGTCATATGGTAACTCTGTTTAAATTTTTGATGAACTGCCAAATGGTTTCCTAATGGCATCACCATTTCACAACTGTATCAGTAATGTGAGCGATTTCAATTTCTCTACTGCCTTGCAAATACTTGAATTACCTGTCATTTCAATTTTAGCTATCCTAGTGGGTGGGGAGCGGTACCTCACTGTGGTTTTGATTTGCATTTCCCTAATGACTAATGATGTATAATTTTTCATGTGCTAATTGGCCAGTTGTATGTCTTTTTGGAGAAATGTCTGTTAATATTTTGCCCACTTTTATAGTGGGTTTTTATATTTATATTATTAAGTTATAAGAATATTTACTTAAACTCTATAAGTCTTAAAACTTTCAAATATCTTCTTCCACTCTGTGATTTGTCTTTTAAGTTCCTTGATAGTATCCTTGAAGTTTTTAATTTAGATAGTCAATTTTATCTATTTTTTGCTGTTGTTTTTTTGCCTAAACCAAGGTCATAAACACTACTGTTTTTTTCTAACAACTTTATAATATTAATGCTTGTTTTTCTGAATATGATCTATTTTTATTTTAATTTTATGCATGGTGAATTATTTTGATAACTTTATTGGAAATCAATTGACCAGAAATCATAAATATAGGTGTCTATTTCTCAACTTTTAATTCCATTACTTTTATGAATACATATCCCTATGTATTCATTATAAAAATTTGTGTAAGTAGTGAAATTGAGAAGTTCGTTTCTTTTGATTTGGTTCTTTTTTTTTTTTAAGCTGTTTTAGTTATTCAGACACTATTACATTCAATATGATTTTTTTCAAGATCAGTTTGCCAAATTCTGCCAAAAGGCAGCTTTGATTTTTAATAGGAGTTCTTTTAACTCTATTGATCAATATAACAATTTCAGTCCAATCTGTCTGCCTTCTTATCCATGACCGTAGATTTGTCTTTCCACTTATTAAATTTAGTTTATTTTAATATATAGTATTACATATTTTCAATATATATTTCTTTCAATATATATTATAACCTCAGTATCCACATCTATTGTTTGTTAAATTTGTCCTTAGTACTTTATTATTTTTGTTTCTATTATTAATAATATTTCTTTATGTAACTTTTGTTAATTATTCACATTTTTTTGTTTTATTTATTTTAGTGTTTTGTACATTTAGTCTTGTGTCCCACAGCCTGGTTGAACTGATTAGTTCTAACAGTTTTGTCATGAATTTGTGAGTTCTAACAGTTTTTCAGTAGATTCTCTGAGATGTACTATATATGTGAATAAAGATAGTATTCATCTTCCTTTCCAGTTCTTCCTTTTGTTTTTACTTTTCTTTTCCATTTTTTCCCTTTTATTTTTCTTACCTAACTTGTTAGAAACTCCAGTATAATGTTGAATAATAATGACAAACGTAGGCAGTTTTGTCTGGTTTCACATCTGAAAGGGAAAGCAATAAATTTTGTATAATAATGTTACCCTGAGTTATTTTGAAGATACTCTATCAAGTTGACAAAGTCCTATTCTATCCCTAGCTTGTTGGGTGATTTTTTTCATGAATGGGTGTTGGATTTTGTCAAATACTCCCTTCATTTCCTGAATTTATTGAGAAGATCATGTTTTTGTTTTCTTTTCCCCCTTTGTTCTATTAATATGATGTATATATTGATTGATTTTCATATATTAAACTATCCTTGCATTCTTGGAATAAATTCCACTTGGTGATAATATAATTCTTGTTATGCATTACTGGAAAAGTTTGGTGGTATTTCATTGATGAAATTTTGGGTCTTTATTCATAAGCACTGTTACCAGTTTCTGCTTTAAACAGCTGGTGGAATTGAGCTAAGCCATCTGGGCTTGGGTTTCTTCTTTGTGGGAATTTTTTTTTAATTGCCAAGTCAATCTTTTTACTCATTATAGGCCTAGATTTTTAATTTCTTCTTGAATTAGTTTTGGTTGTTTATATATTTTTAAGAATATTTCCATTTCATCTAGGGTACATAATTGTTGGCATGGAGTTAATCAAAGCATTCCTTTATAACCCTTTTTATTTCTGCAAGATCCGTAAGCACCCCTTTTAATCCCTGATTTTAATAATTTATTCTTATGTGTTAAAGTTCTATTATTTAGTATATCATTTAAGAAAACTAATTTTTGGTTTTAATGATTTTCTCTATTTTTGATGCAATATTTAATTTTTTCATCTCTAATAATTCTGTGGCACACTTTTTCTTTGACTGTCTTGTTGTTGATATGTTGAGACTGAACATAATGAATACTATAATGGAGAAAATCTGGATATCAGATTCTCCTCCTTTCCTGAGTTTGTTGTTTACCATAATAATGTTTGTTCAGTGATTTCTCTGAATTAATCCTGTAAAGTCTGAATTCTTTGATATATGCATAAACTCACAGGTTGTCTAGTTTTGTGGTCAGCTGATAATTGAACAGACATTTCCTTGAATGCCTCAAGCCACTTGTCACCCCTTTGCCAAGGCACTGAGTTGGGCGGGATGGTGGGGGGCGGCACTCCTTCAACAATCCCACCTGTACAGTCTGTCTTAGTTTTCAGTTCCTTGTTGATCAGAGCCTCAGAGATTGCCTCAGGTGAGAGAGCAGGGGTTTCTTGAATCTTCCTCACAGTGCCACATTCTGCCATGCACACAGCATTCTTTATGCATGTGGTCTTCTGCTCCTCGGAAATAAGTCAGAAATTTTCAAATTCCCTTATCCTTGCTTTTTTTTTTTCTTGTAAGATTTTTGTCTAGTTTCTTATTTGTCCCAACTGGTGACCTCTGTCTCAAACCACTGGAATGTTAAATAATTTCTGATTTTTTTCAGTAAATATCCTGAAGATAGAAAATTTCCCATGGGGGACCTTTGAGTCAGAACTAAGGACGAACCACATGAATGGGACTTTATGTGGATATGCCACACACAGAAAACAGTGACACTTCTCACATGTGAGGATTTAGGGAGCCCTCCAAATCCACATTTCCCCATCTAGTGGATAAAACAATGTTGAATTTGACACGGACCTGGGTACTGAGCCGCGCTACCTCAGAGCTGAGGCTGAAAGGTGGAAATCAGGCCCATGAAAATGCCTTCATAGTCATCATCCTTGCCACTTCCCAGCTGTTTTCTTGAACAAATGTACTGTTGTTGAAAGCCTTTGGTAGGTTTCCAAAGTCCTGAAAAAATTATTTTGACAATTTTGCCAATGTTATCATTGCTTTAATAGAGGAAGCAACTTTCAGAGATTCTTACTTCACCTTTCTAAAAGCATACCCATCCGATTATTCTACTTGCTTCTTTCCCTTCTTCCTATGATCACCCCAAACCAGTCACTAAATGCAACCACAGCATTTTGATCAGGTTGCCTCTGAGACTGCAATGGTTTGCTGCAAGCAAGTAAAAAGTTCTCTCAACAGCCTTCAATGTCCTGGAGCCCTAAAATCCTCTCTGAGCAGCCTATACAGAGTATACAGAGGTCTTCAAAAACCTTTGACTTAAAAGGATATCAGTCGAATAAGGTTCATTGGTTTTTGACCAAAAACATAGCTTAGTTGAAAATTCATGGGTGAGAAAAACGTTTTTTTAAGGTATGATACAGCCTGAACAGTGATATACCTAAGGTGCATTGTGCGCTCTTAAGAAGGTTGTAAATAAGAAATAAATATTACAATGAAATGTTAAAATGAACAGCAGTGATTCAATGCAGAGATGACTCCGAGCTGAGGGGCAGCGGGCAGCCGTTCGCCCCCACACGCCCTCTCCACGCGAGGCTCTAAGGATGCCTGCCTTTCTGCTCACCTTGTTTGTTTTTATTTTCTTCCCAAACGTAACTGGCCTCGGCTCCGATGCCGTGATCTGCTATCTCGCAGCCATTTTTCTGAACATAAGCAGCCCGCATTTAAAACTCTCCAGCTCATCTGTCTTCATTTGAAGACCGAGTTAAAAAATAAAATTAATGATTGCTATCAGGGGGAAGACGAGGAGCATCTTTGGTGAAAAGTAGAACTGCCACGTTTGTCCAAGGCTGACATCTTTCACCGGCTGGAAATGGCTGGATATACTTGTAAACATTATTAAAAATAATAACTTAATGTTTCCTTCCTGTGACTCGCTAGCATTAGCAAGGTAGTTCCAATTAGTATTTCCTCTGAGTGAGGTGGGCCTTTGACTTCATTTCACTTAAAAGGGGATTTGTTTTCTAATTTTTCCTTCAGCTGTTGTCAATCACAGAGCAGAGCTAAATGACGATTGCCTTCCTCTCATCACTTACGTCCCGCAAAGCCTCAGCGAAGGAATATGCAGCTCTGATTTTATTTGTTTTAGCTGCGCTTGTTCAGTGAGAGAGAAGACACATTTACATCCCTGGGATCTGGATGGTGTTGCTTGGAGTTTTAAAATACAAGTAAATCACATCAAGAGACTAAATCATTTTGTAGGATTCTGAGAGTGAAGGCAAATAATTCAGTGATAAATTATTATGAATGGCTTGGAGCGGGATGCTTTTCCTGGGAAAACTCAGCTTCGAGAGTTTCAAACAATGCCCAACATGGCCAGGAGGAGGAGAGGGAGGGAGGGAAGGAAAAGGGAAGGCGCTCCAAGAAGGGGAGACGCACGGCAGACACCCCCTTGCCCAGGTGCGGTTCCGTGGGTGGCTGGCTGTGATCGCTGTGTTCCTCTCCCGTTCTAGTGAGTGTCTCTTTAATAGACTCATCTTGCTTTATTAAAGTCAAAAATATGTTTTTAAATGCTAAGTGCGACACACATTATTGCGAATGCAAAACTGCAAAATGTGTTTGGCAGCCTCAAGGTAATAATTTCTTCCAATTTCAGCACCAACTTGGTGAATATTTCAATTGATTATGTGGGGCGATCCAGTAGTCATTTAATCATATTAACATATAACTTGCATATTCAACATAATCTCGCTTGCTTATCTTACACCCCAGAAAACCTCACCAGGCAATAGGCGTATACATGCGAGCCGGTAGGCAGACAGACACACGCTCATCCCGGGTGGAGGCTTTCAACCAAAGTTCCATTTAATGTCTAAGCAAATGACTCTCTGAATTGACGTAACAAACTTTTTTTTTTTTTAAGATTTATTTATTTATTCATACAGAACTGGGGTACTGGCCAGAGATGTGGAGGGTGAGAGGATTCACCAGAGACAGAGTGGGGTGCAGAACAGGCAGATCGACGAAGTACACTGCTGAGGGGAGCAGCGGGCGGGTCAGGAGAGGTCTGCCACGCCATGTGGTCAACTCCGGGGTAGGCGGGAATCGAACTCTTGCTGAAGTGGCTTAAGCTTCTTAGTGATGTGCTTTAACCCGCTGCGCCACCAGGGAGGCCCCGGAACGAACTTTTTAATAGCATAACAGAGCCAATCATTATGCAGAAGATAGTAGGCATTATTTACAACATTAATTAAATCCAAGGGGGGGAAAGGACCATATAAATCCATTTCACTTTATTTTAAGTGCTTTTGCCTGGGAACCCACATCTTGTTCTTTATTTTGAAATTCAAGGAGAGTATAGAGACTGAGCTTTTTAACTTTTTTTTTTAAGATTTATTTATTTATTCATACAGAACTGGGGTACTGGCCAGAGATGTGGAGGGTGAGAGGATTCACCAGAGACAGAGTGGGGAGCAAAACAGGCAGATCGACGAAGCACACTGCTGAGGGGAGCAGCGGGCGGGTCAGGAGAGGTCTGCCGCGCCATGTGGTCACCTCCAGGGCAGGGATCGAACTCATGCTGAAGTGGCTGCAGCTTCTTAGTGCTGTGCTTTAACCCGCTGCGCCACCAGGGAGGACCCACTTTTTAACTTTTTTGTGCCGTGGTGTGTTTTGTTTTCACTATAGCCTGGTAGCGTGGCCCAGGCACCAGAAGTTGCTAAAAAATCACAGAAAGTGGAGAACAGAAGTTGCGGCAGGCGGTGGCTTGGTAACATAAAGGCAGTGGAAGGAGGTGAGGGAAAGGTGGACAAAGGAGATGAGTGTGTTTTGTTTGGAATAGCCACAAATCTAGCCGGACTGCAGGCCTGTCTCAATCTGACAGTAACACTGTCCTGAAGGAGGGTGACCAGAAAGTTTGCCAACCCCAAGGTTTGCCCTGGACCCTGCCACAGCATTGCAGTGGGCCTGGCTGGCAGGTGGGGACCCAGGACTGGCTTCCTGGAAACCAGGCTGATCTCAGCTCCAGATTCACAAAAAGACAGAGTGACAAAAGAGCAAAGCAGACGCTTTCTTCTTAATCTTTCTCGGAGGCTAGCACAAGACAGGCGAGAGGAACATTGCTGAGAGTGTCATCTTTCTGAGCAGCCCCAAGTTTCTCAGATTTTCCCATAACTCATAATTGAGATTCCCTAGCTTACAGCATAATTACTCAAGTGAAACCATAATTAAGGCAGGCACCCTGAGGATTGGTGTGGCCAAACTAAATTACTTAGGGAAGTACTAATAAATAACAGAGTAGCCCACATTGGGGTATTTACATTTCTCAGAATGATACCCCAGCATTGCTTCAACACCCACAGTTTCTAAGTGAGATCTGTTGCGAATCCTGCTGTCCAAGACCCTGAACTCCTTATAGAACTTCTGTTTGCTGCGTTGGAGCATGAATGAGAACCTGCTGGTAAGTGTAAGCTGGCCAGGCCTATCCCCGGGCACAGGGCAGCCTCAGGTCCAAGCTCTGGCAGAAAGAAGGCAATGGAGAGAGGAGATTGCATGAGAACACGTCTTGCTGTGTATGGTGATTTGTTGGGTATCTCAGTGTTTGTTCTGTGACAAGTTGGACTTTGGTACAAGGTCAGCTCCTGAATCTTGATTACGTTTTTCCCCCCTTGAGCCAAGAGACATTGATCTGTACATCTAGTTTACCTTGTTTTCTTAGCCATTTGTGACACAGTACAACAGTTCCCATCGAAAAAAGTGTCATGTAAATAAATTACAACTTAGGACGTATACATTAAATAATTTTATAAATGAACTTTAAAAATGAAGGAATAAAAAATGCCAGGCCTGGCTTGTAGAGCAATAGTGATTATTCTGATCATGTTGTCATGTGTAATGAAGCACAGGCCCATCATTAATCAGAAGAACCAATCAGATAACTAATTTAGGCAATATTCTTTACCACAGGACATGTCGGTCAGTAAAAATGCATTAAAATAGCAAAAGATCAATAGCAGACACCAGGGACTGTGTTTACAAACCGGTCTTAAACTTTAGGGTATTAAATTCTCAGTCATATTGGGTATCTGTTTGGTAAAGATAAAGGAAAACTTCAGAGAAATGAAAGTTTTTTTTAAGTTAATAGTGCAGTCATAATGTATACTGTAATAAATGTACAGAATGTCGCATTATTTGGTGATGAATAGCAAAAGTGTCCCCAGCTCCCTTCAGAAGCATTATCAGAGCTCAAAAAAAGGAGCATGGAATGAGCTGGAATTGACAAATGGGTCCAGAGATGGCAGTGGGGGGCAGGCAGGTCCTGGGTGTTTAAAGACGATTTATGTCCTGGCCTTGTGAGTGGGAGTGAGGTGTGGAGACCCACAAGTGGCAGGTAGCATGTTCCCGGGGCCGGCCGCCTGCCCTGAGGTGTCATTTCTCTGGCCGGTGGACACAGCCTCCCTGCTGCCACGCCTTTGATGGAAGCCTCCATTTGGTCACTTTTTGTAAGGAAAATCTCCACTCACACTTGCAGTCACACAAAGGCCATCTCACGAAATTCCTAAATAGCTGTGTCCTTTTCTTTCCTGAATGCATAGAACAAGAAAAGATCCTGAAGCTGTTTCTATGAAACCGGCATCACTGCTAAAGTCACCCTCAGGCGGCCCAGGAGGGGGTGGCCGGGATGGGAGAGGCCAGCTCCAGACAGAGGTCACACACGCTCAAGGCCACCAAGAGCCTGGTGCCCCCGAACCCCGGGTCTGGTGTCCTGGTGCCCTTAGGTGGTGAGTGTGGGGTAAGCAGGGCTTGGCACCAGGAAAACGTGCCCATGTTTCTGTCCCGTGAGGGTCACAGGTGATGGTGGCCTGTGGGCAGTGACTCCAGGGCTCACCACACAGCTTCCCACTGGAAAATAGTCCCATGAGAAAGACACGCTCACTCCTTCATTCACTCAGACATTATTTACAAAGGGCCTACTATGTGTCCCTATGCATGGCAGTGTTCCACGTTGAGGGTCAGCCAGGGTCCCCCAGCAGCTGTGACTGGAGCAGCTTTACTTGTGAAGTGGCCTCTCCTAGCTGGAGAAATGATGGAGGGAAAATGAAGAAATAAATAAAGGAAGGGGGGGGAGGAAAAGGAAGGAAGAAAGAAACCTTCTACCTAACCCTATTTCCTCTGCTGCTATGGCCCTTATTTTTCTGCTCATTTTCACAGTAATCATTCTAGAAAGGGGGGCAGGGTCGGGGGGGGGGGATGACTAATGCTTGCTGAATGAATAGTTTTCTTCTCCTACTCACTCTCAACCCTGTTGTTCCCAATCTCCAAGCCTCCGGTGCCATTGAAACAGCATCAACACCAATGTGTTGAGTTCCATGTCTCCTAGTCTGGTGTTTGTTTCAGGTTTTAAACTTTAACCTCACAATATCAGGCCTTTTTTCTTTCCCAGATACTGATACCCCTGACTTCTAAGGTTCTGAGCAACCTCCTCTGCCCCTGCTCCATCCACCTCAGCTACCGCGGAGGCTCTTCCTCATCCCATAACCCCCACATGATCAAGGTGTTGGCTTGCGACTGAGCAAAGCTGGAAACAATCTAGATATGCAAAAATAGGGGAGGTGTTCTGGAAACAACAGCACCTTTATTCTGTGGGACATGAAGCAGCCGTTTAAAAACAAGATTAAATCTCTGTATTGAGATTGATTAAATCTCTCTAAGACATAGTCAGTGAAGATAAAAGACTGCACCAGAGAGAACCACGCTATGGCAGCGAGGCCTCTCTCTCCACACACACGTCCATGCAGACAGTGCATGCTGAAGGCCACACACACTTTGGCATCCTACTTGGGTGGGACAGGGATGTGGGGTGGTCAAGGGGCAGACATTTTATCTCTATCGGCAAGTCTTTTGAGCATGAGTTATGCCTCTTCAATTAAAGACTAAAATAACTTTCCAAATAAACAGCTACTGGAGTACCCCCAGGCTTGCTTGGCCCTTGTCCCCCTCAACGTTGTCTCCAGAGGTGATTTCAGTCCACAGAGTGGCTGAGATCTTATCTTTTTTTCTAAGCTACAAATGTGTTTCCATAACTCCCCGCTTGGATACTCAACCAAGAATATCCTCATCAGCTTCACAAATTCATTTTGACCAAATGAGTCATTAATGTCCCCCTAAACCTCAGTTGTCCCCATCTCAGTAAGTGGCTGTCCATCCTGGCAGTCCAGTTGAAACCCTACCAGCTACACTTGAGTCCTACTTTTCCCTCACACCTCGTGCACAGTCTAGTCAATGAGATGATGACCTTCATATTGCCCAAGTTAGCCTGGATCAGCTTTGCGATCTAGAATCTTCTCTGCCTGCTACGTCAAGCCACTGCTCTGTTCTCACCTGGGCTCCTGCGTGACCTCCTAGCTCAGCCTCCGCTTCTCCTTGTGTCACTGTCCCTTCTGTCAGTCAGTCCCCCAGAGAGTTTTTCTAGCATCAGTGAGAACAGACACCTGCCCAGATTCTTGTTCCTCTCCACACAATGCCGCCCTTTTTGAAGTGGACGGGGCAGAGCAGGGCTGGCGTCTGAATGATCCCTAGAAGAATCAACCATGGGTAACCCCTTTTTAGTCTTCTGCAAGGAGCATAAGGGGAATCAACTAGGTATAAAGATAAAAGATGGGGAGTCACAGATGTAGTTTCAGTATCTTCAATAAAAACACCAGGTAAAGACTTTTGGAGACAAATACTGATTCTGAGCATGTGCTCAGCATGGCTGTCATCAGACCATGTGCCATTCAGGATGGATCTGCACGTTTCTAGAATGTTCCCTGTGGCTTGGAGTGGTAAGTTCAGCCTTTGTGTCCAAGTCAAAAGCATAGATTTGTTATTTGGTTTCAGACTGCAGATGAGAGGGGGGAATCCACAAAGAAAAACACACAATCAAATTGTGAGGAATTTTGAGACTACCATCCCTTAGAGTTCTTTCCCTGAAATGAGATCCAAAAGAAGATGAAAAGAAAATGAACTCAAGTTGGGTTTTCCAGAATATAACATCTAGATAATTGACTTGGTTTTAAGAACTCCAATGCTAGCCCAGTTTCCTTGAAACATTGATAGTTCCTAAAAAGACACTAGAGAAGATTCTGTGAAAGTAATATGGCAATTACGACAAATTTACTGGAAATGACAAACAAACGCACTTTGTGGAATTTTTGTAAATGCTCATTACAAAAATCATTGAAGTGAGAAGTCAAGAGTTGGAAGTTAAAATACTGAAGTAATTAAGTAAGGTGGGCGTGGATACTGCCGACTCGGAATCGTTCTAAGGTGAGCATTCACAGTGGGCTATATCAGATTCAAATGAAATTTTAAAAATACACACCAAGAAAAAATAGTATTACTTAGCTGTCTGGGTGGCCTGCATCCTGGGGTACCCAACTGTGGAGGTTTCTGGAGTGAAGGTCAGATTTCACACATCCTGCCGCCAGGGAGGCCTGAACCACGGGAACCTGGGAAACCAAGACCCCCTCAGCCCACAGTGCAGACTCTCAGGTAGCCAGAGTCATTTATTAATAAAGCTATTGACATGTTTTAATATTTATAGTTATTTACCTTGCAAAGGAACTGAATCAGGGAGTACAGAGATCAAGCCACTCTGGAGAGAGAGTATTTACCCAGGCTAATAGCTTCCCTTTGGAGAACAGCAAAGAAGTACAGAAGCTGAGGGAGGCCGAGAAGCTTTTCCAAGGACTTGGGGTGGGACCACTCTGGAAGGAGGCATTACTGGGTATGCCTGTTCATTGTTGGGTACCCCACTTCTACCCCGTTTTAGGACACTAGCCCCAAGAAAGGGAGAGAGCCCCACAGCATAGGCCACTGTGTCCTGGATTGTGCACCCCATGATTGACAGTCGGAGTCTAGACCCTAATTTTACTCCCTCTTCTCACGTCCCATCCACACTGTCCTTCACAGACCACCATCAACATGGAAGGCCGCAGAGAGAGGCAGTAATGGCTCAAGGAGGACAGTCACAGCGGAGGCAGGCCCAAGGGCAGGAGTGGGGTACCTGAGGCGCCAAGCGTCTTTGGGAAGAGCGGGGGTGCGGCAGGGCTGGCCCTGCGACACTAGGGGCGACTGACTTCTGCAGCTGCTCTGCCCCGTGGCAGGCTGGGCTGGGTTAAGCTGCAGGCACAGAGACTACACGGGATCACAGTGCTCGCTCCTAGGACGTGCCCACGCACACTGGCATGACGTGCCACGACCCACTTGCCGCGAGCCCGTGGCACGGGACTGCGGACCCGGGAGGGCACGTGATCTGGCTGCAACCCATCAGTCAGTTAGTCATGGGCCCGCCCCTTAATGTGTGGGGGACAGATGTATGATTCTCTCCTGAATCCAGGGGAAGAGAATGGGGTACCCCCCCCAGCAGAAGACATGCCTGCACACCCCCAAGTATGGAGCTGAGGGACTATTTAGATCAACTAGAAAAGTAACTGAACTTCTGCCATCCTCTGGGCTTGAAATAGTTCACCTGAGTAAAGGAAATCAAGGGTGGACATCTGTGAACTCACCTAGGGGAGGCTGGGGGTGGACTTCCTTGTTACAGACTGGGCGACCTTCCCTGGCACGCACTTATCTCTGTTAGTCACTTCAGCAAAAATGATTCCTGTGATACAGCAGCAGTGAGCATGTTGGTGATGGTTTTCATAGGTACAGGATTCATCTTAGATTATGAAACAGGATTTCAAGGGGCAGGGGCCCGCTGAGGTGGTGTCGTTTAGACACGCCCTGGCTGCCTTTCTCTTACGTCATGTTCGCTCTGGCCGTTTCCCTAGTAGGGCTGAGCTAAGCTTTGAAGACAGAAACATTGGCATCCGTACAAGGATAGGTGGGCTTGTGGATAGGGTTTTTTCCAGATCAATGAGATAAAAGGGTCAGAGGATCTGAGCATGAGAACCTGACCAATCGATGAACCCTGGGATTGAACTTAAGACAGAGGTGACAGAGATTGGGGGTTAAAGCCCAGCACTAAGAAGCTACAGCCACTTCTGCATGAGTTTGATCCCCGCCTGCCCCGGAGGTGACCACATGGCGCGGCAGACCTCTCCTGACCCGCCCGCTGCTCTCCTCAGCAGTGTGCTTATCAGTCGGCCTGTTCTGCTCCCCACTCTGTCTCTGGTGAAGCCTCTCACTGACCCTGCTCCTCTGGCCTGTACCCCAGATGTGTATGCACAAATAAATAAATCTTAAAAAAATGAAGCTGTGGTTGGCGTTGTAAGTAAGGAGCATGTACTTGTAAGAACTGTGGCTGAGTGGGTGGGAAAAAATGGTCGTCACTGTTGCTTAAGAAATTGCAAGGACCACATATTGAACTGAGCATGTGTCAGACTGCAGCATCCACACAGATCTGGGAGGAATCAGAGTGACCAAGACGGCTGTGGACCCAGCACTGAGTCTTTCATGACTAAGTCAGAGACAAGCAAGATCGTATGGCCGGAGGCCAGGCAATGTCCTGGTTTTGTTTGTAAACAGAGGAAGGAATTGGTGATCCCCGAGGTCTCAGATTATGCACAGCAAAGCTGAGACTTCCAGGGTGTGAGAGAACAGAGCCCAGTCTGAGCAAAGCAGCGATGTATTCCAAGAAGACCCTGGTTTCCACCTCAGGGACAAGTGGCCGAGGAGAAACTGGTTCATGGGATCTTGGAAAACAACTCGCTCTTCACTAGCCCATTCTTTGACTATCTGGAAGACCATGGAACAGAAAATGTAGAGAATCAGGGATTTGCAGGGGTCCAGGACAAAACCTAGGGAGGTGATTCAGAAATTGCTGTGTCAGCTGCATCCCCCCCCCCCCCCCCCCAACACCACCGAAGTAGCCTCTGCCAGCTTCTGCATAGTCCTTGGCTGGAAACAGAAGCAGTTTAGGGCTCTTCTCTCTTCCTACCTTATGAAAACATAGCACCTCCTCCAGCTTATGTTGGGATGTTGGGGGGGGGGGCAATGTGAAGTGACCTGGACTTCTGCAGAAGACAGAGGAAATAGATAAACAGAAAAAGGGAGGGTTTGCCCCAAGTCCAGGGAGGGCCACTCCCTGGCCTATGTCCTCAAAGTAGCCTCTGGAGAGCTCTCAAAGGCTCCCGTGATATTTCAAGTCTGCAAGCTTGGCTACTGGCAGGGAAGACCAGACACAAGCCACTGTCCCCAAGCACCTCCCCCATGGGATCATGTCCACCCCATGGATCTGCAGGTTGTGAAGCTTAGAGGTCACTCTTTGAACTCTTGGTCCAGACTCATTCTTCTGGACTTATCAAAAATGCAGAGAAATCCCTCACAGTCCCTTCAGGCCGGCTGACATCACAGAGGTGCAGCCTCACTGAGGCCAGCAAGAATGAGGAACTGGCCATCTGAGTAGGCCAGGGACAAAGGCTGTTGGTGCACTGTCTCATTTTGATTATCACTGACAAACTGGAAATTGCACTTGGTGTTCCAGTTCTACATCCTTCTAGAGAAATGCCTCTCTCCTCTGAACTCTTAAACATTCTCTTTTTCTTCCATCCATTGGCTGTACCATGCCATGACAGTTCTAGCCATAAACTTTGAAATCCCTATGTTCTTTGTGATACTAAAAGAATGTCATGCAAAGCGGTCTTACTGCTTCAAGTAGCGTGTACACCCTGTGTGCTCCCAGCCTCTGTGGAACCCAAGTCAAGGCTCTCAGCCAACATTTGATTTTATTATTAAAAACACATTGACCAGGTGGCACAGCAGGTTACAACACAGCACTGCAGGTGAGCCTCTTCAGTGTGAGTTTGACCCCAGGCCCCAGAAGTGATCTACATGGCGCGGCAGACTTCTCCTGACTGCCCGCTGCTCCCCTCAGCAGTGTACCTCATCTATCTGCCTGTTCTGCTCCCCACTCTGTCTCTGGTGAATTACCCCACTGCACCTGTGGTCTGTACCCCAGTTCTGTATGCATAAATAAATAAATCTCTAAAAAATAAATGTTCTTCTCTTAAAAAAAAAATGGACCAAATTTTAAGCCAGAGGTAGGAAAAGGTAGCCAACAAGGATGAAGAGGGTCCCCTTCTTCTGGTGACAACATTGAAGTCCCCAGCCACACTGACACCAACAGAAACAAACAGGAGTCTCCCCAACACCCCACCTTTCTCCACCCCTGCATGTGTCCTCTTTAGTTAAATTTGAAAGGGATGACTAAAATGTTTAACAGGTGGATTAGAGGTTAGTTTCCAGAGAAATATAGTGTACCTGTCACGCACAATTTCAAAGAAACCTCACCAGGGGTTCATGAATTTAGCTGCATACGCTGGAAACCAGAGAGTGAATATTTGTTTCTAACCAGACACAACTTGTCAATATCGTTTTCTCAAAGAATGTGGGAAATCATTTTTATTGGCTATAATTCAATTATTTTGTCTATCCTATAAAAAATAAATAATTCATCCAAATCAAACCAAGACTCCGTTCCATTCTTGGCTCACCGACAACGTCTTTTGTACCCAGCTAAGCAGTCTTCGCCGTACTTGGCACTACTTTGGCTCTGAGGGCAGGATTTAGAACAGATGTCGACTTCCTTGAGACGGGATGCTCCCAAGCTCTCTGCTGATTAGTAGGCTGCATAATTAGATGCGACAGCCCAGAGATTCCTGGCCACAAACCATTCCTAATGGGGAAAGCCGCTCTACTTTTCTTGGAAGGTACCTTTCTGTGGAAGTTCCACACACTGAAAGTTTCTCTGTTAACCCCATAAATCCTCCTGTTCACATGGCTAATTGATATGGTGACACAGGGAAGCTGGCCCAAGGTCGGTACCCTGGACACAGATGTGCTCGGTCACCTCTGCGTTGGTCTCCGCAGATATCCAGAGTAGGGTAAAGAAGAAAACTGTTCCCATTCCCAGAGGAGAGTCGTGCTGTGATTGAACAAGGTGCAGGTGAGCCAGTGTTGAGAGCAAGGGAGAACTAGTGAGTCCTCAAACTGACTGTGGGAGTTCCCAAGGTCAAGTTTATAAATCGGAGGTGGGGGTAGAGAGGATTATTAGGAAATCTACCCAAACTGACCCCCCAGGAGAGATTCCACAAAGTAATTTTAGAAAAGAGCAATCCGTAAGGACACCCCTTGCGCTGGCAAAATGTAGCTCTTGCCCTTCAAGACTGGGGCCCACCTGCGTCCTCGCCATGTGCTGCTGAACAGGAGACTGTTGAATCCTTCCTCAGAGGGACCAAGATACCTACTCACAGAACCCAACGATTTACCAAACAATGAGCCCATAGCTTTCTGTCTCAAAAGCCCTTTGGAGCCCTAAAGCACGCCCACATCACTCTAGATCTGGCAGGGTGGGTGGGTGGCACAGAGTGAGGACCCTGGGGCGAGACCACAGGTATCCTCTACTGCAGGGCACTCGCTGGGCCAAGCAGAAAACCATGGAGAAAAACTGCCCACAGGCCACAGTTATGTGCCACATGTCCCTCTTTGCTCAAAACACAAAAGACGGCTGCTTTGGAAACATAACATGTGCTGCAAAGCTAACTACGTACTTGTTTATCTGACAGCTTCAAGGGAAAAAGTCCCCATCGGCACCATCACCCTGGTGATCCCTAGGCTTGGGGTGGGGAAGATGAATTTTGCTGCCTCTCAAACCAAATTTCAAAGCAAGATCATTTTGCCAGGACTGGGAAGTGTCTCTCCGTCTGTCTTTCCTTGGGTGTGTTTTCCTCTCAGTCTGAGCGTTTGCAGGGAGGTGACCCCGGGCCTCCCTCCGTTCGGACACAGGAGACGAGGCGGCTGTTCCTGCCTCCCCTGAGACCTGGTAGAAGCCTCCAGACCAGCACGCTTGCTGCCTCGTTAGCAGACACAGTTCTTTATTTAAATCAAAGAGTAATAAAATATCTAATTAGTAACGTGCTGCAGCATTATTTTTATTCATCTATACATTTCTAATTAAAATGGTGCCATTTTAAAAGTTGCCACCTAATCCACCCAAGCCTTTCATTTCATAGGCAAAGTGTTTGAAAATCTGCAGTCCCCGTGAGGTGGTCATTTCAAAAGGAATGGTAGCCAGCCAGGGAAGATAAAGTGAAGCCCTAAGTAAGTTCTTTGAAGAAAATGTATAGAATACACTCATTTGAAAGAAAAGCGATTTTGAAATATAAAAGGAAAGCTAGAAAAACGAAGCATTTACCCCTTCTATTGCAGGGTGTTGCCAATAATATCGTATATGTGATTAAAGATTCTTTCCACAGCCATATAGAAGCCAATAGAAACTGAACCTGCCGAGCAAGCGGGGCTTCTCTTCTGCTACAGGAGCAGGTGGGAAGTCCTCCTTGCTATTGGAATTCAAGTCCCATCAGCATTAAAGAAGTGACTACAAACGAAATATTTAAGAGCTGCAGGGTCCGCTTGCCTCTGGAAGCCGAAGGCAGCCTCCGAATCGGCTCATCACAAAGGAGAAGTTGCAGGAGCCTGAGCTCTGGGCTCCAGCTGCAGGAGTGACGGAGGGTCCAGTTGGAACAGATGTTCCCTGCAAGTTGCTGTCTCCATCCCACACACGGTTTATACAATATTCAAATTCCATTTGGCACTTATCCCGAAGCTTTTATTCCCCCTTTCTCTTTTAACAGTTGTAAGAAAATTGCTTTCTGTTGTCTCCAAGCAGGAAAGGCAGGGGTGATGGGGAGGGCACTCCCTCCGGCATCGGACGGCCCCAGGTCACTGCCTGGGTTTGTGCAACTGCCTGTTTGGGAGACACTTGTCTGCGTGAGCCCCCGCCAGGTGAGGGGGTGCGTCCCCCTTGGTTTGAATGGCACTGTTGGGGGTCTGGCTCTCTGAACATGGCTTTGAATGGATCTTCTTCCACTTGAAACTTTCATTGAACTCTACCGGATGCCTTTAGCCTTCATATGGTTTTGATAATGTAAAGCAATATGCTAATTTCCCAACTAGTAAATGCTGTCGGAAACTAAACCCAGAGGAGCTGATGACCTTGGCAAAGGCCGCTCTCATTCCCTACGGTGCTCCCGGGTCAGGCCAGGCAATCATGGGCCCTGAGGGCCTAGGAGCTCCAGAGACAGACCCCATGGGTGCAACTTCTTTTTGGGCTGGACACTCGAGGTGCCCCTTCTGCGACAGAAGGAGAAAAGGGGGTAGATACTCTCAACTCAGACCTGTCCTTGCCCACAGCTCACACGCATGGCCAGGACCACATGTATGACCCCCCGTGTGCCTGTGAACAGAATGCACACCAAATTTAATAACCTTGCTCTAGCTACAAATTAATTCAAATCTTGTACTCACATTAAAAATGAACTCTATTTTATGTTGATCATTAACTAAGAATATTTCACACTGGAGATTTGTCATATTAAGGAGAATTGAAACCACTTATATCAATTAAATGTACAGCATTATACTTAATCTCAGCAGAGATTACCAAAATACTCTAAGCATGATTTTACAGAAATGTAAAATATAAATTAGACGGGGCCTATTCGCCTCCGCACACAGGCACGCCCCCTGCGCCCCTCTGACACACCTTGAGATGCAGCTGACTGGAGCTGGCAGTGCTGGGGAGGGTCGGTGAGCAGTATTTCAGCAAGCAACCCCTGCTATCCCCAGCACCATAAAAATCAAGGCCATGGCGAGTGCAGGTGGGGGTGGGAGAAAGACGGTCAGTTTTTGCCTTGGAGGCTTTAAATATTGCCTGGGACTAGACATAGCAATGAAGAAAAGAGGTGTTTTTAAAAAGCTTTCCAGAGGGCCCTCCCTGGTGGCGCAGCAGGTTAAAGCACAGCACTGAGAAGCTAAAGCCACTTCAGCAGAGTTCGATCCCCCCCCTGAGGTGACCCACAGAGCGTAGCAGACCTTCTCTGACCAGCCCGCTGACCCCCTCAGCAGCGTACTTCTCAGTCGGCCTGTTCTGCTCCCCACTCTGTCTCTGGTGAATACTGCACCTCTGGCTTGTACCCTAGTTCTGTATGTATAAATAAATAAATAAATCTTAACCCCCCCCCCAAAAAAAAAAGTGCCAAGCAGAGGGACTCAGGCAGGGCCTCACCTACCCCAGCCGAATGCACAGTAGGTGTGAAGACAGTACTTTCCGAGAACTGAGCCTCCTTGCACAAATTCCCGGCCACCCCCACGGGATGGGCTCCCACAGATTTTAACAGCCTGTGTGCTGCCTTCAGGCCTGACCCTCAGGGAGACAGGATGATTTTTGCTGATCCGGGGAAACAGGACTTTTTTTCAAACTGGTTTTCATTCTAACTTCTAATTTCAACTCAAATGCCACCTCCTCCAGGAAGCCTCCCTTACTGCTCCAGGCTGTGCAGACTCTCCCATTCCTGCACTACATGTGTTCTCCACCTGCTTAGTGTCTTTCTTCTTTGTCAAGCCATGAGCTGCTGGGAGGCAGGGCCCTGTGCAGGCCCAGGAGCCGCAGGACAATGACCATCCAGTGAGGGATCAATAGAGCCCTGCTGTGAGCAGCACTGGGCCCTCACCAACCGCCACCCCCCAGGGTCTCTGGATGGAAGACAGCAGTGAGCACTACTGGGTGACACTCCCAAAGAGGGGTCTTGTGTCTGTGCTGTGGGGAAGGCGACAGCAGAGTGACAGAGGTCTGGGCACATACTCATCCCCCAGCTCACAAAGAGATGAGCCGGTGGCTCTTCCCCAGGTGACAGGTGCCTTGGGGAGCTTCAGCTGGCAGGGATCTCCGGCATGCTGGTCCTGAACTCTGCGCCTACACAGAGTGTGTCTGGTCACCTCTTCAGCATGCACTACCCTCAGGCACTGCTGGGGAGACGTGAGCCCTGGCGTCTGAGCTCGGTCTCCAGGAAGGAGGGACCGACACAGCCAGAGACACGGAGCCAGAGCACCTCTGAGCACCCGGAGCGTTGGAGGGACCTGCAAGGCGCCAGTGATGAGGGGGTACCGGGAGGGCCACACGCCGTCCTTCTGGGGGCCGGCCTGGCTGGGCGGAACAGCAGCTGCAGAGACCAGATGGACGCACGCCGACCTGGGCTCAGGAGACAGGCACAGGGCGTGTGTCTGGAGCGGCGGGGCCAGAGGAGAGCAGGTAAGGGTGGGCCGGAAAGGCGGCAGCTGTTCAGGGCTGGTCGGAGACCAGGCGAGGCTGGGACGGCTGGGGACTGCCGCCTGACCCCTGGTTGAAGCAGCCAGGCCACCAGAACAGATGGGCAGGCCTAGGAAGGCCGTGGCCCCTGCAGCACCTCCCACCAGGCAGCACCGCTGTCTGCAAGGGCCCACCAAGACTGTGCCCACCCAGCATTCCCGCAGCCGAGGAAGAGGCTGGCTTTACCGTGGCCATCATGCTTGTGTTTTGATGCTGTGATTTGACAACCAAGCACTCCCACGGAGGGTGGAGGCTGCCCCTGCCATGGTGAGGAAGGGGGAGGGGAGGGGCCCTTGGTGGGATTTCAAGGTCCCGGGGCCCCTTCCCCTCCACGGCCTGGCAGGCCTCAGTCTCTGCTGAGGGTTAGGTCCAGGCTGAGACTGGCCTCACTCTCAGGCCACTCACATGGGACTTCGCAAAGAGCGAGCAGAGAGTGACCAGGGAACAGCCAAGCCTCTGGGTGCTGTTGAGCCCATCAGACACCACACAGACGTCTTCATCCATCTGTGCTTCTGGAAAGAGCCAATGGAGGTAAGTCTGTCATTTTATTGGCATTTCCAGTTTAAATTTTTCAAATGATCCTGTGGCTGGGAAAATCTCTAACAAGTGCTGGCTATCAACCATTATAAAGGTACATTTATTTCTTACATGTGAAATTATAAGATAATGTACAGCATCAGAGGACCTGCAGCGTCCCTGCCTGCTGCCGGGTCATTATTCTCTCTCGGGGTTGGTGCCTTGGAACCCGCAGAGTCGGAAGCAAGTGACGTTTAGGGACAAACAGGTGATTTGGGTAAGAGGCTTCGACAGCGTTTGTGTGCAGGCAGCGGTTTCTGTAGAAACCTTTCCTCCTTTGTCCTGTCCCATCTGCGGGGTATTGACAGCCCTGACAAGACTTTGATTATCTAGTCAGCATGAGCCTGAGACTTGTCACTTGTCAAGTCTGAGCTGACAGTCCCAACGCTGATGAAACAATTGGAGGGAGATTGGCTGTGCGTGAGGAGGGTTGGGGTCAGTCACCCAAAGTTTTCTCTGTGTGGCCAGGAGGGGAGCCGCCATGCTCATTAACGCTCCAAGAAGTCAGGCAGGAGGGGCGAGGGGGCCCCGGGATGGGGGGTGCACGGGGATGTGATGCAGGACCCTCTCCTCTACAGGGCCCCCTCCACAGTGAGGGCCCCAGCAGGGCCCATGGGCTGCTGCCCCACCCCCTCCCTGCATCGGAAGAACTGGATGATTTCCATATCCAGCCCAAAGCCGATATTAGATGTCCCCTCATTAAGAGGAGAAAATGAGGCAGAGTTTGCCGCTGGCTGCTGCTGACGTGAGGGCGGGGAACGAGAGACAGTGTGTGTCAGTCCCAGCAAAGTTTCGTGTCCCCCATGACCGCTGAGCCGAGGGGAGCCGACTGCCTCACGCATGTCCCCTGGACATGGGGTCCTGACCTCTGGGGGCTGGGTTTGTGCTGTTGCACTTTGCAGATGACTAAACTGAGTCTCACTGACAGATGTGGACATACGAATAACCTCAAGATGGCTTTAGCTCTTACCTCCCACAGAATGTAGATTTCCCCAGTTGGAAACATGCTTCCTGTTTACAGCCAGGGATGCTGGAGTCTAAAGACCTTCATCCACCTCTGCAGTTCCCTCCTTTCTTTTCTTGTTTTAAGATTTATTTACTTATGCACACAAAACTGGGGTATAGGCCAGAGGTGCAGGTGGGTAAGAGGATTCACCGGAGGCAGAGTAGGGAGCAGAACAGGCAGATGGATGAAGTACACTGCTGAGGGGAGCAGCAGGAGAGACAAGAGAGGTCTGCCGCACCATGAGGGTCACTTCCATGGCCGGGGATCGAACTCATGTTGAAATGGCTGTGGCCAGCTTCTTAGTGCTGTGCTTTAAACACTTGCGCCACCAGGGAGGGCCCACAGTTCCTTCCTTTCTAAAAAAGGGTCTGTCAGGGTCAGTCTGAAAGATTCTCAGTCTTGGGAATCACTCACATGGAGTATGTGTGTGTGTAACATATATGTTCTTGTCGAAAATTTTATTTTCCCTTAACATAATCTCAGTCAAATTGATGTAGTTCCACAGCATGTTTTTGTTCTCACCCTGGTGGTGTAGCAGTTTAAAGTGCAGCACCATGAAGCTGGCCGCAGCTGCTTCATAGAGTTCGATCCCCGGCCAGGGAGCTGACCCACAGGGCACAGACCTCTCCTGTCTCCCTGCTGCTCCCTCAGCAGTGGATTTCAGTGGATCCATCTGTTTTGCTCTCCACCCTATCTCTGGTGAATCCTCTCACCCTGCACACCAGTGGCTTGTACCCCCAATTCTTGTATGTAAAAATAAATAAAATAAATCTTGAAAAAAACCAAACACCTAACTTCCTGAGGCTCACACTGTAGTAGGGGAGACTTACCATGTCAAGTTTACAATGTGGAAGGATTACAGTTGCTCCTTTTCTTTTTTTTTTTTTTTAAGATTTATTTATTTGTGCATACAGAACTGAGGTACAGACCAGAGGCTCAGGGGCGGCGAAAGGCTTCACCAGAGACAGAGTGGGGAACAGAACAGGCAGATCAACGAAGTACACTGCTGAGGGGAGCAGCGGGCGGGTCAGGAGAGGTCTGCCGCGCCATGTGGTCACCTCCGGGGCAGGCGGGAATCGAACCCATGCGGAAGCGGCTTTAGATTCTCAGTGCTGTGCTTTAACCCGCTGCGCCACCAGGGAGGGCCTACAGTTGCTCCTTTTCTGTCCAGACTATCCAGGACCAGCTGTGAGCCGAGTACAGACTCTACTGTCAGGGAGAAGGAGCAGGACTCCTCTGTGTACCAGGCACCCAACTGCAAACCATGGCCAAAGGGAAAGAGCCCTCAGGAGACTGATTTCAGATCCACCCCAACACAGAGACAGTGAAAACCAGACCTGGGGACATGGGGTTCCCTTCCCGAAGGTTCCCACAGGCACCAGTGCCAAGACTACCCCTGATCAAAGGCCCACCAGGAACACCAGCATCTCCCCTGGGGCAGCTCTATACTCAAGAAGACCCCCACATCCTGAATTCCCAAGTTGCCCAGAACTTCGGAAGACTGGGAAGCAGAATTCCTTTAATCCATGATTATCCCGGCATCTGGCCAGCAGGTGTCCCAAAGATTAACTATGTCTGACTGTGCATATCAATGAGGGGGAAAATTAATGCCTCAGTAAGATCCAAAGCAATGAAAATCCACAGCACCTAGACAGTGAAAATCAGGCCAAAAGATGGCTTCCTCCCTTCAACATAGCCATGTATGCTGGGAGCCTGCCAGCACAACCTCTGTGGCTTGGGGCCTGACAGCACAACCTCTGTGGCTTGGGGCCTGACAGCACAACCTCTGTGGTTTGGGGCCTGACAGCACAACCTCTGTGGTTTGGGGCCTGACAGCACAATCTCTGTGGCTGGGGGGCCTGACAGCACAACCTCTGTGGCTGGGGGCCTGACAGCACAA
>NW_004567140.1:7737472-7747676 GCF_000260355.1 Condylura cristata
ACAACCTCTGTGGCAAGGCACAATGAGTAGGCTGCACAGAGGCTGTTGTAATCCAAAAGGTGAGCAGCCGTGTGTTGCATATGTGCTCACATTCACACACACACATAACCCACACACATAAGCCATGAATGCATGTATAATGTGCTATATTTGTGTTAATATATGTAGCAGGCGTGCCTACATATCTTGTTAAAGCAAAAGAGGCAGAGGTCAATTTCACTGAAGAAGCAAGAGGGCCTGGAGGTTACTCCTCACTCCTGCTTCCAGTATAGTACCCCCGGGGTCCTCAGTGGCTGTGGGGACCCTGAGTCAGAGAACAAAGACCACTGACTGGCCTGTCACTGCAGATCTCCAGCTGACCTTCCAAGGTGACCCCCTGACTGGCATGGATAATGGCCTGGGAAGTGCCTGAAAGGATGGCTGAGTTCTGCCTCTTAAAGACTTGATACTTCCCCCAAGCAATACTTGACTTGTCCCCACATCACCTCAGTCCTTCACCCTCAAGCTCCCCAATTTCCTGTTAGCTGTATAGGGCTCTCTGACTAGGGCCACATTTCCTCTGGAGCATTAGGAGAAAGACACAGGATAAACCAGGATTCTAGGATGCCTGAAATGGAACCCAGAGACCTCCCAGATGGGGAATGAACAAACTTGGGGACAGATATGTGACTGTCATTATCCATATCACTTTTAATCACCCAACCTCAGGTATCGTTCAAGACCACGGACTGGGAATCTGGAGTTAGTTGGTGAGACTGCTGTGGTCTAGATCTGTCACTAGGGGATGGAAGAAAGCATACTTTTTCTCTTTTTAAGATTTATTTATTTGTGGATACAGAACTGGGGTACAGGCCAGAGGGATGGTGGGTGAGAAGATTCACCAGAGACAGAGTGGGGAGCAGAATAGGCAGACTGACAAAGTACACAGCTGAAGAGAACAGCAGCCGAGACAGGGGAGGTCTGCTGTGCCATATGGGTCAGCTCCCTGGCTGGGGATTGAACTCGTTCTGAAGCTGTGGCTAGGTTTGCAGTGCTGCGCAACTCCCGTTGCAACCAGGGAGGGCCCAGAAAACATACTTTTAATCAATTATAGAGGTTATGTTCTTAGATGAAACTGGAATAGTGAGGTAATCCAAGAAGGCTTCCTGGAAGAAGGGTCCTCTAAGCTGATAGCTGGAAGGTAAATATGAATCAGGCAGTGAGAGGAGAGGAAGGAAAGTGGAGCACAGAGACAGAGGTACGACCCTGCAGGATGCTAACCCAATTTTGGATACTTGACCAGACTGGGATACTTGATAAGACTTGACCAGACTCATACAAAGTACCTGTGCTATCTTGCTCCAGAGGAAAGTGGAAGCCACAAGCCAGACCCACAGGGAGAAGCCTCCTTGCCTGGAGGATTCTGAAAGCATGCTTGAAAGCTCCAGCTACTTTCAACTGTCTCTAACTCAAAACCGCAAGCACCAGCAACATCCAGCCCGTGATGAACTGGCTCCATGGTTGTTACTTCTTAAACGCCCCCTCTGCCCTGGATGAGCCAAATGAAATGCCAGCTCTCCAGGGAATGGTCTGCTCCCCACCCCAGAACACCCCAGATGCTGAACACAATGGAACTCCTCCAACCTCTTAGAGGATGGTAGCTAAAAAGATGGGGACCCAAAAGTGATACCAATAAAATGCTGGCACCCCCATTCTCTAGAATTAAGATCCTCCAGATAACACACGATTGTGGAAAGAGCTGGCAAATTAAAGATGGTTGGTATTGATTCCAAAAATACTTTTGCTTTCAGCAAAATACATCTTTAATTACTTTCCTACTAGCTGTCATTTTTCATAAAGCAGTCTAGACGATTCGTGCCAAATCATGCGAAGACTGTTTTCAATGAAATGCCTTTTCTTAATATCAAAGATCATAAAGGGGTTTTTAAAAAATCCCTTCATATGTGACGTGAAACAAATGTCTAGCACACATGTCGCACGCAGAGATGGACAGACTCCTGGGCTCAGAGAGGAGCAACTGGCGGGGTGAGTGCCGCGTGTGGGTCCCCTCGCTGGTCCCCATCTCCTGTGAGTTCTTCATGTCACGGGCTGCACAAAATATACATATCTATGCAAATAGCATGCACATTATTTTTGCTTTTTCGCTTTTGTTGGTAATTTATTATCCATAGATTCAAACTCCCTTCTCCCCCGAGCAGTTTAATACAGAGATCAAGATAGTACCTGTACACCCAAGGCTGTAGAAAATATATATCACTGAAACAGTTCTTAGCCTTATTTATCTCAAGCAAGCGGTAACAGAGCGAGGGCATGGAAATAATTTGAGCATGTTTCCTTTCTAAGTTTGATTAGAAATGACTAGAAGTTGAGAATCAGGCAGAGAGACTGGCGAAGAGGCAGATTTAGCTTTCAGCATCTGAATCAATGTCCAAATGTAAAATTGATACAATCGACAGTTAGTTAATTAAATCCCTTGATATTTTTCTTAACACTTGGGACCAACAAGTATTGTTAGGTAGCACCTCTGAATTACTCAAGAGGCCCTTGGATTCCCCAACAGAGTTGCCCCGTGATTGATGCCACGCTTGAGAATAGAGTTAACCCCAGTTCCGACCATCCCATGGAACTTGGTAGTGGGGGGTGGTACCAAGTGCCACAGCAGTCAGGGCGGGGGAGAGAGGGCCAGATTGGCCTTTCCTTTCTACCCGGAGCTCCCTGCTGAAACCTAGGCTCTCGGTACAGAGTATTCTGAGGGCCAGGGCCTAAGGCTTCAGCCTAGGACCTCTGATTGCAAAGGCTAGCAAAAGACCCTCAGCAGGTTCTCAAAATCACTCTAAGCTGAAGAGGTAAACAGCCTAGTTCTTAAAGCTTTGGAGGAAAGAAAAGATAAGCCCATGGGCAGCAAGTATTACAGGCGGCGAGGCAGTCACAGACTCAGAGGAGCAGCGTGGAAGGCCAGCCTGAAGTCTCCCTGGGGTCATCGCCCGCAAGGGAGAGGCCGCCTGTCATCCGGGGGAGCCAGAGGTGACTGCAAGCCCAGGTCTGCATGCAGCTACTTCCTCCCACCCGCGCTGCCTGTGATCACACCCCGTCTGGCTTCCCACCCCCTGGGAGCTCGGGAGGGTCCCCACCTCCCTTGCTGAGTGGACATCAAGGACCCAAAGCTGTGGCAGGTGCACTTTTTTTAAAGAAAGATTTATGTATGCACACAAGAACTAGGGTACAGGCCAGAGGTGCGGGGGATGAGAGGATTCACCCAGTGACAGAGTGGGGAGCAGAACAGGCAGATGGACTGAAACACACTGCTGAGGGGAGCAGCGGGCTAGACAGGAGAGGTCTGTTGCACCATGTGGGTCAGCTTCCTTGCCAGGGATCGAAATTGCACTGAAGTGGCCGCAGCTAGCTTTGTAGTGCTGTGCTTTAACCTGTTGCACCCCCAGGGAGGGCCCCGAAAGGTGTTGACTTTTGACCCTCCTTGATGGCACAATGAGTTAAAGAACAGCACTACAAAGTTAGCCCTGGCCGCTTCAGCGTGAGTTTCATCCCCAGCCAGGGAGTGACCCACATGGCACGGCAGACCTCTCCTGTCTCGCCTGCTGCTCCCCTCAGCAGTGGACTTCATCGGCCTGCCTTTTTTTAACTTTTTTTTAGATTTATTTATTTATTCACACAAAAATGGGGCTACAGGCCAGAGGTGCAGGGGCAGCGAGATGATTCACCAGAGTCAGAGTGGGGAGCAGAACAGGCAGCTGGACTGAAATACACTGCTGAGAGGGGCAGTGGGCGAGTCAGGAGAGGTCTGCCGTGCCCTATGTGGGTCACCTCTCCAGAATCAACTCGTGCTGCAGTGGCTGTAGAGAGCATCCTGCTGCTGTGCTCTAACCCTTGCACCACCAGGGAGGGCCCAGCATGTGCACAGTTCTAACTGGCTGGTCCATTCCCACGAGCAGACTCTACCTCGCCAAAGAGGGCTGTGTCTTCCCCACCCAGGGCAGATTCAAGGGGGTCCGTCGGGGAAGAGGCTGACCCTCCAGCCCTGAACATGGCCATGAAGAGAAAATGCCCTGAAGAGCCAGCTTCTGTCACTTTCATCTCATGAAGCCCTAGTGGGGGTAAGCACCTGACCGCACCTGAAGCATCTCACTATACCTCGCAGGTGAGTCTTCCTGGCCCCGGTCCCAGCCCAGTCCCCAGGACTAAAGTCCTTTCTAACTGTTCCCAGTTCCCATCTCCACCTCACCTGCCCTTATTTGTAATCTCAAGGAGGCAACAAGCACACAGTCCTTATATTGCGACTTTATCCTTGGTGCTGCAAAATAAAATGATAGAAATATTTAAAAGATCAAATTTTCTCTTTCTAAAATTCATTTTTTATGCGTAGAACTGGGGTGCAAGCCAAAAGTGCAGGGGCAGTGAGAGGCTTCACCAGAGACAGAGTGGGGAGCAGAACAGGCAGATGGACTAAGTACACTGCTGAGGGGAGCAGCGGGCGGGTCAGGAGAGGTCTGCCGCGCCATGTGGTCACCTCTGGGGCAGGCGGGAATCGAACTCACACCAAGAAGCCACCTTGCTTGCAGAGCTGAGCTTCAACCCGCCGCACCACCAGGGAGGGCCCAAATCAAATTTTTTTCTTTCCAAGATCAAATTTTAAAGGACACATGAGTGGGGGTTATGGTGCCAACCCCAGGGTCTGGCCATCCCTAAGGGGGTTCTTAGGATCTGGGGCAGAGCCCTGTGTGGCGCCTCAAAGCTTGAAGACCCAAATTCATAAGCAAAATCAGGCTTGTCAGGGATCTATTCTCTCCAGAAACTTCTCGTGTCTCCTAGAAAGGGGAAAAGCTTGAATAAAGCCCCCAGGACACCTCTTCGAAGAACACAGACAGCCAGAGAAGCAGAGGGCAGAGTGCTTTGCAGAGAAAGAAATCACATTCTCTGATCCCAATTGTTTTTTTTTGTTTTTGTTTTTGCATAGAAGAACTAGGGTATAGGCCAGAGGCGCAGGGGATGAGAGGATTCACCAGAGACAGAGCGGGGAGCAGAACAGGCAGACTGAGGAAGTCCACTGCTGAGGGGAGCAGAGGGGAGACAGGAGGGGTCTGCTGTGCCCTGTGGGTCACTCCCTGGCTGGGGGCGGAACTCAGGCCCTAGCGCTGATAGCGCTGAAACTTAACCCCTAGGCTGCCAGGGAGGCCTTGACCCAATTGTTCATTAATGCAAAAATTAAGTCTCCGAAAGGGACTCACAAAGAGAAATTGAATAAAGTCAAATAAAATTCAGTCCAAGCTTAGGAAGTGCTCGTGAGCTGCTGCCGACAAGCGTCTCTCCATCACCCGCGGCTCCTTCCATGGCCTCGGGACAGCGGCCTGATTGTCAGCTGGCAGATGAGGGACGATCCACTTGTCAGTGTGCCAGCGGATCGCCCTCCAGTTGTTTGTAACGACAGGTGACAGCAAGTGACTGCTTGGAGTGAGCTCTTGTTTTACAAGCTCGGCATGGAGAGGCCCCGCGTGCTGAACCAGCCCCAGCAGCGGCCCTGGCCCAGCAAGCTCCTCGGGCCACGCGCCACCTTCGCAATTTACACACCAGGCCAGTTCGTTTCTTGTCAGCTGAGTTCCAATGGATGCCGT
Organism: Condylura cristata; assembly: GCF_000260355.1. NCBI lineage: Eukaryota > Metazoa > Chordata > Mammalia > Eulipotyphla > Talpidae > Condylura > Condylura cristata. Next base: position 7,743,100 of record NW_004567140.1, read on the forward strand.
AGTAAAAATGATGAATCCTCTTTTCCTATGACTCACCACCCTCCCTGCTCTGAGATCTGTCTTTTATTGTCGCTCTGAAACCGTTTCCAATCATTTTTTGCATTTGATCTTGATTGTCTTAAAAAATTAATCAGACACATGTTCAGTATGTTTTTTATCCAACTGTCTCCAGAATGTTTTTTGACAATTTAGAAAAATGTTTTGAAAAATAGTAAAGGGAAATATTTAAGTAATTATGATCCTCACATTACGAGGCCAAGTGAAGTAAACTAATGCAATGGAAACATGTTTTACAGATTTGTTTAATTCTTTTTAAGTACAATGAAACTGCATGACTTTGAGAGGAAGATTTATCATCTGGACCCTCTCTGAACTTACCTCTTTGGGTCTCCGAGCCTCACTAAAAGGCCGCTGGTTTGGCCACTGAGGGGCCTGAGTGGGATTTGACTTTGGGGCTCTCCCACCCCATAACTTCCATCAGCCCCCACCCTACGCTCTTCAAATAAACATATAATCGAAGTCAAAAACCATATGCTTGCTATGCACAAGCAGCTTGAAGACGCCTCAAAACCAGATTGTGGTCCCCAGGACCTCCCAAACAGAAGTCCTGGCGCTGCCATTGCAAAATGGCACTGTTGGTGGTTCCCAGACGTCCGCCAATGAGCGGCAACCTTGGGGCAGGCCCAGCCATGAGTTCAGTCACCATCGCCTTGGGGGAGGGGCGGGGGCGCATAACTAAGACTAGTCCCCAAGGTCCTAAGACCAAACCAGGACAGAGGGGACTGTCTTCTTCATGAGTGTGATCTGAGCGTTTGCTAAGTGGGTGTGAGACAGCAAAGTGGGAAATCACAGGTCAAAAGAAAGTCACGTCTTGTGCCCTGATGGTGTGGTACAGTCCATTTCCGGTGCTGATCTCCTAGAGCTAGTGTGGGCCCTGCAGTTTAAAGACAGCGTCCCCAAGAAGATAGCCCTCACTTCTGCTGCCAGCCTTAAGCTCAGGGGTCTCCCTGTCATTCGTACTTCTGGCCAACTGGTGACAGGTTTGGGGGAGTCTTGTGACTGCTTCAGTTTTAGTAGGTCACTAAATAACACATAGGATTGAGGAGAGTGTTGCAGTTTTATGTTAAAGGGTAATAACCCTGAACCATGTGAATGAAGGGAAACATAGGGTGAGGTCTGGGGTGGTCCCTCACTCTGCATTCCCAAGGTATTTCCCTGTGGGGTTAGGACATGCCCTGGCACGTTGACACGTTCACCAACCCAGGGTGCTCTATCAGTCCTGGCACCCAGTGTCCACTGAGCTTTCACTCTGTGGGCATGGATGACTGAGCCCTGGGCCAGATGATGGACCTCAGCCCCCAGGCGTCTTGTCAAAGACTCAAAGACCATTTCCTAGTTAGCAACCCCCTTGCTAAGTCATTAGCATACACTCAAGTGTGAGCCTCCTGACTCATGAAGAGCTCATGGCTTTTCCCTATTGTTGGGAACTACCAAAGATTTAGAGCCTCTTGCCTTTGTGTTGAACAAAGGTCAAGGCCAGTCAAGATTATGCATGGACAAACCCAGAGACTCCTTGGATTCTGGCTGTCTCTGACTAAAATCTTCACCCCAAGCCCAACTACCAAAGTCTCTAAGCATCCAAGACACTCCCATGACTTGTATGAGTTTTCAGGTTCACACTCTCAGTGACCCCTGATGGCTCCTGGCCTGTGCTAGCTGCCTCAGTTTCTCTTTAAGTCAAATGTGAGTTGGAATGTGACATTCTCTGTGGGGAATTCTGTGGGGTCAGCCCTAGTGACTGGAGTCACGTGAAGGGGCCACCTGCCCAGTGAATATTTTCCTCCTAACTGCTGTAGAACTGTCCCTCCCAGAAGAGGCTCTTGACCGCCTTACTCCACTGCTTACATGTTTCTCCTGACATTCTCTACACCACTAGATACAGGTCACCGAGATGGGGACAGGTCTGCAGCAAGAGCAGGTATGTTGCTCAGTCACATGTTCTACCTTTACACCTCTTTTAGCTTGTGGGGAGAGACTTGGCCTTCACCTTGGGTGAAGCCCACCCCTGGACAGCTCTTGGATCAGTTGGTCTGGGGGTGCAGACAGGGCACTGCCAGCTGGAGAGCCCTGGGGATGAGATGGACAGCCCAGGAGGCCACCTTCCGGTCTGTGGGGCTCTACCAGACCCAGGCAAGGTCTCCCACAGGCTTCTCCGCACCTGTAATGCCACTGCTGTTGGGAAACATGGGCGCATTCTCGCCCTCTCTGGCTTTATGCCCCCCAAGGGGACTCTCAGCCAGTCATGTGACTCCCCAGACTCTGCAGGGGGCAGCCTGAAGACCTGCCCTCCCTGGCCCAAGCAACTGCCCTATGGGGCCTCAGGCTCGCTTTCTGCTCCCAGGGGACAACCCACAGTAGTGTGACCTCCTGAGATTCAACAGCTCACTCCGGGAAAAAACACCACCTGACGCTTTAAGAAATGGACTTCAGAGTCCTTTGGGCTTTGAATGTTTTATTACTGTCATTCCAAAGGGTTTCTAGCTGTGGCTCTAGAACAGGTGCTCTGGCAGGGTTCATTCTTTCATGACAACAACAGCAATAATAATGGCTCCTCACTCTGAGCCCCTGCTCGGCTGAGAGAGAAGCCTGAGCCAGCCCTATGCTCTGTTCCTCCATATAACATGTGCAGCAGCCTCCAAAGCCAGGGTGGGAGGGGAGCAGAGCTGCCCCATTTATGATGGAAAAACCGAGGCTTGGAGAGAACCAGCCCTCTCCAGAGCTCTGCAGCCCGCCCGTCGGGAGGCCTGGCTCCAATCTCCCAGGCTTTCACTCGCCCACCCAACGCTTGAGGGTGGGAGGCCCGAGGGAGGCCACCCACAACGGGCAGGCCGAGGCGTCCTGCCTGCTACCTCGAGAGGGTGACTTTCTCTATCCCATGGACAAGCAGCCAGGGCTGGGCCCAACCCAAATTTGTCCCAAGAGAGTGCCTCATCTCGCTGGCATCCAGAGTTTTAAACACAAACCACTCACAGAGTAGCCCTTATGATGGGGGCAGGGCCCAGCCAGGGCCTGAAGATGTGGCCCTGGGCATGGGGTTTCCCAAATAAGGAGAGCAGGGGCACAGCAGGGAGGAGCCTCCTTCACCAAGGAGCCTCCAGTGCAATGAATTTGCAGCAACGGGGGTGGCATGACTAGGTGGATGTTTCCGGAAGCGGCCTCGGGCTGCGGGGGATGATGGGCAGGCACAGGGCTGGACGTGAAGGCTGCTGTGATCATGGCACCGGACGGAGCAGAGTCTGGAGCGGGCAGCAAAGGCTGGACAAGCAGCAGGGAGGGCCAAGGCACTTTTGAGGCAGAAGAGGGGTGGGGTGAGAAGATAGGACTCGAGGATTTCTGGTTTAACCGACATGGTTGAAAGGTAATGATGTCTACTGAGATGGAAAGACTATGAGGGAATATATTCATTTTTACTGCAGCAAAACACCTTCTCACAAACTTCATGGCTTAAAGCAACACAGATTTATTGTCTCACCATTTCCATGGGTCGGTAATCTGAGCACAGAGCTGGCTACTCAGAGCTGGCTCTTGTGGGGCCGCAGTCAAGTGTCAGCTGAGCGGGCTTCTCTTCCAAGCTAACTGGTTCTGTCTCTTACGGTTGTAGGACCAAAACCCCCATGTGATTGCTGCTTGCGGAGACTCCTCTCAGCCCCAGAAGTCGCTCTCAGCCCCCAGAAATCCCTCTCAGCCCCAGGTCCTTCCCCAGCTGCCCCTGCATCTCACAGCCAGTCACAGAGCGCCTGCCTCCTGTGCTGGACCTCCTCTCTGTCACCGACTGGAGAGCGATCACTTATAAAGTCCTGGGAGATAGGTCTCCCTGGTGGCCCAGGGGTTATGTCTCAGGATATCACCACTACGGCCTGAGTTCGATCCCCGGCCAGGGAGGTGACCCACGTGACACAGCAGACCTCTCCTGTCTCCCTGCTGTTCCCCCTCAGCAGTGGGCTTCAGTGGTTTGTTCTGTTCTGCTCCCAACTCTGTACACTGGTGAATTCTATCACTACACCTCAATCTCCCCACCCCACAGCTCTGGTCTACACCCCAATTCTTTTGAGCATAATAATAATAATAAAGTTTCGTGTTGGGAGGGTCCTCCTTTCTCATGCCTCCCTCTCAACTAAGCCATATAATCCATCCTAACATGGAGATGAAATCCGCTGCGGTCCCGCCAGGACATGGCAGGACACTCACTGGAAGTGTGCTTGGTGGGGCTGCATTAACGATTCAGTTTTGTTTGTTTGTCTTTTAAGATTTATTTATTCATACATATAAACTGGGGTACAGGCCAGAGATGTAGGGTCGGTGAGAGGATTCACCAGAGACAGAGCAGGGAGTAGAACAGGCAGACTGATAAAGTACATTGCTGAGGGGAGCAGCAAGAAGATCAGGAGAGGTCTGCTGCGCCCTGTGGGTCAGCTCTGGGGACGGGGATTGAACTAGCACTGAAGTGGTTGCTGTGAGCTTGCAGTGCTGAGTGATTCCTAACCCGTTGCACCACCAGGGAGGTTCCTGTTTTTTTT
>NW_004567140.1:7747926-7762258 GCF_000260355.1 Condylura cristata
GTGGCTTTAGCTTCTCAGTGCTGTGCTTTAACCCACTGCACCACCAGGGAGGGCCTTGTTTGTTTTATTTTTTTTAAGACTCAAAAAAATAGGTCTAGGCCCTAGGTGTAAGAAAGTGAGGAAATTCACCAGAAACAGAGTGGGGAGCAGAACAGTCAAACATACTGAAAAACACTGCTAAGGGGAGCTGCAAGGAGACAGGAGGGGTCTTCTGCACCCTGTGGGTCAGCTCCCTGGCCAGGGATCAAACTTGCACTGCAGTGGCTGTGGACAGCTTCATAGTGCTGAGATTTAACCCCTTGTGCCACGAGAAAGGGTCACACTTCAATTTTGAACATAGTCATCTTGGAACTTCCCAAGTAAATGTGAGAAGTTGAGTCTGGATGCATAAAGTGAAGTTGGCTAAGATTAGGGAGCAGCATGTTAAAACCAGAGGCTAGATGGGGTAACCTGAAAAGGATTGCAGGTAGAACAGCGATATCAGGGACTGAACTCAGCATTGCACACGTAGAGAGACTGAGAAGATTGAGGGATTGAGCTAACATGACAAAGAAGAGACAACCAGTGAGACAGGAGGGATCCCGGAATTGTCTGGGGTCACAGAGACTGAACGAGTGTGTGCTGTGAAGGAGGAGTGGTCATCTCCTCTCCCAGTCAGTGATCTTTCCAGTAAGAACAAACGAGAAACATCCCCGGATTTGGCTACCTCACACAGGGCACTCATGACCTTGATACAGTTTTGACGGTGTGAAGATGGAAAATGGGTGGGAGAGGTCTGGAGAGGCCTGGAGAGGGCTGGAGAGGGAAGGCATCTGTGGGTGGGTGGATGTTCCAAATTGTCAGTGATGCGTGGTGAGAAAGGCTAACTGATGAAGCAATGGCCAAGGAGAAGGAGCAGGACCAGGGGTACATGGAGAGTGGTTTTAGATGCAGAGGACACTCCCTCTGCAAAGAGTTGCATCTGATAGATGCCGCTTGGTGCGGGAAGAAATTATAGACTTAATGTCATGATGTTTTTGCTTTAACCAGTTGGGCAGAGAAAAGTTTTCTTCAGGTTGGAGGGGAGAGTGCATGGGATGGAACTGGAGGGGCCCAGAGGGGGTCTTTGTGGAGAAGTGGGGCTGCAGACCTACTAAAGGCTGGGTGGACAGCCGTGGGATAAGCTTCCTGGCCAGTCTTATTTTTACAGGACGCCCCAGTGTGAACTGGGCTGCCTGTCTGTGGGTCCTCACCCGTGCGCCTAAAATTCAGTTGTTCTGCAGGCACGCACAAAAGGGTCAATAATGGGTTTATTTACAAAAGGGGACAGGAAAAGGAACAACCCAGGGAAAGAGAGAGAGAGAGAGAAGGTAATTGGAAGATCTTACTGGCTAGGCTGACTTGTAGCTCTAGTCACAAACAACTGATAGCCCCCAGTCACGTGGCCCTGAGAGCCGTTGCCCCAGAGAGAGAGCCGTTACCTCTCCAGAGTGACCATTGAAAAACCGCTATTTATCCCCCAAAGTCCCAGAATGCCTGCTTAGCTCCGCCCTTGGGTCCTCACAATCCTCTCCCTGGTACTGCTGGGAGTTGTAGTTTCCAATCACTGGAGTAGGGGGTGGAGTCCACAAAGCTCTGCAGAGTTCCTTTAGGACATTCTTCCCCTTCACATTATGACCCTGAGTCAAAAAAGCTACACGGTCCATGTGTGCTCCTTCCAATGAGTATTAGATCCAGGTCAGAGCTTCCCACACTCCAAGGTCATGCAGACATCTCTAGTGTCCTTCTGGAGCATGCAAAGTGTCTCCCTCACCCCAGGCAGAACCCCAGGTCTGGCTAGAAGAGAGTCTCCTGAACAGAGAGATGCCAAGAGGAGAACAGAGAGTCCCTGCTACAGGTGGGCCCTGAGGCCACTGATGGCATACATGGCTGTCATGGCTTAGCTGGTCATTCAGGACAGGATTCGAGGCCCTGGGCCCTTCTGAAGGAACCTGTCATCTGACCGTCTGACCGGACGGTTATCCCCATTGTTAGGCCACCACATTCTGCACATGGTTTTGTGCTTAACCCAAATGAGCAGACACACCTGGAGGGAAATATCTAAAATATGAGCCTGTTATTAAGAGTAAATAAACCCACATAAACCCCCACCAACCGGCTGTCTCTCCAAGTCAGTGGGAAGCAGAGTGGGCTGGAGCTGGCCCCAGCTGAGCCTGCTCCGTGGAGCTGGGCCCTGGAATCCTGTCAGCTCTAGAAGCTGGGGAGCCATCTGTGGGCCCTGTCGCCTGAGGCCTTTCGCACAGATCCCAGCCTCGTCTCGCCAGCACAGTTCCTCTGGAGCACCGCAGCCCTCAGGAGAGCTGTCCCATCGAGCGCTAAGAGCAGGCCCATTTATCTTGGTCAGCGGCCAGGGAAGGAGGAGGGATCTTGGGAGACTCGTGCTCCAAGATGGTAGAGAACTAAGCAACGTGAGGCCCAGAGCACCTGGGCCCTCAACCTAGACACACTGTTCATGCACCACGAGCAAGTCGCTAAGCCACTTCCTCCTCTGAGCTTCTGCAGTGTCGGGGTACACTCCACGAGGTTAAGTTCCCCCTGACTCTGCCAACCGCCATTCTGATGAGAAGCAATGTCAGAGAGAGAGGGAGTGAAGAAAATGACCCTCGCTGTTATCACCCAGGCCCTGCAATGCTCAGCAAAGGCTCAGGCCACTGACCTTGATCTCCTGGAGAAGAGCTAAATACTAAATTGGGGAGCCCAATCTGATGGGCTCATGTGCTCACCCTGCGCACAGAAAGACCAGAAGCTCTGAGCACCTTAGGGATGGGCAATGCAGTGAGCTCAGCCATCCAGGCCTCCCACCCACAGTGCTGGAAGCAAAGACAGTTTCCATCCCATCTCCAGGCGGCGGTCTCCAGCACCAAGAGTTGGAAGGAAGTAAGCATTTGCCTCCTTTTTATTTGTCCTTTTAAGAGCACAGAAACTGGGGCAGCCCTGGTGGTACAGGGGTTAAAGTCTCAGTACTATGAAGCTCCCCTCAGCCACTGCTGCATGAGTTCGATCCCCAGCCAGAGAGTGACCCACATGGTGCAGCAGACCTCTCCTGACCCGCCCGCTGCTCCCCTCAGCAGTGTATTTCAGTCCATCTACCTGTCCTGCTCCCCACTCTGTCTCTGGTGAAGCCTCCCACCTCTGGCCTGTACCCCAGTTATTGTGTGCATAAATAAATAAATGTTAAAAAGAAAAAAAAAGAGTGAAGAAACTGCCTTTAGAAGCCCCTGCCTCCCACCGCCTGCTGGCGGACACGCACTTTACCTCCGGTCAGAAGTGAGTCCTGTTTCTATTTCTTTTTTTTGTAAGATTTATTTATTTATGCATATAAGAGCTAGGTGTAGGCCAGAAGTGCCAGGGGTAAGAAGACTCAGCAGAGACAGAGTGGGGAGCAGAACAGGCAGAGCTACTGAAATCCACTGCTGAGGGGAGCAGCAGAGAGACAGGAGAGGTCTGCTGTGCCCTGTGGGTCACTCCCGGCCGGGGATTAACTTGTGCTGCGGGGGTTGCGGACGGCCTCACAGTGCAAAACTTAACCCCTTGCACTACCAGGAAGGGCCCTGTTTTTTGTTTTTGGTTTTCTTTTGTTTGTTTGTTTGTTTTCCTAAGAACAGAGGACAGTGAGTGGGACTGGTGTAGCCCAATCAGTCAAGTCAGATAAGGGATGGGAATTCACCAGCCATACCATGAGGGAAGTGGGTGTTTCCAGGGAAGCATTTTGTGGACAAAGGTATGATTGGGTGGAACCTGTGGCCCCATTCTAGAAACAAGCTGGGGAGCCAGTGAAACCCGCAAAACACTTCTGCTGTGGACTTCCTCATGACACTGAGAGTTGACTCCCCTCCTTCCAGAGTTAAAGTGACCCCTTCCACAAGAGGGGGGAGGGAAAACGTCCCGAATACAGCAGTTTGTGACTTTTCGTTCACAAACATTGGGGGGAGCCAGCTAGAGGAAGGGCTTGTCCATTCTGTTGACAGCTTTGGTGCTCACTTACTTTCCCAGAATCCTCTCATAAGGAGAACAAAAGGGACCAAGGAAGCCCCCCCCCATTCTCCTTTATTAACACCCACAGGGGCCTTGGGGATTCTGCGGGACATGGAGCAATCTGAGCTCTTAACTAGAAGCAAGCGAGAGTAACTGCAGTAAAAGAGGAGAATTATGGGCTCACATAACTCAAGGTATGAAAGTCAGGAGACTGTGGATCCCACAAAGGAAATTTGGGGTTCTGTTACCTAATAAAAAAAGCACATGTGTGAGAGGGAAGAATATGGTCTATAAACACCCTGACATGGGGCTTCCCGTGGCTCCTACCTGCTCCAGGAGTGGGTACCATTAGGCACAGTTTTGTTCTGCACTCCCAACCTTTCAAGAGAAACCAGGAAAGGTTGGTGCTTGGCCTCCATCATAAGGACAAGCCTGAGAAGACACCTGGCTGACCTGGGAGCCCTGGTCTCCCATGGAATTGGCTCACGCAGGAGGTTTAGAGCCGGGGGTCGATGAAACTCACTGGAGCAGCGTGGAGAATGGATCACACGCGCTCTGGACGGTGGGCGCAACTCCCTTCATTAGTGGGTTTTGGCCGCCACACCCCCACAACCCCCCCCAGGGCAAAATACCAGGCTGCCCGTGGGTCCCACCCAAGGAGCCACCCACACCTCAGGGGATGAGGCAGCAGGGCATGAAAAGAGGGGGTGTCTTCCCAGAGCGGCCAGGCTCCGCCTCGCCTCGCCTTGGCCACAGCGGCGCTCCTGGGACCAGGACAAAGTCTGGCAAAGTGGCGATGCGCGTGGGGGCTGGGTGTGGATGGGAAGGACACAGAGAGCTTTGTAAGCACATCTGGGCCGCTTCGCAAGGAGAAGCTGCTGACAGACTGTTTGCCAATAAAGAAAGTCGCACGGCCTAATAGCAATCAGATGTCTCCACAGCCCATCTAGAGTTGGCTGGCCTTTCAGGATGTACCTAGGCGGGCCCTCGGCTCTTCTCCTGGGGGACCCGGTGCAGAGGACTCTTGTGACCCCTTCTATCAGCCAGGAGTCAAGAAGGCTCTGTCCCTCTCCTGAGGGTCAGGAGTCTGCGCGTTGGCCCAAGTCGCTCAGAAACACTTTTCCCGAAGCTCTGGCCCACAGCAGGCCCCCCAGTCCTAGCTCAGTACCCCTGGATGATGCATGGGAGCTGCTTCTCTGGATGATGCATGGGAGCTGCATCACTAGCTCTTTCTCTCACACTGTCTTCTTCCCATGACGGCTCCTGGGTTTGGGTCCTTGGGGAAAAAACAAAAACAAAAACAAAAAAAAACAAAAAAAACAGGTCTCAAGCTTCTTGGAGGCAGAACCCCATCGTGTGTGCTTCCTCCCTGCCTGGTAGCAGGACTGGGCACAAAAGCCATCCAGTTATCTGGGTTCCTCGCCAGCATGTCAGTGTGGACACCCTGTAATACTAAAAGGAGCCGAGAGCCAGCCCATTGGCTAATCTTGATTTTTCAAACGAACTACAAAATCATTCTCGGATCAAAATATTACTTGATAGTTGCGTGCATAAAAAGGCAGGAGGGAGCTGCCCCGGGGAGCAGGAATGGGCGACCCATTGAGTCATCTTTCCTTGCTTCTCCATGCCTCCTCGCAAGGAGCCCCTCTGAAATCACCGGGAATGCCCAAAACTTCTTTGGGTACAATATGCAAATCTCCTTGTGAGCCTCCCCACTGGCCTCCTGCCAGGCCTGCCTCGTAGAAGTTCCAGATGCTGCCGGCTTCTCCTGTCCTTCCCGGAAATGAGGCAGTGCGGACCCACCCTGGGATGGAGATGGCCCTGGACTTCAGTTCCCAGGCACCCACTAGCTAATGGGTCTTGGATGGGACATCTCCAAAACCCGGCCCCACTCTTCTAGAGCGGGGTGTCACTGCCTGTCCCCCGAAGGAGCAGCTGTTGCTGAAAGCCAAGTGGGGACTGGCCCCAGACAGACCTGTGAATCTGAAGGCGCTCCTGCCACACACTATCCTTGTGGGCACAGGAGGAGACAAGAGACCCTTGCTGGAGACCGTGGCGCAAAGAGCCGTCTCTGGGTGTTTTTCCCTGGACGCATTTGCGAGGCTGTGCAAGACATCCTGTATATTCTATTATTAGGGAAGGAACCCAGCCCAGGGCACAGTCATCACAAACCTCAAACTGCTGTTTACAAATGCAGGGAGTTTGGTGAGACCTAAGATGCTCTTCCCCAAATGCATCCTCCCCCGCCCCCTTGGTTTTAAAGCCCATATGGATTCCAAGGGAAATTGAATCCATATGTTTCTGGTTCATTTACACTGAACTCATCAAAATGTAATTTTGCAACATCTAGTTGACGTCCAGGGTGTCTCTAGAAGTCTCATTTTTATGCCTTTTATAAGCCCCTCGCCCTTGGAGACAGGAAGTTAGGCCTTGCCAAGAGTGGATGGAATTCCAGCCAAGCAGGAGTTCTACCCAGAGACCCAGGAGGCTGAAAGGGCCTCTTTCCTCTGTCTTGGGGCCTTTGGCTGAGTCCCCTTCTCTGTTCTCAGGGCAGGGAGCGGCAAGAGTGGCCCAGGGTGGGGTCGCCCGTTTTCCAGCCCAGGACTGAGTTCCATCCAGGCTGCTTCTATTTCAGTTCTGCCTCTCCTCGCCTCCCTGATGGCCGGGAAATCAAACAAAAAACAGCTCGTTCCATTGTGTAGATGGGGCCTCTGAGGCCTGGGGTGATGCCCAGGTCAGCGGCAGAGCGGAATTAGCACGCTGGCCAAGGACGACACGTCTGTGGGATAATGGGGAGAAATAGATGTGGGTTCTGACCCGGTTCACGCCGAGGCCCGTCAGGTCTTGAAGTATTACATTCTCAGTGTGTTCTCGGCTGCTGAGGAGGTTAATAGTCCATTTAAAAGTAAAATTTTGACCAACTAATAAGGCCTCGGTCACAGGCTGCAGTTTACACACAAATACGAATGCCGGGAAGGAGAGGGGTGTCGCAGGGTCACTGTGGCGGAGGCCAATAAGTGGGGAATTGGGATTCTGGGCCTGAAGGAAGCACAGGTGGCATCCTCCAATACCTGTTCTAATTAATTAGAGCAACCTCCCTGGCTTCTTCTCCACAGTTCTGCAGGCAGCGAAACATAGTATGTCTCCCAGGCTTGCAAAAGTCCTGGTGTCTTCTGCGTTGGTCACTGAGGGGAGGGGCTGGCAGCTGGCCGCCCGTAGAGTGGGGCCTGAATACAAGATGTGGTCTAGGAGGGCACCCAGCTAGAGAGAGCCACCTCTGTGCCCTGGGCAACAGCCTTTTGGGGTTAGACAGGCACACACCAACTAGACAGACTCGGACGGACACGAACAGCCAGCGGCCCAGTCTTGATGGAGTCGGCAGCCCCTCCTCTGGCTGGCCAGGAGCTTGTCTTTCTCAATCTCCTTTTTCCCTCCCTCCAGTTGAATGTCTTGAACCACAGAGCTGGACAGCTGCAGGCAACCTGCAGGTGACCTTGGCCATGGAGACATGACATCTGCCCAGGCTTGGTGTTCCCGGATGAAGAAGTTGCAGCTGACACTTTCCTTTCTTTCTTTTGTCCTTTTTTGTTTTCTTGCTGGATTTCTTTTCTTACATTACTGCTCATTTTTGGTCATTATTTGATTTCTGCCCAATCTCTTCCCTCCCCTGCTGGAGGCCTCAGATTTATGGTCAGCTTGTATGCTTTGTCTTTTTCCTGCTCCTTTGTTTGTTTTCTCTGTCTCCCCCCCATACGTAAAACCATCTGATATTTATCTTTTTCCTCCTCACTTATCCTGCTTAGCATCATTCACCCAGCTCTATCCATGTTGCCGCAAATGGCACAAATTTATCTTTTTTGATAGCTGAATAGTATTCCACTGTATAGATAGACGACAGCTACGTGATCCGGTCAAGTGTTGTGGGACCACAAATTGGATCTACCACATGGCCCAGTGATTACACAACTACAAGTCTACCAAAATGACACAAAACACTAATTCAAAAGGAAACCTGCTCTCCTGAGCTTACTGAAACATGATTTACAATAGCCAAATTATGCAAAACTACTTGGTCCTCTTTTGAATATATGCTTCCTGAAGTTTCAGCAGCCTTCTTGCAACCACAAGGAAGCAAGCATGAGTTCAAAGCCAATATGCTAAGGAAGGAGAGAAGAAAAACCCTATCCCATTGCCGACATAGTTAAGTATCTCCAGCTAGAAAAAAATTGCTTCATGACCCTGTGTTCTGTGCAGCTGAAAGCATTCCTAACCAGCTCAAGCTGTTGAGAGATGGGGTCTGTGTGTTTTGGGGAGTCAAGGCAGGTGCCAGTGAAATCAGGGACTCAAGTCAAATCCCCGTGCAGGCGAAGGCCCCAGTTCTGTATAATAGGCCCACAGAGAAGCCTGTGTGAGCCAAGGAAACTGGTGTTGAGGTAACTGGGTGCCTGAAAAGACCCTGCGGCAGAAGACACACACCAATCCATGTGGTCCCAGTATCTGGAGCAGGGGAGGGACCTCGGTGGGCTCTGGTTCCAGCCCAGTGCCAGGAACCAGAAACCTATGGGGTCGGTGGCTTCTGTGGACACCACAGCAAGATGCTGCATCTGGTGGCCTTGAGAATTCCAAGACACCTCTCTTTGGGCAGAGTGATATTCTCTGACTGTTGGAGACCAGCTCCAGTGAACAGGTTGAGGAAAGGAACCTGAAAGAAACTAGAAATAAAGACCTGACAGACACATAATAGGGTGTAAAGGAAGTGGGACACAAGGACACAAGGCCTCTCATTTTGAGCTCAAGCGTCCGAGTATCAAGTATAACTTATTTTTGTTAACATAAAGTGTCCCCCTTCCCTCCTTGTTAGATACTAGGTGATGACTTACTTTTTGCTATTTAGCCTTGTCTGGCCACACTCACGACTAAGGTTCTGTGTTATCAGGTAAATTCTACTCCCTTTCTAACCTTGCCTGTTTCTCAGTCTTAGTTTTGCTGGTACAAGAAAGGTCTTCGCAGTCTGGAAGTGAGCCAGTCCTCCAGCCCATGTTGACCATTCTTTCAACCACCACCCTGACATTTTGCTTTTCCCAGCACTTTATGCCTTAGGGGTCTCCAACATCTGATGATTTCCCTTCAGGAGACCAGATCAACCGGGAGCCCCCAGGGGCAGGCCCCAGAAGCAGCTCCTAGCGGGGACTTGAAGCCTGCCCTAGCCAGACTGTGGCAGAGCTGATAACTGGTAGATGCTGCCTGGAGTAGTCACGTGTCCAGTGGACCTGGCTGAAGGTCACATAAGAACCGGGAGAGGCAGAGGCAAGCAGGGCCGGTCAAGCTCAAGACATGTGAGCACAGCAAGGCAGCCACTGAGGGCCTGAAACACGGAGAGGGGGAAGAGGGAAATCTGCCCAGGGCCACAATCTGGAGGGCCAGTGGGGTGTGATGAGAGATCAGCATCCTCCCTGCATCGCTACCCAAAGCCTGGTGACCCTGTCTGCATCACACATGACGGATGTGGGTGTATTTCTCTTTGCTACCTTCACTGTGTCCAGATTTTCTCTTCCTTCTCAAATCATCTTTCCTTTCTGGAAACATATAGTGTCCTGGAAGTGGCTGCAGAGCCTGCACAGACTAAGGGAGCCCATGTCTCCCCCTTACAAGTAGCTCTCACTCCTTCTGAGGCCTGCCCCATAAATCTCAAGTCCATTCTAATAATCTAATAGTGGGACCAGCCATTATCCCTCCCTCCAGTCCCAGGGGAGCGCACTAATGGCAGTCTGTGTGATTATGGAGAGCATGTGGCACCTCTCCATAACCTCAGCTCCTTAGCACTTCACATCTGGGTGCACCGGGGAATCCGAGCTGCCCCCCACAATCCTGGGCAGCTCCCCTGCTGAGCCACTCATGACAGGGATAAAGTAGAGGGGGTCCTGGAAAACATACCCTAAGCAGCTAAACATGATTCCTCATCCCGGCCACACACCCTGGCTGTCCCCTGTTCTCTGGACGACACTCAAGTTCTACAGAATGCAGACTAACAATCAGGAGACACTTGATCCTGGTTACGAGAGGAGAAAGCACTCTCTGGTACTCCTCGGCCTTCCTTCCCATTCATAGTGCACCATTCACTGAGTGCCCGTTTCCACTGTCTAGGTACTGGAACTGATGGAGCCCTGTCCTCAGTGGCCATGGTAGAGTAGACACAGCCAGATAGCTACCTATTGTGCATATGAGACGAGGAACAGTCAGGCATAGTGCAGAGGCCAAGGTTATTTTGGATTAACTTCTAATGGATGGGATTTCTATAGCTATTCTTTAATACCTGTACAATTTGATGAAAATCAGACACAAGAGGAACTCAATTTTGTTTTTCATTAATATTCACTTTGTTAACACGAACAGATGATTTCTGGGAGCTCTCTTTGCCCTTTTAATTTGTCTCCCTAGAATGTGGCAGAGATAGCCTCCATTATTAAACTGATTAGCAAGTGGCACAAATCTTTTCTTGTAGATTTCTTCAATATTACTTATGCAGGACAATGTGTTTGGATTTTGTAAACCAGAAGGCTGGGGATGGGAGTGATGAGGAGGGGGGGGAGAACTGGGCTTTTGAAAACCCAAAAAAGTACTAAATAACAACAGCAAACCTGTCATGAAACAACACACTTTTAATCCTTTAGTGGGAGGATACTGCACAGATCACATATGGGAAGACACATTGTTGGGGATTCAATGATTGGGCAGACCTGGGTTTAGCATCCAACACAGGGTGGATACACAGAGTTGCTTCCTACAGAAAAAGGGAACAGAACTCTCCATGGTCCTGCTACAGGTATTTCTTTAGATGTTGAATCTTCTTTGGGATGGAAGACTCACTACATCATTGGATGGCCACAACAATTTTTGCCTAATTCTAAATACAATGCATTTGCCTTCCCTTCTTCTCTAAGATGTCCCAGAACAGTGGCTGAGCTCTTGGGAAGCAAAGAGCCTCCTTTTCTCACTTGGAGACCAAATTGTGTGGCTCTAGAAAAGGAAGTAGACCCATCTTAAGGCTCTCAAGTACCTCTCCCTTCAACTGGCTTAACTTGCCTTATTCTGAAATCCTTTTCACTGAGAACATTCCACTTAACATTCAGAGAATCATGTCTGCTGAATAGGGCACAAACAGTAGTATTGACTAAAGATTTAGGTCAAATAAATAATAGGACATCAACTTCCTGACCTACAGTCAAGTGATCTTGCTACCATAACCCATGTAGGCTTGAGCTAACACAGGGCATCGTCTCTTCCCACATCTCCCCATGGACCTAAACTTCGTGAGCTGGCAATTGGTAGACAAAGAGAGAGGCCATTGAGATAGAGAGAGGTTTGTGCCCCAGTTATGTCTTTAATGCTAGTGGGAAACAAAACAAAGCAAAATTGCCCTTTGAAACACCAGTTTTTTCCACTACAGAGTGGGAGTTTCTTTAAGTGTGAATGACACATACATGCAGGTTCCAGAAGGAGAAGACATGCCAAACCATGCAGGTGCCATCTGGGAGGTACTCCCTGGGACAGACTCAAACAGACAGGTGGAAGGCCAGGAGAGGGCATGTGAGCACAGACAGCAACTGGCCTGGGGCTGAGGTGTCTAGAGCTTGCCATTAAGATTACACCAGTGGTGTGTTTGAGTAGCAGTAGTTCATAGTTGGGGGAGGGAAAAAGGGGGGAACCATAGCAGTATCATCACATGAACAGGATGCCTGGACCCCATTTGTGGGGACATTAAAGGTCAGGAGAATAAGTTCTAAAAATGTTCATTAGAAAGGGGTCTCCATGGTGGTGCAAGGGGTTAAAGCACAGCTCTGTGAAGCTGTCCACAGCCACCACAGCAGGCGTTTCATCTCCGGCCATGGAGCTGACCCACATAGGGCACAGCAGACCTCTCCTGTCTCACTTCCTTCTCCCCTAGGCAGTGTGTTTCAGTTAATCTGCCTGTTCTGCTCCCCACTCTGTTCCGTGAATCCTCTCACCCCCACATCTCTGGTCTGCACCCTAGTTCTTAATAAATAAATAAATATATTTATTTATAAATATAATAAATATATTTATTTATAAATATAATAAATATATTTATTTATTAATAAATATCAATAAATAAATATATTTTTTTAAATGTTCATTAAAGAGGGTCCTCCCTGGTGGCACAGCAGGTTAAAGCACAGCACTAAGAAGCTAAAGACACTTCAGCATGAGTTCAATCCCCAGCCCCGGAGGTGACCCACATGGCACAGCAGACCTCTCCTGACCTGCCCACTTCTCCCCTCAGCAGTGTACTTCATCAGTCTGTCTGTTCTGCTCCCCACTCTGTCTCTGGTGAATCCTCTCACCACCCCTGCACTTCTGGCCTGTACCCCAGTTCTATATGCATTAAAAAATCTAAAATAAAAAAAAAAGGTTCATTAAAGAAAGAAAGCAACAGTCAGTTTACATGAGGGGGGAATATTTCCAATCATATAGCTCAGTCCCCTGAACATCTGGTATGCAGAATACTTAGTAAACTCATTCAACCTCAACAATAAAAATATCCATGTATATTTCACTATAAGTATTTGTACATTTTTATTAGTGATTGCTCTGAGGATTTCAATATCCATACTTAAACCTTACTGCCTACTAATAATTTGCCTTTTAGCTGCATGAGGAGGACTTTTTATCTCCCCCAGGTAGGTGGTGTTTTCATATGTATTACATTTATGTACAGGAGAAATGCAATCAGGCAAAGTTACAGATTCTACTTTCAGCTTTTATGTTTATTATAAGGAACTTACTTAAGAGGAGGAAAAATAGTCTATTATACTTACTCATGTATTTTTTCATTTTTTTAAAGATTTATTTATTCATACAGAACTGGGGTACAGGCCAGAGATCTGGTGGGTGAGAGGATTCATCAGAGACAGAGTGGGGTACAGAACAGGCAGATCAATGAAGCACACTGCTGAGGGGAGCAGCGGGCGGGTCAGGAGAAGTCTGCCGCGCCATGTGGTCACCTCCAGGGCAGGCGGGGATCGAACTCATGCAGAAGTGGCTTAAGCTTCTTAGTGCAGTGCTTTAACCCTCTGTGCCACCAGGGAGGGCCCTGTATTTTTCCATTTTTATTATTCCTCCTTAATTTGTGATGTTCCAAATTTCCCCTTCCATATGAAATATTTGTTTTAGCATTTCTCTTAGATTAGGTCGAGTGATTATAATTTTCATTGATTTCCTTAATCTGAGAGCATTTTTACCTTACATTTACTGTACTTCTGAGGGATTATTCTGCTGGGTATAGAATTGTAGGTTGAAAGTCATCACCTAGCCCCTAAAACCACTGTATCACTTTTCTCTGCTCACCAGGTATTTAATGAGAATTCTGCAGATATTCAGACAGTCATTTCTCTATATATAATACATCTTTTATCTCTCACAGCTTTCAACATTTTTTCTTTGTTTCCAAGTTTTAACAGTCTGATCAAAAAGTACCTAGACATGGATTTCTTTGACTTTATCTTTTTGGCCTTCATACAGTTCTTGAACTTGTAATTTTATGTTTCAACACATTCGGTAAGTTGTCAGTCATTATCCCCTCTGTCTGTGAGCCTATCAGTATCATGTACCAACTTATTTTCTTTTTGTTGGGAGGAAATGGCATGGATATTAGACCTTTGTACCTTTCCTCCCTGGGCTTCAGTCTCTACAATTTTTTTTTTCCAGGTATTTTTTGTTTCATGCTATATAATGTTTATTATTTACTTTCAAATTCAATCACTTTTTTCTATCTCTCCATTCTTCTATTAAATCAATCAGCTGTTGTTTTTTTTTTTTTGAATGTTGCCATTTTATATTAGTTGTAAAATTTTATTTCACTCTTCTATGTATCTTCTATTTCTATTCTGGGACTTTAGGACTTTCCATTCATTTCAATAGTGTTTTCTCCTATTTCTTAGAATATAGCTATAATAGCTGTTTTAAATTCTTTGTTTTGCTGGTTCCAAGACTATCCCACCTCAGGTTTGGTGCTGCCAATTAGTTTTTTTTTCCCTCTCATAATATAGCTATTTTCTTGTCTCTTTGCATGTCGAGTAATTTTGGAATGTAGCCTTGGGCATTTTGAATATAGTTTTAGACTCTGGATCTTGTTTAAATCTTTTGAAAATGTTTGTTTTGTTTCATAAGGCAATGAAGCCAATTATCTTCAGGCTGAAAATCATAGCGTATGGGCCCTGGTTCTGATTTAAATTTATTTTTCAAAAGTTCTATTGGGCTGCGCAGAATTGTCTCCCGTGTCTCACCTAGAGCCCAGTCC
>NW_004567140.1:7763158-7770526 GCF_000260355.1 Condylura cristata
AAAAAAAAGATTTATTTATTTTTGCATACAAGAACTGGGGTACAGGCTAGAGGTGGGAGAGGTGAGAGGATTCACCGGAGACAGAGTGGGAAGCAGAACAGGCAGATCAATGGAAATCCACTGCTGAGGGGAGCAGCAGCAAAACTGGGAGGTGTGCTGTGCCCTGTGAGTCAGCTCCCTAGCCGGGGATTGAACTCGTGCTGCTGTGGCCACACTGTAACCCCTTGCACCCTAGGGAGACCCGTCCACCGTCAGCTTCTACAGCTACCACCTACCCACTTGTTTTCCTCCCATGCTTCATTGCATACATGTGATATCACATTGACTCAAAAAGCATGTGGGATGAGTACAGGACACCCCCAGACACCCAGAGCCAAGAGGCATGAGCCTGGGGCATGTGCACTGTCACTGCAGACACCCAACTGAGAAGCTGGAGAGCAGGGACACGCATACTTATCAGCGCAGACCCAGGGCTACTAGAGAGACAAGACAATGAGGAGATTGTGGGGCTGCATCCTGGGTTGCTGCAGGCTTTCTTCCACCCCTGCCCTTTCTTCTCCTATCCCACCTCCCTGTCCACTGGCCTGTCTGTGTCCTGTCTCCTGCTTCAGCATTAAAGTCCTGTCAACAATGAAGCTGCTGCCCTGGGACACTTGCCTGGACACTGCCATTTGGGTGGTGTTATGATTTTCCATCTCTAACTTTCCTGCTACCATTTTCTTTTCAGAACCCTACATTGACTGCTCTATCTAATCCGTTTAGGAATTTTTGTGGTAGAAAGAGACAGGGTAAGGTGTACTTAGACCATGTTAACTAAAACTAGAATGCAACTAGCAATTCTCAATTCTACGCATGACCCAAGTTTACCTAATGAAATTCCTTTCAAAATTCCCTTTATTATTATTTTTTTTGTATGTGTGAAAACAGAAAACCTCATCCAAAATTTAATTTAAAATCTCAAGGGATCCCAAATAGCCAAAACAATCTCAAAAAGGAAGAACAAAGACAGACGCACACTTCCTGATTTCAAAACTACAAAGCTACAGTAATCAATGCAGTGAAATGCTAGTAGAAAGCTAGACATAGAGAGAGGTTAATAGAACTAACAGTCCATAAATATACCTTCACATTTGAAAACAAGTTATTTTTCACCAGGATACAAAATACTTTAAATATTGTGGGCTGATAGGAAGGACAGTCTTTGCAACAAATGGTGTTCTACACACCGAGGCTCTCACCATTAGCTGTATATGTAAATTGACTCAAAATAAATCAAGACCTAACTAAAGTTATTTAATTCCAAGGAAACACATGGCCTTACTTCTAGTGATGATATCTTGAAGATTACATCAATAATAGAAACAAAAAGCAATTTGAACTTCTCCAACATCAAAGCTTTGTGCATCAAGGAACACTAGTAAGAAACTAAAAGGTGGCCCTCCCTGTTGGCTCGGCGGGTTAAAGCATAGCACTGAGAATCTAAAGCCACTTCCACATGAGTTCGATTCCCGCCTGCCCCGGAGGTGACCACATGGCGTGGCAGACCTCTCCTGACCCACCCGCTGCTCCCCTCAGCAGTGTACTTCGTCGATCTGCCTAGCTGCTCCCCATTCTGTCTCTGGTGAAGCCTCTCACCACCCCTGAGCCTCTGGCCTGTACCCCAGTTCTGTATGCACAAATAAATAAATCTTAAAAAAATAAAATTAAAAAAAATAAAAAAAAGAAACTAAAAGGCTATCAGAGTAATATTGTTTTTAAATCATATGACTGATTAGAATAATACCCAGAGTATATAAAGAATTCCTACAACTCAATGGCAAAACAACAACAAAAATCCCAACTTAAAAATGGGCAAAGAACTTGAATAGACATTTCTCCTAAGAAAATATACAAATGGGGCTTCCCTGGTGGCCTAGGGGTTAAGTCTCAGTACAATCACCACTATGGCCTGGGTTTGATCCCCAGGCAGGGAGCTGACCCACAGTGGGCAGCAGACCTCTTCTGTCTCACTGCTGCTCCCCTCAGTAGTTTATTTTAGTAGACCTCACTGTCCTGCTCCCCACTCTGTCTCTGATGAATACTCTCACTCCCATCCCCCACACCTCTGGCCTACACTCCAGTTCTTCTACACAAAGATAAATAAAATTAAAGAAAAGAAAACATACAAATGGGCAGTAACTATTTGAAGAGATGCTAAATATCACTACTTATAGAGAAATGCATCACAAAACTACAGTGAGGTACTTACATTTATTATTTTGTTCATTACTCAGAAACCCGAAGATTAAACCATGAATAATTGTCAAAAGGAGGTTTTATTCCAGGTAGCATGTCAGCAGGTGCCACGGTAGAGTTAGCAATCCAAAGAGTTGGCTCCCTGAGCCAGCACTTGAGAAAGGATGTGAACGTGGAGGTGTTAGAGCCGCTTGTGCAGACCTGGAGTGCACCAGCTGGTCTAGTCAAGTGACAGCTGTCAATGTTTTAGACCTGGAACACTTTCTGGTTTTTTAACTAGGCTCCTAGGTGGTTTCCAAGAGGCTTAGATGCTACCCATGACCTCAGGAACATTCAAAAGGATAGTGTTGAAATCAGAGAGTGAGCAGCCCCATCTTTGATGGCTCCAAGGACATTTGACATTAATCAGGATGGCTATAACCATGAATGCAAAAAATAGCAAGTAATGGCAAAGATATAGATGAATTAGAATGCCTTCACATTGTGCAAATTGGTACAACTTCTGTAGAAAAGTTTAGCATCTCAAAAAATTAAACATAGAACTACAATATGTCCCAGGAATGTCATTTCTAGGTGTTTATATGTTCACATTACACACACATGCACATATATACACATGCACATATACACTTATCTGTGTGTGTTTTGTAAAATATATAATAGAATATTATTCAACTTTAATAAGGAATGGGGTTCTGATTAATACTGCAAGTTGGGTAAACATTAAAGTCAGTATGCTTTGTGAAATAAGTCAAATATTACATGGGATTTCACTTACATGAGAGATTTAGAATTGACAAAAATGTAAGCAAAAAAGTAAAGTAGTGGTTATCGAGAACTGGGAGTAGAGAGAATTCAGAAGTTATTTTTTAATAGGTAGGTTCAACTGGTGATAACGGAAAAGTTCTGGAAATAGATAGTAGTGATAGTTATATACAACTGTGATTGTTGTCAATACCACTAAAACGAATGCTTAAAAATTATGAAAGGAGTAAAATGGTTTTGTTTATTTTACCATAATAAAAGTAATATATGCACATATAGTTTTTAAATAGTAAACAAGTAACAATACAATTATTAGTATATATCCCAATATACCAACAAATTTATATTATGTATAAATGGTCTAAATACACCAGTTAGAATTGAGGGTGAAATAGCATCAATAACATGCTATCAATCAAAAGTCAATTTGCTACTGATTAGCTATAGTTTGAATATGATATGCCTTGTTATAATTTTTGGTATTTATCCTGCTTGTTGGTGTTCCTAGATTTTCAGTTCAGTGTCTTGTCACTAATTCTGGAAAATTCTCAGCTGCTATGTAAATACGTAAATTTGTTGATATTGATAAAGTAAGAGAACCAGAAATTATTTCCAATGAAAATACAATCAAAAGAATCAGAAAAATTTATATAGATATCAGGCAAGGTAAAAAAAACAAAAAATAAGAACAAGAAAATTTATCCAAAATAAGTTGGGATAATATAAATGATAGAACATTCTATTCCTATTCAGAAATCCATGCCAGGTTTATAAATACATGAAGAGAAACCAATAGACTGAAATGAGAGAAATAATGTGCAGTTATAGTTGAATATTTAAACATTTTTCTTCCAGTTAGTCATACAACAACAACAACAAAAAGATCAGCAAGGAGATAGAATTGGTGGGATAATCCACCAATGCATTTTAATACTTAAAAAACACCACAATAACAGCAGGCTTTTATTTTCCTTGCAAGTTTATATGGAACAGTCATCAAATCCTGACTCATGAAACAAATATTAACAGATTTAAGAGAATTGAAATAATACAAAATATGTGAGTTCTCTTTTATCCAACCCAACATGCTCAGCTTTCACCAACAAAAAAAGTTATAACCATTCTAAAAAGCATATAAAAACTAAACAACAAAAAAAAAAAAAGGCCTCACAGGCCGAAGAAACAAAACAAGCTTCAGAAACAGATGAAGACTTGGCAGAAAAAAAACAGTGGGTGATTAATAACTTAGAATCCTAATGCAAAAAAAAAAATAAAACAAAAAACTAGGCAACATGAAAGAACAGATGAGTAATGTAAACAGAAAGATTGAAACTCTAAGAAAAAATAAAAAGGAAATGCTATCACATAAAAACACAATAAAAAAATGGAAAGTGCCTAGCAAAAGCTTTATCTGTAGACTAGATGTATCCCAGGAAAGAAGAGGAAGTTTAAAGATATTGCAATAGAAACTTCCAAAATGGAAATACAATGACAGAGAAATAATGGTAATCATTCACTGGAATATCCAACAGCCACTGTGGGACAATTACTAAAGATGTAATGCATATGTGATAGGAATACCAGAAGGAAAGAAAGAAAATTAATGATGACATGTTTAAATAAATAGTGGCTGATAATTTTCCAAAACTAGTGGCAGAAACTGAACTGCAAATCTAGGAACACCACCAAGCAGGATAAATACCAAAAACTATAGTGAGGCATAGCACATTTAAGCTACAGCTAGTCAGTGGCAAAAATGAAATAAGCCAGAGGTGGCAAAAATGACTGATCTTCAAAGAAAGAGTGACACAAATCACATTTTGCTTCTCTTCAGAAAACATACAAGCAAGAAGAGAGTGAGGTTAATATTTAAAGAGTTGAAAGAACATAATCACCCACCTACCTTCTGTGTCCAATGAAATTATCCTTCAAAAGTGATGGAGAAATTAAAAGGATTTGTTACTAATACACCATCTTGCAAGAAATATTATAAGAAATGCTTTCAAGAAAAAGAGAATTATATGTTAAAAATTCAGATTGGCATTAGAAAAGAGATTGAGAGAAGGAATAAATGAAAAAACAAAACATGCTTTCTTATTCTAAATAGTTTACCTTGTTCAAAATTATAATAACATCAATACACAATGCACATTGTATAGTTTATATTTAAGCAAAATGAATACAATGGTATAAGTGATGGGAGGGAGACATTGGGTCAAATAGTATATGAACTGCCTACGAAGTGCTATAGTGTTATTCCTAAGTGAACTTGCATTTGGTATAAAATTACATTGCAAACTTCAAGAAAACTCTTTAAAATAATAAAATAAAACCACTTTAAATGTAAATAGTCTAAACATACCAATTATATTGAGAGGAGAAAAGATGCGATCATATAAAATGCCGACTGAGAAGAGAAAGCAGACTAAAGGAAGATGAGAAAATGAAACAAAGAACAAAGACAAATGATAACTATAATTATGTATTTGTGTTAACCCAGCAATATCGATAATCACTTAAAAAGGGATGAGCTAAATAGTCTAATAATCTAATGGTCTCTAAACCAAGACCATCAGAATGAAGGGAAAAGCAAGAAACAACTCTGTTGTTAAAATACAAAAGCATAGCTAGATTAAATATAAAGTGGTGGAGAAAGATATACTATGCTAACACTAAACAAAAGAAAGCTGGAGCAGCCGTGTTAATTTCAGTCAGGTGACTTCAGAGCAAAGAGTGGTTTGAAGGATAAAGAGAAGCGTTATATAATGATAATAGGTCAGCTGTCCAAAAAGAGATAACCATTCTCAGTGTGCAGGCACCTAGCATCAACTCATGTAAGATAAAAACAGAGCTGTTGTAATTGGAGAATTCACCATCCCTCTACCAATAATTGACAGATTCAGCAGACACACAATAGTAAGAATATAATAAACAGACAACACCATAAATTACTTGGATCTAATTGGCTTTTGTAGAATACGTCATCCAACAATTTCAGAATGCACAGTCTTTTCAAATTCACACGGAACATTCACTAAGGTAGATACATCCTAGGCCATAAAACTCACCTTAAAAGTTCAAGACAAGACTTAATACAAAAGATGCTTTTAGATCATAATGGAATTAAACCAGGTAACAACAATAGAAGGATAACTGGGAAATTTGGAGATTAAACACACATTTAAATGACACATGAGTTAAAGGAGAAATCTCAGAGAGAATTTTAAATATTTTGACTAAAAGAAAATGAAAATACCATCTATTAAAAGGTGTGAGATGAATTTTCCAGGAAGATGGTGGCAGAGTACAGAGGCCTAGATCACTGTGTCCAGGCTTGCGTTGGAATTGAGGACTGAAAATGGACTATAGACGTACTTACTGCGAGTTTGAACCCAAACAAAAACACACTGGACTCACTAGAAGGTAAATAACTGAGGGGGAATCAGCGATTCCCAGGCACCTGGAAATTCAGCGAGCTGCAGGAGCTGCTTTGCCCCACTCTAAACCCTGGAGGTGAAGGGGGACGGCTCAGCTCAGTGAGTGGGGCCTGGCTGCCGAAAGACTGCAAATCTGATCCGCTGAAACTGCAGACCCCATCGAGAGTACCTGGGCACCTAGCAAAGCCGCTGATCAGCTCGACCAGCTCCGGAAATGGCAAGATGGAGGCAGAATAAAGACGCTGAGACGACTACATCCAAACTTGCAAGGATTATATAAAAACGGACTATAGACTTTCATGCTACGAGTTTCAACCCAAATGAGAACGCCTTGGACTCACTAGAAGAAAAATAACCGAGGGAGAACCTGCGATTGGGGAGTTCCCATAAGGGAAGCTGCACAGGCAGGATTAGCTGAACCCTGCAACTCTGATCGGGAATGCCAGCAGCTTCCTACTCGCTTGGCTCCTTTAAAAATCTAGGCGCCCAGACACCAGGAAGCACTGCAGAGGGAAACTGCCTGAGGCGGCAGCTGAGGCTGCTCAGCAGCCTTTTGTCCCAGCCCTGCTACAACCCTGGAGATAAACTGAGACAATTCAGCTAGGGAGAGGTAACCGAATCGTGGGAAGAGGCTGCAGCTCAGAAACAGACCCGAGGATACCCCACAGAAGTGTTGTTGACCTTTGCCGCCAGCAGCCCCGACAAAGCCCTGGATATAAACTGAGACAACACAGCTAGGTGAGTGGATCCCAAGCTGCTGCTGGGGGTGGGGGGTGGCGTCAGGGAATAAACAAACAAACAAACAAAAACAAAAAACTGCTCTACTTAGAGCCCAGGAGGCAAAGAGGAATTCTAAGCCTCCCCTCATCTCCTGTCCCCAAAACAGAGATCTGAGACTAGGCAACATTAGGGTTTGGTCAGGTCCTGGTGC
>NW_004567140.1:7770841-7772231 GCF_000260355.1 Condylura cristata
TCTGTGAAAGGACCTCAGGCAGTGGGGAGACACTGCTCAGGGAGGGACTATTTGGACTAAACAAAAAGAGCTCTGAAAGCTCAGAGGGAGGACTAGCAGCCTGCTCACCTGGGAGGATTTCTGCCCTCTGGCACTCCCCTGCACTCCTGTGGGGAGGGGGAGATCCCACCCCCACAACAGAGGCCAGAAGACTTGGAGGCCAAAAAAGCTCACAGTACTTAGAGTGTAAACAAAGCCAGCCACCAACTCAGCCAAAGGCCCAGCTCCAGGGAGACCTACAACACTTCTAATTCATCATAACCACCACAGGCACACCAAGCATAGAGGGAATCTGGGACATCCGAAGGCTACAAAGATCAACAGAAACCTTCCAGAAACAACGCCTCAACGTGTTACTAGAAGAGGCTTAACAACACAAGAGACCCCTGACTATTACCAGCTGAGACAACAGACACAATTACACACAGTGGGGGATGGGAACAATAACACAACTCAGAATACCCTCCACAATGAAGTGTCTGGAAGTCCCTCAGCTATTCCAGAAAGAACATCCAAAAAAAAAAATGCCAGTCAATAATAGCAAGTATTAGAAAATACACAACAGGGAAAAGAAGACAAACAAATATTCAAGCAAGTTCACAGGGGTGAAATTCCACACAAAAAGATCAGTCAACAGAAACCACCAAAGAATTAGAAGAACTGCTCAACCTACAAGATAAAGAATTCAGAATCATCATGATAAACAAACAAAATGAAATGAGGCAAGCCATCCAGGAATTGAAGAATGAAAACAAGGAAATGAATGAAAGAAATGGAAAAAAATATGAGGCAAGCAATCAGCAAACTGAAGAAAGAAAATGAGACACTAAAAAAGGAAATAGAAGAAATGCAGGCGATGAAAAGGCCACTAGAAGAGATAAAGAATGCTGGGAAAAGTTATGAAAACAGAATAGATGAAATGGAAGAAAGAATCAGCACCCTTGAAGATACAGAAACAAAGAAAATTAAAAAAAGAAAAAGAAAGAGAAGTAAAAAGGAAAAGGAATGAAGAAACACTTCAAGAGCTATCTGACACCATTAGGAAAGGAAACATCAGTGTTATAGGTATCCCAGAAGGCGAAGAGAAAGGACAAGAAATAGAGAAAATATTCACAGAGATAATAGAAGAGAACTTCCCTAATTTGAAGAAGGAGATGAAAGTAAACATCAAAGAAGCAAGAAGAACCCCAGACTACCATGATGAGAGGAGAAAAACAGTTAGACATATTATAATAAAAATTCCAAGATTACAAGATAAGAAAAGATAATGAGAATGACAAGAGGGAAGAAACAAATAACCTACAAAGGGAAACTGATCCGGATGACATCAGACTTCTCTGAAGAAACACTA
>NW_004567140.1:7779184-7779896 GCF_000260355.1 Condylura cristata
AACTTGGATGGAGCTGGAAAAGATCATGCTTAGTGAGATAAGCCAGAAAGAGAAAGAGAAATACCGGTTGGCTTCACTCATAGCAGGAGTATAATGGACCAGATGAGAAAATAACAAGAGTAATGAACAACCATATACCAGAGACATTTTGTAGGGGTGGAGTGGAGAATGGGATCAAAAACGGGGGGGTGAGGGTGGGGAGGGAAATGCACGGATCATGGTGATGGCACACAGGCGACTTGGTGATGGGAAACCCGTGGGGATTACAATTGAGATGGAAAAAAAAATGTACGAAATGATGTAAAAATAAACTGTTATAAAAAAAAAAAGTGTGAGATGTAGTGAAACAAATATTATAGAGAAACTGATAACATTGCATGCTTATATTAGAAAAGAGGAAATATTTAAAATCAATCATCTAAGTTTCTACCATAGGAAAGTAGAAAATGAGGAGCACATTAAATCCAAACAAGCAGAAAAGACAAAATAATAAAAATCAAACAGTAGATAAGTGAAACTTAAATCAAGAAAACAACTGACAAAAGCAGCTCTCTTCAAAATATCACTGAAGTAGTTACAAAATGATGTAAAAATAAACTGTTACAAAATAAAAAAAGAAAGAAAAAAGATATATCACTGAAGTTGAAAAGTCTCTAACCAGAATAATCAGAGTGGGAGAGGGGAAGGTGGGGGAGGGAGGAGACAGATGGGG
>NW_004567140.1:7780221-7781191 GCF_000260355.1 Condylura cristata
CACACCATTATCTCTCATGAACATAGATACAAAATTCCTCAGCAGAACAATGGCACATCAAATCCAACATGTATATAAAAATTATATACTATACTATGTGGGATATATTCCAGGTATGCAAGACAGGCTCAACATGTGATAGATAATTAATATATTCTATTATAATAATATACTAAAGAATAAAAATCATGTAATCATATCAATCGGTGCATAAAAAGTATTGGATAAACTCCAAAACTAAGTTGTGATATAAAAATTGTCAGTAGACTAAGAATAGAGGAGATGTTCCTCAACTTTATAATGAATATCTACAAAACCCTTACTAATCTAGTTAATGATGAGACTCTGGATACTTCCCCCTTATGAGTAGACGTGAGATAAGAATCCATCTCATTGTTGCTATTCAACATCACACTAGATGTCTTAGCTAATCTGGTAGGTAACAAAACTGCTTTCCTACATACAAGCAAATTACACTATGAACAAGTGTAATCTTTAATAAAGAACACAATGTGATTTATGTTAGGGTGAAAAATGTGAATGTCTTAGCACAAATTCAAGAAAATACCATAGATATAAGGAAAAGCACATGATTTAAAATCAAACAAGATCAAAATAAGTGGAAAGATAGTTCATACCCATGGATAGATTGTTTCAGCATTGTTCCAACATTATTTCTTCCCAACCCAACCTATAGATTCAAGGAGTTCACAAAATCCCAACAAAGTAGGCTGTAGATGAAAACCAACCTATTTTTAAGTTTATATGGAAATGTGAGTGAACCAAAATAGTCAACACAGGAAGAACAAAGTCAAATCACTGACACTTCCAACTTCAAATCTAACTATAAGTGGTAACAAGCAAGATAGTGTGGTACTGGCCAAACAATGGACACTTAGATCCATGGGTCATAGTAGAGACCTCAGAAATAGACCCCTAAAAAGCAGGCAACTGATCTTCCACAAAAGAG
>NW_004567140.1:7782266-7830354 GCF_000260355.1 Condylura cristata
TGAAATATACAACTAAAGAGACAGGTCGAATGATAACTGACTGCCAGGAGATAGGGGTGGGATGATGGTTCCCACGGGGTCTTTAGGGCAGTGAATCTATTTTGTCCTGTTCTGTAAGGGTGGTGACAGGACTCCATGAACTTGGAGTGAACTATGACGTATCCAATGGACTTTAGGTAATAACAAAGTACCAACTTGGTTCAATAATTTTAAGATGTATCAAACCAATGCACTATATTAAGAATAAGGAAAACAGAAAGGATCTGGGGACTATCTATATTTTCTGCTCAACTTTTCTGTAGATTTAAAATTGTTGTAAGAATTCTATGAACTATTAGATGGGTCAAAGGAGAAACCACAAGGAAATTAAATATGTATATACTTTAACAGAACAGAAAGGAAAAGAAAACAAATAAAAATATGTCACAGGCACTTGTCAGTGATTATAGAAAATTAATAAAATTTAAAGTTTACTTTAGGAGGAGTAAAGAGATCATCTATATAAACATGCATTAAAGCAGTAGAAAAGGCCAACAAAAAACCCAAAGGAAGCAAAGAGAAGTAATAAAGATAAAATGAGAATAACAAAGCAATGAAATTGAAGTTAATCCATGAACAGATCAAAAGATAAAGTAAAACTTTAGACTTGTGAAAAAAAGAGATAACACACAATAATAATGGCAGAAGTGACAAAAGGGACTATCACAACAGACCCTACAGATAGTAAAAGGTTAATAAGGGAAAGCCAAGAAAAGGCTTATGCACATAGACTCAGCCACAGACTAAATGAACCAATTTTTTGAAAACCACCAAGAACAAAAAATGTATCCAAGAACAGATAACCTGAATATTTTATGGCTTTTAAATACATTGAACTGGTAATGTACTTTTACTTATTCATGTATACAAGAACTGGGGTGAAGGTTAGAAGTGGGGAGCTAGAGGACTCACCAGAACCAGAATGAGAGCAGAACAGGCAGATCTACTGAAATACACTGCTGAGGGGAGTTGTGGAAAAGACAGGAGAGGTCTGTTGCATTCTGCAGGTCAACTCCTTGGCTAGAGATCTAACTCAGGCTGTCGGGGTAACACCAGGGAGGCCCTGAACTGGTAATTTAAAAGTAAAAAAAAATTCTGAAAAGGAATCTTCAGGCTCAGAGGGTTTCACTAACAAGTTATAACAACAATTTATAGAAGAAAAAAATACCAATTCTACATATCTCTTCCTGAAATAAGGAATCTATTTTGTCCACTTTTGTAAGGGTGGAGACAGGACTTCATTTGATTCTCCAATGTAGTCAGCAGTGCTCAGGTACTCAAACTGGATGAAAGCAGCACAAGAAAATAAACTGAGCAGCCAATGTTTTCAACATAAGACCAGCAAATTGAACACAGCAAAATATAAACGTGGTAATAGACCAGACCAAGGAGGATATAACTTGAGAGTGTAGCACTCACTTAGTGTTTGAAAATCATTCAATGTAATACTTGATATTAATTATCTAAATAAGGAAGAAGCACATCAACAAAAATTTGATGTTAGGAAAAAACAGACAGAATTCCACATCCACTTCTATTTCTTAAGTCATCACTAAATTAGAAATAGGATAGAACCCACTCAGCCAAATAAAAATCATATAGAGGATAAGTACAAAAAACTACATCACACTTATGAGGTTTGGTTGAAAGCTTTCTGCCGTGATAGGCAAGGAGGCCTATTCTTAGCAATCCTATTTGATATCAAGTTGTGCATATTAGAAGACAGTAATGCCATTTACCTTGAAGGGCATTTTAAGTGCTGTTCCAAGTGTCTTGCAGAGACACAATCAATGGGGACCACAGCTATGACTCCAGTGGAATTACGTTTATTAGAATGATGGGTCCTTCAGCCGCACATGAGAGAATCACATTGTCAACATCACTCATAAATATACTTGAAATCAGGCCCTCCCCGGTGTGAGCACAGTACTAACAAGTTAAAGCCATTTCAGCATGAGTTCGATCCCCGCCTGCCCTGGAGGTTATCCATATGGCGTGGCAGACCTCTCCTGACCCGCCCGCTGCTCCCCTCAGCAGTGTACTTCGTCAGACTGCCTGTTCTGCTCCCCACTCTGTCTCTGGCAAATCCTCTCACCGCCCCTGCACCTCTGGTCTGAACCCCAGTTCTGTATGCAGAAATAAATAAATCTTTAAAAGAAAATACTTGAAATCATCTGTAAACTAACCTACCTGGTCTTCAATTTGATTCATGATAGATATATAGACAGACAGATAAATAGATACATACATATATACATACACAGATACATAGATAATAGATAACAGACCAATAAATAATAGATTAGTAGATAAATGATATCTTGATAGATGATCAGTTAGATAGAAAGATAATAGATCAGCAAATAATAGATTGATAAATCTATTGATAGATAATAGATCGATGGACGGATGCATGCATGGATGGACGCATGGAGCTATTCAGGGTATAGTGAAGGACCCAAACTACAAGCAGAGCTTACAGTTCAGTGGAAATTGTGCTCGTGCCACCCACTACACTGGGCCACGGGCAGATCCCAGCCCCACAACTTCTCTCTTCTAGGATGTGAGCAGGACATTTTTTTTTTTCTTTTTTTTTTTATTAAAAAGTTTATTTTTACATCATTTTGCACATTTTTTTTTTCATCTCAATTGTAATCCCCACGGGTTTCCCATCACCAAATCACCCCTGTGCCACCACCATAGTCCCGTGCATTTCCCTCCCATCCCCCCCACCCCCCGTTTTTGGTCCCATTCCCCACTCCACCCCCACAGAATGTCTCTGGTCTATGGTTGTTCATTATTTTTGTTATTTTCTCGCCTGGTCCATTATACTCCGTGAGCAGGACATTTTTAAAGCCTGAGATGTATAGAGAGCACTCTGACGCACCCGGCCCTAACAAGACGTTCTAGGCAGCAAGGGCTTTTCTTTACATGGCCAGTTCTGCCACCCCTGTCTGAGCAGCGAGATGCCAGGTGGGCATCCTTGGACCCATTAGGGAGCATGTCCCTAGTGGCCATGGCTGTCTGGTCTGGGCTAGTGTCTGAAGCTCCCTCAGGAGCAGCTGGCTCTGGGATGGCCCTCCAGGCTTTCTTGCGTCTTGGGCTACGCTGTGTTCCCTTGGGTGTCTCTGTGATGAGGACACGGAGCACAGGAAGAGGTAGAATGTTAGGTGGAGCACTTGCCATGAGCCTGGGGGCAGAAGAACACCAAGTCTGGCAGGCCCAGCAGGCAGTCAACTTGGCCCTTGGCTGGGTGATACAGACTTCTGTTGAATAACAAACCCAGAGGGACCATGGGGAATTGGTGGTGGGATTTTTATGGGGATTACAGCTGAGAGCAGAAAGTGTAATTGTACAAAAATGAACAATGGGGCTCTCCCTGGTGGTGCAACGAGTTAAAGCATCGCACTATGAAGCTCTCCAAAGCCACTGCAGCAAGAGTTCAATCCTCCACCAGGGAGCTGACCCACATGGCGCGGCACCCTCTCATGTCCCGCCCGCTGCTCCCCTCAGCAGTGTATTTCAGTAATCTGCCTGTTCTGCTCCCCACTCTGTCTGGTGGATCTTCTCACGCATCATATCTCTGGCCTGTACCCCAGTTCTGTAAGCATAAATAAATATTTTTTAAAAAATGAACAATGATGTAAAATATATATCAATAAAATCCATCGATAAATAAAATATGTAAAAAACAAACACAGTTTCTTCCCAGAGAAGAGCCAGAATGATTGGGTTTCCCTGTTAGCCATGTTTGAGCATGGAAGTGGGAACTGAATGAAAAGGTGACACTCAAGATTTAACTTAAAAGAAAAGGACTTCATAAACAAACAAAAACAAGACAACTGCAAATCAGAGACAGGGACAGAAAGGAGGGACAGGAAAGAGCACAAGGTTCTGTGGTGATAGTGTACGGGTGACTTGGTTGTGGGAATTCTATTGGGAATTCCCTGAGAAAAGAAAGCAAACATTGCAAAAAATAAAAAACAAAAAATAAAATAATAAAATAATAATAATAATAATAACTATGCTGACCAAAAAAAATTAAGGATTTTCATGTAAAGACCAATGAAAGGGCTATGGTCACGTCACACCTTCATTGTGGCTGCGTGACAGCAAAGCCTCCCAAACCCTTTCAGAGACAGGCCCAGAAAGGGGTCCAAACTGTCCCCAGACCCAGATCTCAGAACCCCGAATCATGGTGGGCAGGAGCTGGGAGGAGATTCCCACAGGCTCCGCTAGGCCTCGGGATTCGAGACCCCTCGGGTCTCACTCTCCTCTACAAGATAAATAATTTTAAAATGGAACTCAAATTATTTTACAATCTTTTAATCACTAGAAATTGTGTATAATTATTTTACCTCCACTCTACTGCCAAGAACTGCTGTGAATTACTTGGCTTCTCGAAGTGTAGAAAGAAAATGCTCCAATTTCGCATTAATTAAAGAATTGTGCTCCCTCTCCCTGTCCATTAGCTACCACCACACTATGCCTGCAAACGGTCATTACAACAGACAGAACTAGGACCATAAATTTCCTGCTAATGAAAACGTCAGGAGGAGATACCGTCCATCACAGGATGTTCTGATGTGAAGAGGTCTTTCTCTGCCTTGCACTTTTCCCCAGTTTCCAGGAGACCTGCGTGGAAGGGCAGGCGTCCTTTTTATTTATAGATACCTGGGAAACCTTCGCAATAGATTGAGGACTCCGCTCAGGTCCTAGTAAATATTCCATTGATTTTTAAAATTGCTCCCTTTCTTATCGGACCTCGCAGGGTCTCGGCCTGGACACCTCGCTGACCTTGCCTCCTGATGAGGCTGCTTTTCTGGAGATTGCAGGCAGCACATGCATCTGCTCCCCACGGCTGCTCCCCTCTCCCCATTGTAGAGGTGAGCTTCATATCTGTCACCGTGCTTGCCTCCACCTTCTCCTCTTCCGTGCCGGGTGTGCAAGCATTCCAGGCTTGGAGAAGTCTCCAAAACGCACCTTGCTGCACCCCTGGCAGGAGAACAGGATTCGTGTTGGGTGGCGTCAGGTCATCTGAGCTCACGGCGCTTGCACCCTTGGGTGCTACACGCACCACTCAAGGCCTCCCTGACTAAATCCTGTCCCTTTGGGAAGGAAACCACCTTCCTACAAGGGCTACAACTTTAATGAAAACCTCTGGAAGGGGTGGGGTCTTCCCTCATGACAACCAAGGGGTCCATTTTGGAAAACTCTGGTTTGTAGAAGAAAATGGAGCTAAGGACATTTTTCAAGATCAAATATTTTTGCAAACTTGTTTACCCATCTCTGCCTGAGTCTATCATTCCTTTGGGTTAGTGTTGCTGTTAAGCGGCCATCGGCTCACTCAGACCTGGCCCCGTGGGCAGCCTCAGACACCCAGAGTCTCCCTACTTGCAGCTAGTCCACAGGCGTGTCCACTGCCCAACTGCCCACAGCATGCAGTAAGCACTCAATAAAGCTCACCAGTAAAAAGTGGGGTAAGAGGCAGAGTGCCGGCTCATTAGTCATTCTCTCCACAATCGTGCTGGCCTGGCTGTCAAAAGGATTCCAAAAATATCTGGTCTCCAGAAAACTTCCAGACAGGTTGTGTTGAATGACTATTTTAGAAATAATATTTCAACATGTTAAAATGACTATTACAAGCCACCGTTTGGATCCAGTTCAACTAAAGATGAATGGATGAAATCAATTTCCTGGATCGGAAGGTTGCTGGTTCCAGTGACCACGAGCAAGTGGTTCTACTCAACTCTTAGACTGTGCAGGAAATAGGGGTGCTTGAAACGTGGGCCCATGAGGGACAGCTGACTGTCTCCTTTTGCTCAGTCGTGTTTACTGAGAACTGGCTGTGGTCACCGAGGCCCGCCCTCCATTTCCAAGGGCTGGGAGGTGCCGAGACCCTACCCAACTGTCAGGACTGGGGATGCCTCATCACAGAGCTTGTCTCGGCTGTGGTCTCTGCAGGAGGAAGTAACCTGTAGGCACTATGGTGCAGGTGGATCAACTCAGGAAATCACAAGTGAGAAGACTCAGCCACATGTGGACACGGGCCCAGAATCAGCCAGGGAAGAGACTCTGGAAGCAGGGACAGGGCCTGAAAGCCAGATCAGCTCTACTCAGGACTCTCTGAAGGCCCTGCAGTCACCTCTGGGCCTTGCTGGCATCTCACCCTTTCTTCCTCCAAAAGGAAACTGAGTTTTATGAGCATAATTCCATGGGCTTAGAAGAATGGCGGTAACAAGCCAGGCAACACTCTACTCACAAACCGTGAGTGCTCTTACTGAGGAAACAAGTAACCTGAAACCAAGAGCAACACGAAAAAACTCAGCCTTGTAGGGAACACGGCCCCTCTGGAGAACTTGCCTATACTCAGGCTTCACCTCAGCAGCAGTTTTAATATTATTTGAGGCTGGGACTTCTGTGCAGTGTTCAGTAACTTCTAAGAAGCCCTCCATCATGCCAGGGTTCAGAAAGCACCAGTATTTAATAGGAACCAAACCAAACAGATCCATCTTGCAGCCTTGAGGGACCCAGCCAGCCCCATGAAAATCAGCAGCCATGGAGCGAGGCGGAACCCATTAACCCCGAATTTCCTCTCGTGGCCTAACGTGGCAGTCCAGTGGGATCAACAGAGTTTTCTTTAGGGGTTAGCATATGCAACCCATTTTTCCTGCCTCAGCCCAGACACCACGCTGGTCACCAAAAGATGGAGGAGCTAACACATCTCCACTCCGGGTACAAAGAAACTGATCAGAAAATAATGCACAGATGATGATTACACAAAAATAGAATGTGAGGCGCCAACAGCTTCGCAGTTGAGGAGGGAAGGTGCTCCCACGGCTAGCCAGACATAAGCTTTTCTCTCAGAGCATCTAAATGGTGATGCTTTGCTACGCAGCTCTGCTGTAGAAGATCCAGGGGCCCTGCCTTCCAGAAGATTCTAGACAGCCCTGGGCGTGGGTTTGGGAGACAGGGAGCTGATGGAATGCACAGGAAGAATGCACGGTATTTCCAACCCTTCCGGGAGGCTCCACTGGATTTGTTGGGGTTGCAAACTCCAGCCGCAAGCACGTGATGCCCAGGTTTTCTCAGCCAGCCTCAGTCCTTGGAGGTGCAAGCATGACTTAAGCCTCCGGAGGTCCCATACCGCACCTTCCCCAGAGGCCAGTGTCAGTCCTCCAGGTGGGGACAAACAGGCTTGTTGTAGGCTACGTACTGTTAAGTGTTTTACATGCACTGCATCATGCTATCCTCACAGAAATGGAGGCAAGAGGAGTAAAGTGACTGGCCGAGGTCACGGTCTGGCAAGTGAGTGGCAGGGGGCCAGAGGGAAGTGGGGGGCAGTGGCCCCTGGCTCCACGCCTGTCTGTCTCCAGCCAGGCGCCTCTCTCAGGAACAGCACTGTTGCTTAACCAAGACCTCTGCCCTTTGTGCCAAAGTTATGTCGATACTGTTATTTAAAGAGACACATCCCAATTTATTCCAGTATCAATTCTCTATATCATTTACCTCAGCACAGATTGTATCATTCACAAATTAGCATTAGGCAGCAATTTCTGGTTCTGTATAAAACTATTTAGCAATCTGGTCAAGAAAATGAAAGATGTAAAGCAAAAGTCTGGGTGCTGAACCTAATTCTCTTCCTTATCTTCTTGTTACATATTGACGTATTTGAGGCCATTCAAAAGCATCCAACTTGTCTTGCCTGAGTGCAAATCAGATTATTGACAATGAAAGCCATTTAACAGGTTATTTAAATGTTGGTGTCCTATCTTGGTGGGAATCTGCTTCCTGACTGGCTTCTAGTGCAAATGGCCGACACTGTTGATAGGGGCAGGATGTACCGTTTATTCTGCTGAACAAAGTCTCATGGGATGCCCACCCCCAAAGCCCAGGCAGCTGTCCCCAGAGCGCCCCAACTTGGCAACCCTGACCACCACTCCAAGGGCCAACCTGCGTCCCCCCACCACACTGCTCTGGCCATGTTGCTGACCATGGATGAGCCAGCCAGCAGACACAGGCTATCAGATCCAGAAGCCCTGAATTTCATTCAGCCCACCATCCCCCATGTCAGTGAATCCCAACTATTGCTCCCCACAGAGCTAATTTCTCTAAAGGTATCTCCAGAAAGATCCTTCCCAGTGTATCTCGTCAACAATATTTACCATTGCGCGCCTGCTAAATGCTATAAACTGACTGAGGAACAAGGAGAGAGAAACACTAATAAAATCAGAAAAGCAAAATGGGTCTGGGTGGGCTGGGCACTGTGGTAGACCTGCTTACCCTTAAATGGGGTGTCTATGGCCCTGGCTGCTTGGGTGTAGTGAGCAGCTGGTCCTTACCTGTCAACCACGTCTGGATTTCCCTCAGAGACAGAGACACCACACCCAAGAGTGACTCTTCCCAAGCATCCCATACTCAGTAAAGATGTCCACTGGGGAGCAAGACCTGGATCCTTACTTCTCCTGGGCCCTCTGGGGGCCCAGGAGCAACCCGGGGACCACACTGAGCCCAGGGGCAAGAGGACTTTGCCTCTGCTGAACCAAGCTCCCCGTTCTTCTATGTCTCACAGGGTACCTCTCAGAGTTGAGCCCCTCTCAGTGTTTGCTGCCCAGAACATGTCCCTTGACAACAGCAACAGGAATTGGTGGTCCCGCAGCAAACAGCACTGAGGGTCTTGACGCTGGTGTGCTCAGCCTCCTGCCACTGGTTGTGAGACCTGTTGCTCCTGATAGGTGGATG
Source organism: Condylura cristata (assembly GCF_000260355.1). Lineage (NCBI taxonomy): Eukaryota > Metazoa > Chordata > Mammalia > Eulipotyphla > Talpidae > Condylura > Condylura cristata. The sequence continues at coordinate 7,791,048 of NW_004567140.1, forward strand.
CGGGTAGCTGGTAAAAGTTTCAGAGGTACTGGAGAATGGGGATACTTATAAAAAGGAGTGTGTTTGCTGGTAAGAAGAATCTGGCAGTTGAAAATAATAAGTGGAAATAAAGCTAAAAGGATAATCATACCCAGCTACATTGGACTGCCCTGTGAAAAGGATAATGAAGCAACAAAAGTAAACAATCACTACCTGGAAGCTTCTGTGAGGCCCTGAGTCTCTGAAAATATACACAAAGGGGACCTTCCTACTGGTGCAAAGGTTAAAGTCTATCAAGCTATCACCAGTCACTGTGGCCTGAGTTCAGTCCTCGGCCAGGGAGCTGATCCACAGGGCACAGCAGACATCTCCTGTCTCCCCGCTGCTCCCCTCAGCCGTGGATTTCAGTTGATCCACCTGTTCTGCTCCCCACTCTGTCGCTGGTGAATCCTCTCACCCCTCCTTCACCTCCAGCCTACACTCCAGTTCTTACATGCATAAACAAACAAAAATAAATCTTTAAAAAGAAAAATCAGGCCCTCCCTGGTGGCACAGCGGGTTAAAGCCCAGCACTAAGAAGCTTAAGCCACTTCCGCATGAGTTCGATCCCCACCTGCCCCGGAGGTGACCACATGGCGCGGCAGACCTCTCCTGACCCACTCGCTGCTCCCCTCAGCAGTGTACTTCATCGATCTGTCTGTTCTGCTCCCTACTCTGTCTCTGGTGAACCCTCTCACCCTCCACATCTCTGGCCTGCACCCCAGTTCTGTATGAATAAATAAATAAAATCTTTAAAAAAAATAAAGAAAGAAAGAAAAACCAAGAAAATATACAAAAAGGCCCTCCTCTCTCCCAACTGGAAGGAAGAGAAACTGAGGGCCAGGCCTTGGGTAGAGCCATTCGATTATCTGGACTGCATAGAAAGTAAGATTCCTAATGCCCAACTTAAGCAGGTCTGTCAGGCCCCAATTAAGAAAAATGTGGACAGTGACCCTGGGATGGGGACATGACAGTTATACCTTAGATACTCATGTCTTCAGGTCCAGAGTCCTGGGATCTCAGCATCAACACCCTCAGGGCTATTTGCTGCAGGACCACCGATTCCTGTTGCTATTGTCACAGGGACATATTCTGGGCAGCAGAATAAGGAGTGACCACCACTCCTTATTAATGCCTCTTCTTGACCACATGAGACCACGTGAGACTTTCCCCCAGATTGCCATGCACCTCAACCTTGACTCCTAATGCTTCACACACTAAAAATAAAGTCCAACAAAACCCAGCTAGGGTCAGCCTGGGTCAAACTAAGTACAAGAAGGATCATACCCCAAAGGCACCCAAGACCTGGTCACTCTTGTTGACTGGATCCAGGAGATTATATAGGCGGTCAAACATTGCTGGTGCTAAGCCAGGTGTCAAGTAAGAAGTGTGACAGTCCACGCTGGCTGTTTGGGAGCACTGTCAGGACACGAGATTCAACACCTTGGCGAATCCCTGGGAGATGGAGTGAAGGCTCAAAGATGTCCCCTGGGATAATGGAAGAAGCCAAGACCGTACTAACCTGGGCTGAGATGCCAGGACCACCAGGGCAAGGGGCGGAAGAAGGGATTGAAAGGCACTCAGAAGTAGGTGTACTGAAGTAATAGACTGTAGGACCATCACCTTGGGTGATTTTGCCCATGGGGCGCTTGGAGAGTGCACCCTTCACCAAAAGGCCTGTGGAACAGATCGGCAAGAGAGTCCAGCATCGCTGTGAAGTCCGAATGGTAACCACACCGTAAACCAGAGCTGGTGGTAGAGGGGGCTGATAGAACAAGAGGATGGATGATAGGACATTGCCCTGGGGGCGACACGGAAATACAACCAACGAGGTCTCTACTTGCTTTGGACAGCCAAAACAGCAAGGGCTAATGACAAAGACACAAAGGCAGTTTTCCTTATGAAAAGCCATGGTTTTTTGTCCACTTTTCGGCACATATCCCCACAAAGGAGGGGAAGGATATCCAAAATGTAGCACACGTGGACCCAGGAATCGTTCTGCAAGTCCTGCTCTAGTGGAATTACTCTGTTCTGGGCAACGAAAAATGTCTAAGCATATTGATGATTGTTAGACACCCAGAGACCCAAAGGGTTCCCTCTACCTTATGGTAGAGGGAAACAAGAGAGTGGGAGGACATATTCTGTGGCATCCTGGCCAAAGTCTGCCTCTCAGTGGCCCCACTGGATTTGCACACATTCGGAGGTAAACTCCCCAGACCTGTCGTTAAGCAGAAGGATGTCCTAAAGGAACTGCAGAGTTTTGTGGGCTCCACCCCCTACTCTAGCTTTCTGGACTCCGCCCCCTGCTCCAGTGATTGGAAACTACAACTCCCAGCAGCACCAGGGAGAGAACGGCGAGGACCCAAGGGCGGAGCTAAGCAGGCATTCTGGGACTTTGGAGGATAAATAGGGAGCCATTTTCTACTGTGCTCTCTCACTCAGGCAACAGCTCCTCTAGGGACTGCGTGACTGGGAGCTATCAGTTAGTTTGTTACCAGAGCTCCAAGTCAGCTGAGCAGGTAAGATATTCTAGTGATCTTGTAGCTCTCTCTTTCCCTGGGTTGTTCCGTTTCCTGTCCTCTTTTGTAAATAAACCCATTGTTGACCCTTTTGTGTGTGCCTGCAATACAACTGAATTTTAGGCGCACAGGTGAGGACCCACAGACAGGCAGCCCAGCTCACACTGGGGTGTCTTGTAATACTCTGAGGGGTGTCAGCACCGCTGACATGAGACTGGTATATTGGATCCCTTGCTATGGTATAAGGGCTGTCTTACTGGGGGTGGTAGATGTAAGCCTCCCCCAAATAAAGATTATGTGTAGGCCCTCCCCACAAATAAAGATTAAACAATGGCATTTATCCCAGGAAAATAGTGTTTCTTTTAAGGTCTAAAAGTTGCAAGGATGGCAGTGGTTCACATTACACCTCATTTAATCCACTTGGTCAGGTCCATGTAGAAAACCGGATGAAAATGACAATGGACTCCCCAAACTCAACCAAGCAGTCGCCTCTCTTGCAGCTTCCATGTCATAAAGGCGTCTGCACTAGAGTAGAGTAATGTGGTCCAGCCTTTGAGTTCATGAATGTTTTCCTTTTATTCACCATCAGAAAGAGGATAAAAACAGTTCTGGGATGAGCAGCAGACTCATGCACAGGCTTCCCCGTTCTCTGTCATCATGCATGACATGACATGACACAACTTTGTACTGGTCTCCTAGGGTTTGATGGGATCATACTGACCAGATCTGATGGTGGGGGTGGGGCTCTAGGAATTTGGGGACTTTAGGAAGACACAGGCATTCCAGGGGGTGAGAGAAAAACACCTTAGAAGACTCAGCTCCTGACATATTAGCCACATTTTCAGAAGTTCTGTGGTAAAAAGCAAGACAGAACAATGATTCCACAGTAAAACCAACCATTGTGTCCTGCCATAAAAAAGTGCCTCTTTTGGGCCCTCCCTGGTGGCACAACAGGTTTAAAGCACAGCATCATGAAGCTATAGCAGGTGCTTCTCTGAGAGTTTGATCTCGGGGCAGGGAACTGACCCACGTGGCACAGCAGACCTCTCCTGTCTCACCCGCTGCTCCCCTCAGCAGTGTACTGATCGTTGATCTGCCTGTTCTGCTCCCCACTCTGCCTCTGGTGAAGCCTCTCACCGCCCCTGCACCTCTGGCCTATACCCCAGTACTGTAAGCATAAATAAATAAATATTTAAAAAAGAAATGCCTCTTTCAGGCCCCCCCTGGTGGTGCAACAGGTTAAAACACAACACTATGAAGTGATCCACAGCCACTGCAACATGAGTTCAATCCCCAGAGACCAGCAGATGTCTCCTAATCCACTCACTGCTCCCCTCAGCGGTATACTTCATCTATCTGCCTGTTCTGCTCCCCACCCTGTCTCTGGTGAATCTTCTCCCCCACCACACCTGTTTCCTGTACCCCAGTTCTTTATATGCATAAGTAAAAAAAAAATCTTTTAAAAATGCTTTTTTCTAGAAACTTTACATTTTCCACATTTGGAAATATTGCTCTTACCTATATAGTAAGAAAATCTAGTTTTGAATGGGATCCAGAAGGGAAAAGTGCTTTAGAGCAGGCCCAGCCTTCAATACAAGCAGCTCTATTGTTTGAATATTAAGATCTGGCAGACCATACAGTTTGAAAAGTTGTCAGTGAAGGGAAGTGAGGCTTCCTGGAGTTCACAGCAAACCCTGAGATAAGAATCACAACCTTGATGCCTAGGACTGGGGATCAAGGCCTACTATCATCAACAGTGATGAATAAGCCTTTGGGTCACTCCTCCCCATATGACTGTAGGGCCCTGGTAAAGACGGGTGGCCTGGCCATGTGACCCCAAGTATTAATGTTACAAAGCAACTCAATGTGAATGGGGTTGCCTGACTGTGAGTCCTCACCCATGCACTTAAGATTCAACTGCAGCACAAACAAAAAAAAAAATAGTAAATAATGGTTTTATTTACAAGAGAAAGGGAAATGAATAACTCAGGGAAAGAGAGAGAGATAAGTTGATTAATGCACTCTACCAGTTCTGCTGACCTGGAACCCCAATAACACACTGAAAACCAGTGAAGAGCCAAGAGACAAGCTGTGAGACACGAGGCCAAGAGACCCCCAGAGCCACATGTTGGGTTTTATATCCAAACCTGGTTTCCGAACTCCACCCTCAGTTCCCAGCACTCTTTTCACTGATGTTGATAGGATCTGTAGTTCCAGTGTCTGGGGTGGGGGTGGAGCCCACAAACCTGCATCTGTAAAGTTCCTTCAGGACAGTCTTTCCCCCTAACATTAGGACATACCTGGACCCACCATGTCACAATATCAGGAGAACCCTGTGGTAGAAATAGTCCATCTAGAACCAAGCACAGTAAGGCCAGACAATTCACATGAGGGTAGATTCTGACCTTCACCTCACTTATTGCTTTATACTAGCAATTCTCGAGTTCACGCTATGGCTTTAGGGGATACAGTCTAGGCCAAATTCACAAATGTGGATTAAGAATGAAAATGGACAGCAGCTGTAGCCCAGCCCAACTCAGGATTCGCTTTGGAAGGCAGCAGTGAGAGGACACCCTCGGCCTCGGGGGACAGTTTCAGCAGTGCCCAGGGCACCCATCTTGCATGGACAGAACAGTAGACAAAGCTAGAATACTACGGGCTCATGGGCATTTACAACGAGCCAGTCTAGATGATCAGAGGCCTCGAATGAGAGAAATTAGCAGATTAATCATGTTTGCTTTTTAATTTTGTGCATTTTATGATGTTTTGACATCATGAGATGAAAGTTTTGCTCTTGCTGACCTAGAGAGACAACCCTCAGGGCCAGCTAATTTCTAGAGATAGCAAGATCTGGTCCCCAGGGCATGCTTTTTATGTGCAAATCAACCAACCCCAAGCAGCTTTCTCAACCACTTCCTTTATTGGACTCTCAAAGCTCCCTCGCCCTGGGGCCAATATTCTCTCACCAGTATGCCCCCAGGCCTAGGTGCCAACCCTTTCAGGACAGCCCTACACTCTGGAGCATGCTGAACTTGAAATCAAACTAGTCAATCTTGAACCCGCTTAACTTGCATACCTTGCCTTGCCCATAATTTCCCAAGGAAAACACCATAGAGACCGACCCACACTGGGCCTCACCTTCTGGCTTCTGACCACTGCTGGTGTCCTTCCTGGTGTGGTGTGAAAAGCCTGCTTTCTGGGGAACAGCAAGTAACCAGCTATTTCTTCAACTGCAGTAATTTTCTGATCTGTTGGTCCCCCCATATGTGAATATCAACAAAACCTACATTTTAACATGACAGGATCAGGGATAAGAGCATCTTGATAGAGACACATGTATTGATGTGTGGAGCAAACATGAAGCCCTTCATTCCATCTGAATCCTCACAGAAGAGCATCACATAGAAATGACACTAAATAGGATCCTCCCTGGTGGTGCTGTGGGTTAAAGCACAGCACTACAAAGCTGCCTGCAGCCACTGCAGCATGAGTTCGATTCCCCGCTAAGGAATGACCCACATGGCACAGCAGACCTCTCCTGTGTCTCCTGTCTCCCTGCTGCTCCCCTCAGCAGTGTACTTCGTCAGTTGGCCTGTTCTGTTCCCCACTCTGTCTCTGGTGAATGTTCTCACCGTCCCTGCACCTCTGGCCTGTACCCAAGCTCTGTATGCACAAATAAATAACTCTTTAAAAAAAAAAAAAAGGCAATTGTCTCCAAGGGTGAGGAACCTGGATGCAGTATCTACTTTGTGTCAAAGACTGTGATGAAAAACTATCACTGAAGCTAGAGATACGGAGCCCCAGAAGTGGAGCAGGAATGGTCCTAGTTGACCCTTACACAGTCATCCCTGGCAGATTTGTAGTTCCTGGTCCCCCCATTCCAGACTCTGCAGCGTTAAAGGTCTTGGCTCCCAAAGGGGACATTCCGACCAGAAGGCAGAGCCCCGTTTAACCACTGTTGCCCCCTAAGCACTCCAGACACTCATGCAGGTGGTAAGAGCAGCCACCACCCCCGAGGCTGCTTGGCCCTGGTCATGGGGTAAGGTGAGGCTGTTCTTGTAGGAGAGGAGAAGGAACACCTCCAGCAGGTGCTTGGGCACCCTGGGCACCTGGTTGTGCTGCTAAGTGGACAAATACAGCAATCTGGCCAGAAGAAGGCAGGAGACCAGAAACTTGAGTCCCCAATCCCTTTAAGGGGGAGCAACTGAGGAATAGACGTTCATGCCAGCACAGGTGCCCCCGAGGTGGAAGGCAAAGGACAGCAGAGCCCAATGCCTTTCACTCACTAGCCTCCCTCTTCTGAGTTGCCTCAGAATGAAAGAGCCACAGGAATCCAGTGGGAGCTGGTTCTGGATGCCCATGAAGGGGAGGTACACAGCCTGAGGGCAGACCGCGGTGGGCAGATGACACTGCCCAGGCCCCCTTCGTTGAAAGACATGCTGTCCCAGCTTCTGGAAGCTCAGCTGACAGCTTCCAGCTGCCAGTTCCTTCCAGAACAGTCTGAGCTGCAAGGTCATGCCACATCCAGAGACTATTGACAAAGGAATATAATGGCCCTGTCATCTTGGCCCAACTCCAGGCAATTCTAAAGAGCCGATCTGACCCCAATCTCTGCAGAAGTGGCCACAGGACAGCTTGACTTCTCCCTCTGGCCAGGTGCTTGATGCCCTCTCCATCTCAGGTGTTGTTTTCCTAGCACCTGCTGTATACATCAATTCCCTCTCAGAGCTGTAACCCATATGGAGCCCAACATTCTTCTGAACATTCTACAGTAAATGTCTGTGCATCCTTCTATGCATCCCTGCCAGGTGAGGACACGGACGCATAGAGACTACGTAACTCGCCCACCATCATGGTGTCACTGGAAGGTGGCCCCTGGTGCATAACCAGCTGGCCTGCACTAGGGAGCTGAGTCCAGTGAAGGGGAAGCAGATGGAGCTGTGTGGTCCCTGCTAAGTGAAGGATCAGGAGAGGGTTCAGCTGAGCTGGACAAAGAGACATGTCTGTCAACATTCCCATTTCCTGTCAAGGGACACCTGATTGCCCAGCTGGGGGCCTCAGACCCAGAACATTCTAGAAAGTCAGAACATGAGCTCAATATAGAGCATGAAGGTCTCCCATGATGTGGGGTAGAGGAGCCTTAAGCAAGCCTGGACAGAGCTTGCAATGAACATATTCTCATTAAACCCTCTGGAAAGTTCTGCTGCAAAATGGCTAATTTTCATGCTGAGTTGCAAACAGTGACAAGCTAGTGTGAAGCGCCGTGGTCATGAGTCTCTGCCCCACTGTAGATCAGTGCTGGGAACAGGTGACGTCCCAGGACCGCCTGTGTGGAGGAGGCCCGCCTGGTCCCCTCCACCCTCCACCACCACCAACTTTCGGGGTGGCGCTCTGATGCCTTACTACCTGTTTGTAGGTTCCCCTCAGACAACCTAGCATGTAAACCTGTCAAGCGTCACTCATGTACTCCACTTTGATTAATCACCCATCGATTCTTTCATTTTTCCTTCTTTCTGAGATCAGCAAACATCCAACCCCAGATGGCCCCACCTTGCCAGACAAACAGTCCTGTGTTGGAGACAGACACATGAACAGAAAAGGTTTGGAAAAAGTGTGTTTTTCATGAAGTCATGAGAAAAACTGTGGGGTGGGGAGGCAGTAACCACCCTCCTTGAGCAGACCTGGCCTCTCTGCCAGCCATGGATTCCTCAGAGCACGTCTGACTTCCCTTCCTGCCCTGCTCCGGAGCGCTCAGCTGTCAGCCTATGAAGTGACCAGCTCATTCTTCTTCTGCACGTTTGCTTCATCCCTATGGTCCCTAAATGGGTCCCCACAGGCCTGGGAGAGAGCTAATGTGGGGAGATGTGACAGTTATGGGGCTCTCCCCTGTGAGCTCACCATCGCTAAACACTACTGTGGTTTATTTCCAAAGGAGAAAGTGGGGGAGAGAAAGAATGTCTAAGGCCTCAGGGGCCAGCTGGGCTTCCCCAGATAGCGGCCACAGTGTCCAGTCATCCCAACCAGTAGCTGTTCGTGCAAGATGGTGTCATCCCTCTGCCGAGAGCCTGGAGCTGGCGGCACGTGGGTGAGCGGGGTGCAGGACCCAGCTGATCTGAGGCAGCCGGGGCCAGGCGGGGCACCGCTGAGGCCTCACTGGCATCATGGCAGGAATGGAAGCCCTGGTACAGCTCTTATTGATGCCAGGCATGGGCCAGTGCCCACCAGTGAGTACAGCTGAAGTGACGGTCTCAGAGGTCTGCAGCGGTCTGAGAGGTTCTGCATCACAGCGGGCTTTGGACCTGACTGGTGCCCATGGGTGCTTGGACCTACTCTGTTGGCAAAACCAGCTCAGGATTCAAAACCAAAACCAGGGCAGGCCGGCCTGCCCTGAGCCACGTTGTGCCACGATCCTAACCTGGAAACCTCTCTCCGTGGAACTTTCTAGATCTGCTCCTCCCAGGGCCCTCTCTCTGGAAACAAGTGCTCATCTTTGTTTTCCTGTTTTTCTGAGAACCCCACAGCTATGGGGAGGCGAGAGGGAGAGGTGGAGGAGGAGAGAGGAAGAAGAGGGAGAGCTAAGATGTTCATCCAGCTGGCAGTTCGCAAAAGTAGCTTAAGTGTTTAAAAAAAAACAAACACACACAAAAGTCAGCGGAGTTTGAGAACTCAGTTCAGACCTCTGCACTCTCTCCTGCTCACCCTCTCACCTCTTTATCCTGCTTCCTATAGCTGCACCCCCTTCTCCCACCGGGGTTTTCCGGGGCCTCCAGGGCCTTCCAGCCACTCTGCTCAGCTGGCCACTCCACCCCACACTGTCCCACCCCAAGCCCAGACGCCAGGGCTGAGCAGCGCCCCCCTCCTGCTCGCCCGGGGCCGGCGCTGACGGAGCCTTGGCCTCTCCATCACCCCGGCCCTCACTGAACTCCTGGCAGCAACCATCTGTCTCGTCAATCTTGTGATTACAGAATCCGTCATATTCTCTTCCACGCCAAAAATGATAGCTAAGGACATTGTGCTAAATTGTCCGCCCCACCCAGCTTTTCCCAAAAGGCCTCCACTCCCCGCTAATGTAGTCCTTTATTCTCTCATTTAAAGAAGCGGTAGGAGGCCATTGTTTAGTGTCAGGCTCTGTACTAGGTCATTCATGGTAGTTTTATTTAGAGAGAGGAACAGGGAGATGCTTGGGGGTGAGGAGGCTGGGAGGGAGCTCTTCATTCCTCACCCCTCCATCCTCTTAGATCTAATCTAATCTGGGCGAGTCTTTGGGGGAAACGTGAAAAAAAAAAAAAAAAAAAAACTCCGCTGCTTGGCGAATCCCACGCGGCTCTGCAGAATGCAGGCTCAGAGCTGGGTTTTGCTCTAAGCCCCTCGGAGCCCTGGGTCTACTGTCTCCCAACATGCAGTAAAGAACCCAAGTGCAGGCAATTTCCTTTCAAATGAAGAAATACAAATATTTCTGGCGTGGAGAAACTCAGAGTAGCTACTCGGAAAGAAAGCGGGCAAGTCCTTCTTATCAATTTACAATATAAAAACATCTCATGCATAGAAAAGTGAATGTCGGGAGCAGTGGAGTCAGGGCCATGCCGGCTGTTTGCTGCGCCAGGTTAGTGCATATTTACATGTCAGATGCACACAGGATAAAGCCGAGGCCCGGCACTGCAGACAACATGAGGTAAATGGTTGCTTTAATAAGTCCTGTTCCATTGAAAGGAAATAAAACCTGAGTATTAATGAGATATAATTATATATTTAAAATCTTTTCCCTCGTGCAGTATATAGGATTAATGCCAGTAAACTCACAAACTGCAACATTCTACTCCATTACATCTGCAATGATTAGAGATAGTTTGAACATCTGGCATATAATCTGTGATAGAAAACAGCATTCTGCAGTTTAATGGACGTCTGGAGGCTACACATATCTGATTTTATTTCTTTCTGTTAACTCTTTCCTGGGAGAGGAAGAGGCAGGCGCCAGGACACCTCTTTCCTCCTTGCTGATGCCACCCTGCAGCCCCTGAGCCCTGGCAGTTTGCACCCCCACTCTTTCCGTATGCCAGGGTGGCTCACGCGGGAAGCCTCTGAATCTGTCACCAGCTATTTACACATGCACAATGGAGCGGCGTGAACACTCAGAGTTTAAAACCTTTAAGAACTCCTCCCAGTGAAAAGGGGGGCAATTTCCTCATTATCGGTGAAATAAAAACCATGGAAATGAAGCAGGGTTCACGTTGTCGCTGTGTCAAAGGCATCTGAACTCTCTCCACGTGGCCTCCCAGTGGTCGGGACTCGCCCGCTGAGGCTGAGGGCGCCGAGGGTTGGGCCTCTTCAGTGTGATCAGCAGAAGCTGAGTGGCACTGGCTTTCATTGAAAAAATTAGATGATTTTTTTTTTCTGCTTCCTGTAGTGCGTTTTTAGCCCCCAGCTAAACACGGAAGGTCTGAGCCCCAGCACACTTCCATAGGGCAGAGAAACTCCTCAGGTGAAGTGCCAGTGAGCAGCAGCTTTAGATTTTGCCGTATGGATGGAAATGTTAGCCAGCATCAGCACCCGAAGAGGCCCTGACGCCGGCCTCCGGGAGCAGAAGCAGAGCGTGAGTGCCACGGTCCCAGCACTCGAGAGCATGTGTGGAAAGTTGCCAGGGCAAGTGGATTTGGGGGTGAAATAATCATTTTCATGCCTGGAATTTAATGGCTGGCGCTGAGTGTTGTAATAAAGGCCATAGTTACTGCTCATAACTACAGGTGTAATAAGGCAAGATACTGGGCCTTCAGCCCTTCCAGCGATAACTCATGTGGGAATTAAGAAGGCTTAATGAGTCGAATGTGTCACTTGGGACCTCAGAAATATAGTCCTTAGGAAAGAAGAAAGCAGAAAGGACTCGGCGGAACTGCAGCCAGGAGGAGAGTTATTAAGAGCTGGCGGCGCTCTGCTCTCCTGGCGCCTCTGACTTCCCGCCTCTCCTCCTGGCCCGCTGCTTACCTTTCACTGCAGATTCTAAGTTCTTTGAGGGCAGATTTGAATGAGCTGCCTCCGACGGGCCCAGAAGTCTCAGCCGGGGGCGCATTTACTCTGGTTGGGCAAGGCCTGGCAGTCCCTGGGGGTGTGGGGTGCACCTGCCTGTGACAGGTACAGACACGCACAGGCCCCAAACAAAGAGTCTCCGGCTGGTGATGTCCAGAGGCACTGCTGAGAATATTGAAATATCCCTTGAGGGGATAATTCTTCTGGGTCGTAAGGACAGGCCTTTTCACAGTCTGATTCTGAGTTAGGCCACCAAGGGAGCAGCAGACACAGCAGAGCCTGAATCTATGAGGCTGAAATGCGTCCCCAACTCTGGCCCCTGCTGGACCAGCCAGGTTGACTGGGGGGTGTGAACCGCTGTGCCTTCAGTAAGGTGCTCCTAGGGAGTTTGGAATCCGTGGCAATTCAGGTAAGAAGACAAGCCACCTCTGGCTGTCACTGCACCGAGGATGAGCCGAGCATGCGTGGGACACCGTCTTGAGGACGTTTTACGACAAGCAGCTTCCGAGTGCCTCAGCCACACCCTGGGGAGCCCCGCGGCCCCAGTGATGGAGACGCTGGACCTAGTCCTTCTGGAAGGCAGGGTCAGTGGGACACCACTTGTCACCTCCGCAGCAAGTAGTGCAAAGTGAAATCAGTGAAAGGTTTTGTTTAAATCTGTCCCAGAATTCTCTCGCCCCTGCTTAAAATCTGATTACTGTTCAGATTTGGAAAGATGGACAGCAGTGGCGTTTGTGACCCAAATGAAGAAGAACCCAGCGCCAGCCCTGCTCCTCAATGTGATCTAGAAGTCAAGTCAATGTCAGCCCCAACCCGACCTCATGACCCACAATTCCTCCCTGAAGTCCCAGGGCCTAGGACTCCAGCTCCTGGCTCCAGTCCCATTAGGGAGCTTCTGGTGTCCCTGCATTTCCAGCCAGAAGTGATCGAGACGCTGGACCTCTTCACCTCCCACCTAAAATCCACGGCTGGAGGAGTTGGGGTGAGGGCTTTGGTAATGGTGCAGGAGAATAGGGTGGAGGCGGGGGTACCGGAAGGAGAGGGGGTGTTATTGTACTTCACAGACCAGCTAACTCAAAGCTCAGTCATGGTCTCTTCTTTCAGAGTCTCTGGCCCTGGGTCCTCCCTGGCGGTGCAGGGGTTAAAATCTCAGGGCTATGAAGCTATCACTAGCCACTGAGGCCTGAATTGGATCCCCCGCCAGCCAGCGACCAGAGAGCTGACCCCCATGGCACAGCAGACCTCTCCTGAACCCCGCTGCTCCCCTCAGCAGTGTACTTCAGTAGATCTGCCTGCTCTGCTCCCCACTCTGTCTCTGGTGAATCCTCTCCCCACAACTCCCCATACCTCTGGTCTATACCCCAGCTCTTGTATGTATAAGTAAATAAAAATAAATCTTTTAGTAAGTCTTTCCACAAACTTGGACTTCACCTCTCCCCTTATTACCCAGACGCTTCTCTCTTGCAATTTCATTAACACTCCACACACTCAGATAGATGAATGTGTAGTTAAACCCCAGCCTTTATTTTGTGGGCAAATGCTCCCCCCCCCTTCCCCAGACCCAAGACTCAATGCCAGGACCCCCTGGCCACCATAGGCCTGTCTCCAGCCAGGCCTCTGCAGAACCCTTCAGACCTGCTTCTTCAAATGCCAGCCCCCAGGACAACGGCCAGTTACTCCCTTGCTGATAGGAATTGCACCGTCTCCCCCACAAATACCCCTGCTCAGAAGGCAGAAGTCACCCCAGTAATTTGACTGTTAAATAGCTTTTTCTCCATATGCTAAGATGTATATTTTTTGTGTGGCAGGGCATCAGAGCAAGGCTTCCTGTGACCACCCTCCTCCCTGAAACTGGGCCACGGATGTGCTACGATCTGTTCTCTTCAACCAAGTGTCTTCCCTGCCCCACCTAGCAAACCTCACGTACATGGGCGGTTGGTGTGTTCTAACGTGAGGGTGTGTGTCTCTCCCAATGGTCAGCAAGTTCTATGAGGGCAGAGATCTGCTTTTCTACTCAGTGCTGACTCAGTGTCTGACAAGACGCAGTTCAGGGGTAAGTGGGGAAGAGCGTGTCTGGAGGTACCCACCATGCCGTAACCATTCACCTTCTCTACGACCTTGGGGCAGGTGAAGGTGGGACCTGCATGTGTTCAGCTTCAATGTAGGGTCACAGGGCCTGGAGCACATGATCCACCCTGGACACAATGGATTTGTGCACACCAGCGTAGTCCGGCCCTCCCCGCAGCTGACCTGGAAGTCAGCATCTTTACTGAAGCCTGCTGAGTACATGTGATGGAGCTCCAGGAACCTTCTCTGGAGATCAGCTCACTTTCTGTACCTCCCATCACCTCACCCAACATTCCAAGATCATCTCCCACCACCTCCAGTCTCAAAGGTACAGAAGCACTGAAGAGCTCTAAGACACAAAGGTGGAACATTACAAGGGACGTCCTCTGGTGACACCTGACCGGGGGTGGGGCATCCCTGCATCTCATCACAGCATCCCTGTCTCACCAGCCCTCACAGCTGTGACTTTCTGTCCAGTTCAGGGCCAGCCGTGAGGACCACCGTGGCTCTCTCCCTCAGGGAATGGGAAGTCCTTGCTTTGCTCTGAGCAGAAGGCCTTTCCCCAGCTGAGCTTCCTGCTTCTTTCTCCCCCACACTGTTGGGGCCCAGGGGCAAAAGCCTTGATAACAAACATAGGTGGAGCCAGTCGGTGGCATTCCCATGTGCAAGGGATTCCTTGGCTGTTAGTCATTTTCTCCCATCCAGGAACAGAAAGCTGGTATGGGGCATCTCACCCGTGTCAGGTCCTAGGCTGTGGGGCAGAGAGGAAGCAACTTAGGTAAAAGCAGCAAATCAAATGTAGCCCCCAGAAGGAAGGTGCAAACCCACACAGTTGACATTGTCGGAAGGGTGTGAAGTGCCTGAGGGAGACCCGAGCATTGCGGCTGCGTCTGGGCAGCCTGCCTTACGGGCTGACCCCACTGTTGGCCTTAAAGGTCTCGTGATATTGAAAGTGGAAGATGAAGAAGGAAGCAATCCAGGCCAAGTGAATAAGCTCAATCAGTTAATCAGCCTGTCACACCTTGACTTTGAGATTTACCCAGATGATTAAGATCTTTCTACAGTCAGTTCTTTGTTTCCAATTAACTATGGGACTTTCGCTTTTATTCAGTTGTTAAACATTGATCTTGAGCCAGTGAAGAGCTGATGCTTGTAAGGGTCAGAAAGAATGGAAATGGGGGAGCTGCCCAGAAAGAGGGATGGGGTGGGGGCAGGGTTGCTGGCGACTGAGTCAGAGCTGAGCCCAGATCAGCCCTCTGGGGAACAAGTCTGTGCAAACTTCAGCTTCTCCACCAGGACACCCCTCAGGAGTTTGGAGACCAGGACATACCTCTGAAAGCATCACTATGTCTAAGGGGGTCCAGGTCCAGAGAGGAGCCAGGTGGTCCCACTCTCTGTTGATCATTGTGGCTAAATTGCTACTGAGGTTCCTGTAGTTGGCTTTCTTTTGTGCCTGCGCTATTTCCAAAGGGATTTGAGACAGCTTCTCACAAAAATTGGTACATCTATTTACACGGGTTGCTTAAAATGCAGATACATTTTAAAACTCAGAGGACAGATAAGGAGTGGGGAAGCTCACAGCTCATGAGCCAGCCCCGCCTCCTCTCCCCTGACCCACCCTCTAGAGCTAGGTGCTGGGAATCTCCAAGACCTGGACCTCTGGGAGGTTGCCATAGATGAGCAGAGCACATATCCCTCGTTGGAGCTGAGCCACGGGAGAAATTAAGGGTGTGGAGCAGAGGCGGGGGAAGGCTCAGGAAGTGTGTCTTCTTGTTCCTTCAGGAGTGTGGACACAGAGGGGGCTCCTTGTCCTCTGACCTCCTTTGTACCCCCTGAAGGGCACTCAGTAATGACTGAACCTGGAGCAAGACTTCCCGTGAGGAGAGGGACAGTTGCACCTTTGAGGTAAACAAGGCTGAAGTTGAGGTCCTTACTGTGGTGTGAGCTGAGACACGCAGCTGGGTGAGGCAGCAGGCTCACAGCTTTCCTTTCCTGCCCCGCACAAGGTGCGGATTCTCTCTGATCTGTGCTGCAGGCTGGCGAGTGGGTTGCAGGCTTCTTTCGCGTGTTATCCTTCATCCTCCCTGGAGTGGTCACTAGAATTTCCACACACGGCCTTCTGCAACCTGTTAGGACGATAACCAAGGCTCACTTGCCGAGGGTGGGAAATGCATTTCTCTCTCCCCTAGGCCTCGTGCAGGACAGTCACATGGGACTGATCTACTTCTGTCCTAGGTACAACCGGCTCCATCTATGCCAAGCGACAGCCAAGCAGTGTCTCTAGAGCCAGGCGCATCGCGAACACCTAGCTTTAAATACACCACTTGGGCATCTTCCCTGGAAGACTTTGGCTAAGGCCGGTGGCAGTAGGCTGGGTCCCAGACACAGCGGAGGGACAGGACCCACTTTTGGGGCTGCATGAATTCAAGGCTGACATATCATCAGAAGCAGAAATGAACATTTGTGCATTTTTTTTATGTACTGAAATTATCTTTTTTTTTTTTTTTTTCTTTTAGAGAGCCAGCACTCCCACACCTTACGGGAGGGAGCCAGAGTGGCATGGAATGCAAATTCACTCTAAGAAGGTTGTGGGGGCCATCTGGTGTCCATTGCAGACAGGGCCTGCCGCGGGGTGAAGCCGGAAGCCGGAGGATCGGAGACAGGGTCGGTGGTGGGGTGAGGGGTGAGAGATTGGCTCCTTCTTATCCATGTCAAAAAACAGCCCATGAGGAGGATGAGAAAGGGGTGGGGGGAGCTCCTTATGTTGTGGGAAGCAGATCAAAGCAGAAAAGATAATGTCTTCACAAGGAAAGGGTGCACAGGGAAAGTGTGCTTGATGAAGAGAGCCTGGGAGAGGTACCGGCTGATGCAATGGCTGCCAAGCCAGACTTACTGTCTGGGTGGGCTCCTTCAAAGAAAGAGCAAATCCCCACAGCAGTTGTTCAGGCTTCAGGCACACACAGACACCAGCGCTTCCTGCGATTATGTTTCCTGATAAATGGAGTCCCCATCACCGGCTTTCTATGCAGAGCTGAAATAATTAATCAAATATTTGGAATGTGTAATTAAATATCTAATGCCAATTAGCAAATTACTAATGAAATAATCAGGGGCTTTTATGGTTTATAGTTCGGCTCGAATTTTAATTCAAAGTGGTTATTGATTCTAAATAGAGTAGAATCTGAGTTGCAAAACATTAGGTATATGGAGATGAAATGAGAAAGAGAAAGGAGGTCTGCAGGACGTGGCGGTGAACCCTGACGGACGTGCGGCCTCGAGACCCCCGGCGAGGGAGAGGGTGGGTCCACGGGTGTCCTCGGCCCCTCTCCAAAGGGGGAATCTGGGTGTAGACCGGGGGTTCCCCGTGGAAGGCCCACGGCACGTGACACAGACCTCCCGCTGCGGAGTCGCAGAGCCTGAGTGAAAAGCAGGGACACCATCCATGCTCCTCAGGGACCCTGTTCCAGCAGGCTCCAGGGAGGAGCAAGGGTGGCTGGCAAACAGGACGTTCCAAGGTTGCTTTTCTCTTCAGGCTGGGAGGTGACAGCTGCAGCCTTGGGAATTGTCATGTGTGAGAGAACAGACTGCAGAGAAATCTCCACCTGGCTGTAGGTTTGGACTGGGATACAGGGGTGCATGTTGGCCTAGAGGGTGGGGGTACATGGTTACATATGGGTGGAGGGGGCATAACTCCTGCAAGGTGCAAGGTGCTCAGTTTCTATGATGTGAGGGACACGTGGCTATCTGTACAATGTGGGGCTACATGGTTACCCATGATGCACTGGGGTGTGTGGGGACCCATAAATAAGGTCAGGGCTATGTGGTTAATTATGGGGTGCAGGGGTGCATGGTTACTTGTGGGGGCAAGGAGCAAATAAGTGTTTCTAACAAGGTGTTGGGTTTAGTGGAAAACACTAAACCCAATGATAACTTTTTTCCAATGCCCTTCTTCTTTTGTATTGAAAATAAAGTGAATCACTTTAAGATAGCGCCTGGGCAGATGACTAGAGAAGGTAAAGCGATGAGCAGACATAACAGAAATACATGTCCATGTTTCTAAGCAGCATTTTGTCACCAGCCTTTTCTCCCCCAGTCCATATTGAAGAAGATGCATCATCAGTGTCGCCAGCTACCATCACCCGGCACCCTGCATCATTTATCCCACGAGCATCGTGACTCGGACCAGCTCATGTGATCATGTCAGGCAACCCTTTGGGTCATCATCCTTACCACCCACAGACAAGCAGATGGAGGCCACCAACTGGACACCACCTGGCCGAGGTTAGGCAGCTATGACACCTGTATCCAAGGTGAGGCCCCTGCGTGACTGTCACCTGCACGGCCCTGCCACACTGCCACTTACAGAGGCCATGGTCCCTCAAGACCATCCAGCGAAGACAGTGCGGCTCCCCTGCCCAGGATCACGTGGCCTGGTGGCCAGGCAGGTATTCAGCCGATATGAAGACTTTGAGTTCCGAGGTCACATCTTGGGGCCCTGAGGAAGTGGGTAGAGTAGAATCCAGGGCCCAGGGCATGCAGCATCCCTGGGCCCCAGCCGGCCGAGCTGGCCCTCTGTGGTCAGCGGGGCTTGCCTCCTGGCTGCGCCTGCTGCCCCCACCTGGGCCAGTCCAGCAGAGACCCGATTGCCCTTCCCCAGCTCCCTGCAGCATCTGGGCAGAAGGGAAGATGCACTGTACACAGCTCAGGAGTGATTTAAACACTCCTCCAGCTCAAAGGGGAATCTTGGATTTCATTAATTAATACATCAATAGAAGCCAATGGAGAAAAACATGTCTTGTTATCTGGCTTCTCAGATGCCAGACATGGGCTCATTAGCCTTAAGCATATCAGCCCGATAACACTATTTATTCCATACAGAATAATGATCTACTTTAGGGGAATACTGCAGTGAACCGAAAGGCCGAGCCTATCCATTACCGGGCGCCTCACACGCACGTGCATCGTGGCCATCTGCCGTGCGACCGGCCCACACGCGGCGCGGCCTCCTCACCACAGACCTGCAGAGATTAGCAAAAGCAACCCGCCAAGGTCACGCCCCAGTTGCAAGGCAGACGGGGACTCAAATCTGGGTCAGACTGAAGGAAGCTAGAGAAAGGCTGTGAGGTGGTGACGCGGCCCGTGCAGACACACCGGGAGAGGGAGACCCCGTGCTAGAGGAGGGAGAGCCGGCGGGGGACCCCAAGGCAGTGACCCACCCCAGGTCCTCATCACTGGCCCCGGTGGTGGTGTCTAATAAAGATAAAGCCGCTCGGATGGTGCCATTGTTGTTATTTATGTCTTAAATTGTATAATCTGCATAATGACAGCGTGCTCAGAAGGGCTATCGGAATGACCAGGCCGGAACCCATCTGCTTTGCTAGCCAGTAAGCAAAACAACCCTCACGCCTTATTTGCTCAGACTGACCCAAGGCTATCTGGGATGCGGAGGGCCCCTAGCACCTGGTAAAGGATGGTCCTGATAGTGGGCGAGGGAGGGGTCGCTACACAGGTGGGTGGGTGGTCAGTGGCCGGCTCGGTGCCCGTTGTCACCGGGTCTGTAGCTCTGAAGTCATAACGTGGCGGACCCCACCACTGCTGGACAAACACTAGCAAGGTCTTCTGTGTTTTTGCGGCTCATACTTCTGCCGTCTCAGATCTTGGAAAACCCGAGTCCCCAGTTCACCAGACCACACAGATGACAGGTCCAGCCGGCCACTTCTCAGTCAACTGGCCAACTCCACAGCAAGGCCACACCCCAAGGGTGCACAAGAAGAGCGAGGTGAGAGCTTGGGCCTCAGGCCCTTCAGCGCAGAGGCCCGTGGCCGTGAGACGACCTGTTGTCAGGTGCTGGGCCATCCAGGATGCTGGAACCCGTGGTAGCAAGAGCCCAGAGGAGACCATGGAGGCCCACAGGTGAAAAACAGTGGGATGGGGAGTCCCACAGGTGAAAGAAAGGCTTCCAGGAAATTGGGGTGGGGGGTCTCAAAGGACCACAGGGGTGGAGCACTGACAGCATATTCAAGGACAAGAATGAACCTCTGGGGGAGACCAAGTTTGGGACCCTTAATAGGGAACATGCAAAGAAATGACACAGGTGGGCCTGGGGAAGCAGTAAGTCAGAGAAATAGGGGTTCAGGTGAGACCTCAGGCTGTCGGACACCACACTGCCCACTGCACAAATGTTGTCCTTCAAAAAGGCGGGAAGTGACGTTCTTAGGAGAAGAGTTTATCTCCACCTTGGTGGCTGGCCTGTAATCCTCCTGATGGGTGGGGGTGGTTTGCTGTGCAGGCCACAGGCCTGTTCGGGTGTCATTGAAAAGGGTGCATACAGGGCCCTCCCTGGGGACGCAGCAGGTTAGGACGCAGCACTGCAAGCTGGCCACGGCCGCTTCAGCATGAGTTCGATCCCCGCCCTGGAGGTGACCACATGGCGCGGCAGACCTCTCCTGACTCCCCACTGCCCCCCTCAGCAGTGTGCTTCATCATTCGGCCTGTTCTCCCCACTCTGTCTCTCCACCCCTGCACCTCCGGTCTGTACCCCATTTCTGTATGCCTACGTGAATTCATCTTTAAAAAAAAGAAAAGGGTGCATCCTGCTCACTGAATCACTCCCCCCGGCACACGTCCTCTCCCCTCCTCACCCCACAGCCCCAGGAGAGCGCCCAGATGTCTCATTGCAGAACTTCTGCAGCCACCAGCCCCGCAGCACATAGTCCTGAGGTTAAAAGGGCTGCAACTATGGCACGTGTGTGCCCAGTGGCCATCGGTGAGGGAGCGTTGGCTACAAGGTCATTAAAGTACTATTTTTTCAAACTAATAAGATGCGGTAGTCTACACTCAAGGAAGATCAGCAGCTGTACACTGGGTTTCTCAAAGCTGAAGGGGAAGAAAGCCACTGGCCAGAGCAAGGACAGAGTCTGGAGTTAGGGCACCCTCAGGGTCCGGGGGTCTGGTCTGTCAGGCCACCCTGAACACGTCAGTCTACAGCCCGCTGCCCCCACTTCCCGCCACCCGGAGGAGCTGAGCGGAGGGAGGTGAGCACAGAGAGGGCGCAGAGACCCTGCCCGCTGTCTATTGATGGACCTGAGGCCCCACGCCAGGGAGGTCACAGCAAAATCGCCGCTGCTCACTTCTGCTCTTTGACTGGGATTCCTTCAAAACATGGATTCATTTCTGTGTCTCCCCTGAGAGACTGAGCTTCCACAACGGAGTTGGGCTCATCGCAGAGGAGGCTCAGCATGCATTTGGAGATGGAACACAGCAGTGAATGAGCAAGGTCGGCGAGCTACTTCACGCTTCACCTGCCGTGCTGAGCCCATGCCCAGTGACGGCCACAGACGCACGGCTGGACGGTGGGTGCCGGCAGACACCGGGTCTCATGCAGGACCCGGGCCCATCCCGGGCCTGCCAAGCACGTGGTTGCCTACTCAGTGCCCTGAACGTCCAGCCAGGCCTGCCCACAGAGCAGGACCCCATCAGAGCTGAGCCCGGACCGTCTACCACCTTCCAAACAGTCAGCCCCGATCCTCCCCGAAGTTCCAACCACGGGATCTTACCAGAGAAGCAGCTTTAAGGCTCTAAGGAGAGTCTGACTCGTCAGCGCAGTGAGTGGGTCATAGGTTTCCTGAGAGGGGAGAACAGGGCCCGTATCCTGAGCGCGGGCCGTGGCCCAGGCCTCGGGTCCCTGCCATGCAACTTGGGGTGTGGGGGTGAGGGGACTTCCAGCTGACAGTGCTGACCGCACAGATCAGCCTGGTTCTGTGCACAGAGCCCAGGGCTGCCCACCCTCACGCCTGCCTCCTGCTCTGCCCAGATGCCCGGCTCACTCCACCTCCCGCCGGCCTCTCAGACACTGTGGGCCCCACCAACTGCCCTCGCCTCGCCTCACTGACTGCCCCCCAAACACCCGGCTACTTCCTGGTGGCCTCTCAGAGCCCACCCCAGGGCCCGTGGTCCTCTAGGCAGCCAGCACCCCCTCTTTTCCCCGCCCCCAGCTGTCCCCAGCTCTGCCCTACTTCCCCGCAGTCTGCGAGCTGTTTGCAGCTGGCTTGGCCTGATTAGCCTCAGGCCAGACACCTGTGCTGTTTCTCTCGGCCACAATGGCTTCCTTCACGTTCTGGCCTCGGCCACTTCGCCTGCCCCCTTGAAACTCATCGAAACAAGTAGACTCCACATTGTCCAAGGACCCCACTGCTTCTCTTTCTGGATGACCTCGGCGCCAAGCCCCGGCCACTCACACAATAGATGCGGTGCCCACGTCGTGGTTGAGGCAGACAGCTGGGCTGCCCCGGGAAGGAAAAGCCATTTTTCTGCTGCAAATGTTGACCCATTTTGCCTCTGAAAATGACTGCTTTAGTGCACCTGCAGAAGCAGAGCCGTGGCCCTCTGTGCTCCGCTGCAGAGTTGAGGATGTTCCCCAGACTCCTGCTGAGACTCCCTGGTGGCCCGGCCTATTCTTAGCAGCGCTCACAGCCGGTACGGGGAAGGCTGGTGCCTTCAGCGTTCCGCAGCGTCTGGCTTGCTCCGTCCAATCTTTGGTGGAACCTTCTGTTTCCGCCTTCAGGTACCTGATGCGTTCCTGTCCTCGTATCAAAATGGGTGGGGGGTGGGAAGCCATCTGGAAGAGGTGCCGAATCCTCTCTTCGCTTGGCCCTGCTCCTCCTCCGTATTTCCCACTCCCACCTCACTTATCTGGGCCTTTCTGTTATTTTTACAAGACGTGCCTGAAGCACAGACTGCCACGGCCGCACTGTGGCAGGGGGACAGTCCTCCCTCTGCAGTGACCACCTCCTTCAGGACGGCGGAGGTGCTCTGGCTCCAGGAGGGCTGGGCGCTCAGAGCCCACCCCACAGGCCTGTTCTGGAAGCCTTGCCGGGAGCCCTCACCTCACCAGGGTCACACCTTCACGTTAGAAAATCCTTGGGTGAGGCCTCCCTGGCGGCCGAGAGGGAAGTCTCAGTGCTATTACCGCTGAGGTCTGAGTTCGATCCCCACCCAGGGAGCTGACCCACAGGGCACAGCAGACCTCTCCTGCCCCCCCAACCGCCGCTGCTCCCCTCAGCCATGGATTTTAATGGAACTGTCTGTTCTGCTCCCCACTCTGTCTCTGGTGAACACTTTCACCCCTTGCACCTCTGGCCTACACCCCAGTTCTTCTACACACACACGCACGCACACATACCATAAAAAAATGGACCATTGGGGCACCCCTCTGGCACGCGGAGGATGCAGGGATGAGACACCCAGCCAGGTGGCAGAGGACAGCTGGGTCTCGTGGCCGGCCGGGGAGTGGTGGGCAGTGTGGTTTGTCTCCACGTCCCTCTCCCCTCTTCACTCCTGGCCCTCCCACTTGCTCACTGTATCCCTGCCTGCACTCAAGGCACTCTCATATCGAACCCGGTCTTGTCTTGGTTTCCCCAAGAAGCAGGCACCGGGTGAGACAGGGCCGCGTGGCAGGGGGCCTCTGACGAGATAGCCCGGGAAGTGCAGGTGAGGGCTTGGAGGCCTGACACAGGGCAGGAGATGCCAATTCTGAGTGCGTCGAGGGGCTGTTTGCCACCATGAGCACCTAGAGCTTAAGCCTGGGTAAGTGCTCTGTGAGGAACTGGGTGGAAGGCAGCAGCTCTCTTCCCTGGCTGCATGAGGGCTGTCCCTGGGGAGATCCTATCCCTGGGGTTGCAGCCGCCTGGCACAGGCGGAGCTCCTGTGGTTCTCTCACAGGGGCCGCCGGGGGCTGGGAGCACAGATGGCAGTGAGGGACTCAGTGGCAGCTATGGACACTTGCTGCAGAGCTCAGGGGACACACCCACTGCCCTGGCCCGCACTTGACTGGGTGACGCACACCCATGCCTGACCCTGTGTCCCAGCTATGAGCCACATGCCTGTCTTGTCATCTAAGAGACAGCTGCAGTCTTGATAGTTTGGTTTATTTCCAGAAGCTTAACATGGGTGACGATGTGGTTATGTTGAACCAGGAATTCTGCATTTTTAAAAATAATATAATAGCTTATTTTTACATTATTTTGTACATTTTTTTAAAAGATTTATTTACTTGTTCATACAGAACTGGGGTACAGGCCAGAGGTTCAGGGGCAGTGAGAGGCTTCCCCAGAGACAGAGTGGGGAGCAGAACAGGCAGAGCGGCTGAAGTGCACTGCTGAGGGGAGCAGCGGGCGGGTCAGGAGAGGTCTGCCGCGCCATGTGGGTCACCTCCCGGGCAGGCAGAAATCGAACTCATGCGGAAGTGGCTTTAGTTTCTCAGTGCTGTGCTTTTACCCGCTGCGCCACCAGGGAGAGCCTGTACATTATTTTTTTCATCTCAATTGTAATCTCCGTGTGTTTTCCAGCACCTTGTCACCCGTGTGCCATTACTATAGTCCAGTGCACTTCCCTCCTCACCCCCCTCCCCGTTGTTGATCCCATTCCCCACTCCACCCCCACAAAATATCTCTGGCATATAGCTGTTCATTACTCTTATTATTTTCTCACCTGATTCATTATACTCCTGCTATGAGCGAAACCATCCGGTATTTTTCTTTTTCTTTCCGGCTTATCTCACTAAGCATGATCTTTTCCAGCTCCATCCATATTGCTGCAAAAGACATGTGTTTCTTTTTTTTTTTTTGGTTGCTGAGTAATATTCCATTGTGTATATGTACCACATCTTTTTAATCCAGTCATCTACTTCTGGGAATTTGGGTTGTTTCCATGTCTTTCCAATTGTAAGTAAAGCAGCAATAAACATGGGGGTGCAGCTGTCTTTTTGAATCAGTGGCTTTGTGTCTTTTGGGTAGATACCTAGGCATGGGATTGCTGGGTTGTAGGGAAGCCCCACGTTAAGCAGTTTGAGGAAACTCCAAACAGTTTTCCATAGTGGTTGTACCAGTTGGCATTCCCACCAGCAGTGCAGGAGAGTTCCTTTTTCTCCACATCCTCGCCAACATTTGTTGTTGCTAGTTGCTTGATGATGTGCCATTCTCACTGGGGTAAGGTGGGATCTCATTGTGGTTTTAATTTGCATCTCCCTATTACAAGTGATGTTGAACATATTTTTCATATAAATCTGCATTTTAAAAAAGATTTATTTATCTATGCATACAGAACTGGGGTACAGGCCAGAGGTGCAGGGGCAGAGAGAAGATTCAGCAGAGGCAGAGTTGGGAGCAGAATAGGTGGATCCATTGAAATCCACTGCTGAAGGGAGCAGGAGGGAGAGAGGAGAGGTCCGCTGCACCCTGTGGGTCATCTGCGGGGCCGGGGATCAAACTTGCCCTGTAGTGGCTGCAGCTGGCTTGCAGTGCTGTGTCCTAACCCGTTGCACCACCAGGGAGGGTCCAGAAATCTGCATTTTAAGCCCTATGGTGTGAACAGGTGGAACCTTGAAGCACAAGGTCCATCCAGTGTCCCCGCAGATCCAGGGATGAACTGCCCCCCGGTGGCCCGTCCCAGTACAGGGGGAGCAGTCCAACTGCAGAGAGTCCTACAGTTGTGTCCAGAGTCATGTGCTGCGGTGGCCCAGAGAGGAAATAATTGTCCCAGAGTGGGGTAGGGGAGGCTCAATGAAGGAGATGATATACTCGATTTATACCACCAGTGGATGGTAACCATCAGCCACCTCTGGAGCTGCCTTGGGCGGGCTAGAGTTTTCATTTTCATTTGAAAGTTCTCTTGGGGTGCTGTGATTTATTTTCTCACCAGCTTGTCTAACTTCTCTCAGTAACAGAATCCTTCATCCCTCACTGTTTTACACAACAACAGAAGACACAGGGCGGACAAACACACTGAGCCAACCCCTGCACAGCTGCCTGGAAGTGTGTCCTCAGGCCCTCACCCCACGCTTGGGTGCCAGTCTGAGAACGCACCCGGAAATGCTGGGCCTCTCCTTGGGGCTACTGCCCGGACCACGCAGGTCTAAACCCCGTTCTCGCTCAGGGCCCAGCACAGGCGCTGGCAGTCGCTCTCAGGGCCTTTCCGCTCCCAGTTCTCATGCTCAGCCCAGGGGCAGGACTGAGTCCCTACAGGGGGGATCAGACGCCTGACAAGCAGGCCGTCCAGGAGCAGTGCCGGGGGCCGAGGCACACGGGTTATTTCGCTCCGTCCTAGGGGCCAGATCAGTAGATCTGCCTGTTCTGCTCCCCACTCTGGGGATCCTCTTACCCTGTGTACCTCTGGTCTGTACCCCAGTTCTTCTATGCAAAATAAAATAAAAAATGGACCTTGGGGGCATAAAGACAGCTGGGTCTTGTGGCCGACCCGGGGTTGATGGGCACTGTGGTTTGTCCCCATGTCCCTCTCCCCTCTCCACCCCTGGCCCTCCCACTCATTCACTGTATGCCTGCCTGTCTTGTCTGGGGCCCCCCTGGGCAGCAGGCACGGGGGCAGACAGGGGCCCACTGAGGAGAGTATCCAGGAAGCATGGATCAAAAGGAGGGTGTTTCTGAAGACAGGGCTGCCTCTGCCTCTTAGCCATTTGGCCAGTGTCCAGCTGGTGCCTAGGAACTAATGCCTGATCATGACACGTGGCATCAAGGAAAGCTCCCCCGGACAGGAGGTGGCTGGTCAACGCGAGCACCTTACAAGGACCTTCCAGGCCACGGCAGTCCATTGTGCAATCCCTGGCTCCTGGGAGTACAAGCTTGAGCCAGGAATTGCAAAGCCACAATCGCCAGCTGCCGCCCTGTAATAATGCTTAGGTAGCTCTGGGTGGGCAAGCGGGACAATTTGCCACCTAGGACACAGAAGCCCGAGCTGCTCTGTGCCTTGAGCCTTCCCTTCTCTGGCGCGAGCCCGCTGGGCACCTTAACTTCTAAGACTTCTCCAGCACTAGCTGGCTAGATGATGCTTGTAGGTGACCTGAGGTGGAACCTTCTTAGTCCTACTGCCCCGTCTCAAGGGAAACAAGATATGTTAATGCCTGAGCCACAGAGCAGCTTCCGTTACCCTCACAAGAGGAGCAGACAAAGAATGGAACGCAGGCACATGGCGGCGGCCTCGTCCTGGCGGCTAACAAATGTCTTCTCGTAGCCTCATCCGGCTGCTGGCTCCCAGCTCCCCAGGTCAGACACGGCAACGCCCCCGCTCTTTCCCGGGGCTCAGAGGACCTAAGTGCTGGGGAATAGGTCTTTGGAGAGAGAAATGATTCACGCTGAGCAGAGCAGGCTCCTCAGCACCTGCTCCCACAACCCCGGGCTCTGGGGGCACAGAGCGTGACCCAGAGGGACTCCCGGCTCCCGGGCGGATCTATTACATGCATTAAAGTAATTTACGCGCGGCCCTATAAAGCGTTTAATTCGTCGTGCCATCATCCATTCCAGAAGCGTGGCTCTTCATCGTGAATTATTTTTGAAGTATTTATGTGGACCTCACCGAAAATCACCCCAGTCAGCAAACTGAGAATGGAAAGGCATTAAGAGGAGGTGCTGACCCCAGGGTCACAGGCCTGAGTGTGGCCAGGGTCAACAGGGCAGCGCAGGGGTGGGGCGTCCCACAGATGCCGGCCAGCTGGCCGGGCTCCGTCCTCCCGCCCAGCACGGTGAGGGCTGTGCCGCCTTGGGGGTGAGGGCTGTGGTAATAACACGCGAAGCACTCTCTTCTTCAATGTGCCTCCCTGTGAATCCATGTGCTGCTTTTAATAGCCCTGCCCAGCAGATGTTAGCATCCTGTTTGTAGATGAAGAAACAGGCTCAGCATCCATGAGGGGTGCCCAGGTTAACAGACTGGAGCTTGGCTAAAGTTCCCTGATTCCAGCTACTCGCTTGGTGGCTGCGTTTCTGTGGGGCTCGCCGGTGGGCTCAGGGGTGTCACAGCAGCCCTGTCCATGTGGGTACCACCACCCCCCCTGCCCCGCTACCCCCAGACACTCCCACACACACACTGCAGGCTGAAGGAACACACCCAAGAGCTTCAGGATGCTGTTACCCCCATGGTTAGTCAAGATTCTTCTTTGTTGGAGGCCTCCTTTATGGAGACGCTGAAGAAACTTCTTTAAGAACTGACAACATTTTCACAATACTCTAGTGACTATTATCAAAGATAATTGGACTAGGGATTTTTATTTATTCAAAAAGTACTCGTTTGAGGTCTTACTCTGTCGCACCACGCTCTGAAAGACAGGTCCCTGATCTCATGAAATTTACATTCCCGTAAGGAAGGCAGATCATGTAACCATGTAAACCAAAGGGTAAGCAAGGTAGTTGGGGAGAGTAATTAATTACTGCCACAAGGAAGATAAAACTAGGATAACTGGGCCGTGAGCCGTGGCCTGAGCACACGGAGCCAGTGGTGACAGAAGCTTCTCTGAGGGACATCTGAGTCGAAGACTAAGACGGGAGGTGGCCCGCACGAGAAGGGCAAGGCCCTAGGGTTAGGACGGGCTTGGCAAGTCTGAAGGTCAGAAAGCCTCGTTTAGCTAGAGATGGAGAGAACTGAGATGAAGTCAGATCACGGAAGACCTCAAAGGCTTCGGCAAGGATATAAGCTTTCTCTATAGTAAGGGGGAGCCCTGATGAATTCCAAACAAAGTGATAGTGAGCTGATTTGCTGACTTATTAAAAAAAAAAAATGACTGTGGGCCTCCCTGATGGCCTAGGGGTTAAATCTCAACGCTGTCACTGCCACAGCCTGAGTTTGATCCAGGCCATGGAGTGACCCACAGAGCACAGCAGACCTCTACTGTCTCCCCGCTGCTCCCCTCAGCAGTGGGTTTCAGTGGATCCACCTGTTCTGCTCCCCACTCTGTCTCTGTGAATCCTCCTGCCCCCCCCCCAGCACCTCTGACCTATACCCCAGTTCTTTTTACTCAAATAAATAGATAAATAAATAAAATAAACAACACAAAATCCTGATGGAGTGTGATGTTTAAATTTACACGTGGAATTACCCAATGACCCAGCAATTGCACCCCTGAGCAGAGGCCCAGAACAATTAAAACCAGACGCCTAAAGACTTGTGCGTGAATGTTACCAGCAGTAGAATTTGAAATAGCCCAAACAGTGGAAACAACTCACATGTTGGTCAGCAAATGAGTGGAAAACAAAAGGTGGCCTAGACATGCGGTGGAGTGTTAATCACAGGAAGGGAGGGTGGATAGGCGGGATATACCACCTGGTGAGTCACGACATCCACAAAGTGAGATAGGTCAGATATGGGTCCATTTATATGACACGCCCAGGATGGATCTTTTCTCTCTCTCTCCCTTTTTTTTTTTTTTTTAAATATTTATGCATATAGAACTAGGGTACAGGCCAGAGGTGCAGGGGCCGTGAGAGGAATCACCAGAGACAGAGTGGGGAGCAGAACAGGCCGACTGAGGAAATACACTGCTGGGGGGAGCAGCGGGGAGACAGGAGGGGTCTGCTGGGCCATGGTGGTCTGCTCAGTGGCCAGGGGTCCAGCTCGTGCTGAGGCAGCTTGGCCAACTTCACAGTGCTGCAATTTAACCCCTTGTACCAGGTTAGGGCCCCGAATTGAGAAATCTATGAGAAGAAGACAGATCAGTGGCACCAAATGCTGAGAGCAGACTATAGTGAGCGCTGCTCCGTGGCATGGGGCTTTCTTTAAGGTTGTGTAGATGTTTTGGAACTTAACGTAGTTGGTGATTGTACATGGTGAGTAAATACCACTGAATTGCACACTTTAAAAGAATTTTTATGCGATGCAAATTTAACTTCTTTTTTTTTTCTTAAAGCTGATAGTCTTGGGCGTGTGGATTCTTCCTTATCACTCCAGCCCCAAAACCTGGACCCTGCAGGGACGCAGCTTTTAGCAAGCTTTGAAAACTCATCAGAAGCAGCACTTCTTTGCCTACCCCAACCCACAGCTCTCTTTAAATACAGCGCACCTGGATCTTCCCCAGACAGAAAGCCAAGCCAAGGGTCTTCTCTGACCTGTGATCTAAAGGGGCTCCTCACCCCCACTTCTCGACAAATTACCTGCTCTGTGCTCTTAGACGGTGACTGAAGGTGTTGGGGATGGGCCTGGTCCCACTAGGCCCTGGCTGCTGGCAGAACTCAAGCACCGAAGTGTGAGTTGACGCTCCCAGCATGCCCCCCTCCTTCCTCCCCTGACACCCCCAAACCCTGCCCCATCTGCACCTTCAGTGCTGTTACGGCCCAATTTCTGATAACAACTCTGATACCCGGAAGGAAATGGGCAGTGATTTGGAGGAAAACTGAGTTGAAGTGTCAATAATTTAAAAGCTCTGAGGCATCGGTCCTGTCCGAGTAATGGGGTCATCAGCTGGCTCCTAGCAGGACCTGCCTGCCTGCAGCAGTGACCCAAGACACAGTGAGCCCCATCTGGCCTTCCAAGACCAGCCCTTGAGGGAACTGGGGGGGCTGAGGAATGTGGCCTCAGGGGCAGGGGGTTCCCCTGAAGACCAGTGCTCTTATTCTTTGAGCCCTCAAATGCAAAGGGCGGTTCCTCGGGGACTGCAGGCTCAGTGCCCTCAGTGCTGGGAGTCCAGCCCCCACCTGCGGCCATGTGAAGGCCCTGGGCACCCCAACTGGCATGGGCCCCAGGGCCAACCTCTCCCAGCGCTCAGCCAAGGCCCCCCATCTGTCCACCACACCAGGTCTCCCAGCAAAAGGATCCAAAACTGAAAGTGAAACCCGACCCAGCTGAGAGGGAGACTTCCACATAGCCGCTGACAGGTCGGGGTTCTCCAGAGCTACCCCAGCTGGGCTGACAGGTTGGGGGTTCTCCAGAGCTCCCCCCGCTGGGGTTGGTGAGGAGCCCAGCTGAGTGCGGGCTGCCAGAGCTCTCCCTGCCCACCAGGCAGGTGAAGGCCACCCAGACCGCATTTACGTTCATTGATTTTCAGGAGATCTGACAGCCCAAAGTGGAGACGTGGCGCCCAGCAGCCAGACACAGCCAAGCAGAAAATGCTGGGACATGAACCTCCCAAACAAAGAAGCACACCCTCAGACAGCCGCAGCTCCATCTGGGGCTCTCCTGCCCTTGGAAAGCACATTTCTCTGAGGCTGAAGGCTCTGATGCAGCCTCGGGTTTCTTCCAAGCCATTTGAGGAAACTGCCGCCCCGAATCACTTTGCTAACAAAGAGAAAGAAGGGGCTGGCCCAAGGTGGGAGTGGACTCACTCGGGGCTCTGGTTTCACTTTCTCCGTGTGCATCTTTGATTTTAAAAGATGTGGCTTCTAGCCCTCAGCTTCCTTCTCTCTTTTCGGAGAACCACAGCGTGGTTCGCATTTCAGACACATCCCAGTCCCAACTTCCTGTCCGGCCTATCGCTGCCACCTCTCTGGTTCAGGTAACTGGATTGATGGAGCCTCTTCCAGCCAAACTTCTCATAACCTGAGGCATAAATAATCACATGTTTTATAAATAGCTGTGGACAAGGGGCTGTAAAACAACGGAGATATATTTGTGCCTTTATGTCCTAGAAATATTTTCTAAACTGACTGCTTTCTTTGGTGTGATTTGAATGGGGAGGTCCTGTGTAGACACAACAACCCCCAAAGTTTTGCTCTGCACCCCCCCTCAGACTAGCACTATAGTTAGCAAATTGATAAGGTTCCCTGGGCAAGCTTTATTCGTTCTGACACAAGCCTATGACACTTTATAAAAAGAAGTAATCCAGAACAATCTCTAGGTAATTAACACCTAGATAAACAAACATAAATTTCTATATTGCATTTATTTGGACTACCACTCAAATATGCGTGAACCATGCTTTTTTAATTAAAAGATAAATCCATGTGACACTTAGCCTCAAACTTAATTATTCAGCATAGTATAATAAAAAATAGAGCCCCATTAAATGTGTCTTGCACTGTATTTCTGTATTAACAGCAAAACAGTTCGGTCTGGGATCATTTAAATTTTCCCCCTCCTCTTTGCTTGTGATTTCCCTGTTCACATAAGCCCTCCTTCTCTCTCCCTCCCCACCCCCTCCACCTCTCTTTTCTCTTAGCCAACAGGTGAAGAGATTAAAACTCTACACAAGCCCCTACATGGAATGCTCAGCTGGGTGACATTTTTAATATTGCATTACGCTATGATTTTTTTTTTCCTTCCCCATGGAAACATACCTCTAGTTTGGTGCAACATGGCCAGCCCTTCTATCCTGAAATGAAGATCACAATATTTAACACTAATTTCCTTGGGATTGTGCTTACAATACACCAGGTGAGGCTTTCATAATATACTGTTACAATACAGATGTTAAACAGAGAGGGGGGAGCGTACAAATCCCAAACTACAGGAGACAGCACGGTTATCATTTTATAAAAGTTTCAGCACAAAACAGTGTGTGAGAATAAGACAGTCTCGGCAGCCCGCAGCTGAAAGTCAAGCAAGAGAAAGTCCCATTTGAGCCATTCCCCACCTGACACACAGCAGGAGCAAAAATCCAGACCCTTGACAAAAATCCAGACCCTCGATAACAACAGTTGAAGTAATGCCCCCGTGCCAGGTCACTCCCGGCGACGGTCACCCTCACAGCCACCTGCTGGGCCAGGCCGAGCGGAAGCCCACGCTCTGAGAGGCCGACCTCACACTGACCTCACTAGTGCTGGCCAGCAGTAGTTGGCTCAGCCGAGACATGGGCCTTAAGAGGCTTAAGGCCCAAGGTAACCCGCCCTTTGGGTTTTTCCAGAATGGCCCTGGTATTAAGACTGAAACTACCCTTTCCTGGGAGACCCGCTAGTCCAGGCGAATCAGGAAGTTTCTCATCCGATGACGACTCCTCCAGCAAAGGGCACTGTGGCTGGGGTCACCAGGCTCACCCACAGAGGGTAGACCCAGAGCCAGAACAAAACCTGGGGCCCAAGAGGGGTCCACTCATTCTGCCCACAGGACAAGGCGCCTGGCTGCAGGCTGGCAGCTGGTGGTTCTTGTGGGTCCCGTAAGTGGACGTGGGTGGCTCTGAGCTGGCTCTCAGGCTCACCGACCTCGCTCCAAGGATGTGCTTCATTTCCTGGGGCAGGTGGCTCCCAGCCGGTGTCACGGTGTCCCCACGGTTGTCCTGCACACCTCTGCATGTTGCTCCCTCCTAACCTCAGAGGGTGCCTTGGTTTGTCTGCTTTCTAGATGAGGAAGCGGATTTGGGGCATTGGCGTGATCTGGTAGGACCACACAGCCCTCAAGAGGGGCCTGGACAGGCCCCAGGGCCTGGCCAGCGCTGCCTGTCCACCTGCCGCCTGTCCTCCCTCTCACTCCGTCAGTCATCACTGCCAAGGGTGACAGCCATGTTGGCTTTCATTTTCTCTCGCAGATGTGTTATACGTCTCTGTGAAATCGTTGGAGTGAACTCAGTTTTCTCCTCTGAAGTGATCTGCCAGCATGATCCCTGACTGGCCAGGTGACCCCCGGCTTGTAGCCAGGCCTGGAGAACAGTAGGTGTTCTGGAGCACAGTAGGTGTTCTGCAGACATCCACTGGACCAGTAGAAGAGCCCCAACTTCAAGGCCATTCATTCCTCACTGCATCGTACTCGATCCCAGCTGCCCTCTACCGCCCCTGTGAATATCAAGTTGTTATTTTATTAAGATTTATTTTTTTATGCATACAAGAACTGGGGTGAAGGGGGTGAGAGGATTCACCAGAGACAGAGTGGGGGGCAGAACAGGTAGATAGACTGAAACACACTGCTGAGGGGAGCAGCAGTGGGTCAGGAGACGTCTGCTGCGCCCTGTGGGTCACCTCCCTGGCCGGGGATCAAACTCGTGCTGCAGTGGCTGCAGACAGCTTCATAGTGCTGCGCTTTAACTCGTGGTACCACCAGGGAGGGCCCGAATGCCAAGTTTTAATACTCTGATTTTTCAAATGTGAGAAAAAGAAAACAGAAATCTTAAGACCTCTGTGCAGGATCACCTGTCTGAAGGGTATGGATGGAGGACGCATGTCACCTGACCACAGACACAGAGCCTTTTCTACTGCCCAGTGTTTTGTGAGTATGAAATTAACCTCGAGTAACTTACCACACCACGATAAGGGGCATTTTACAGGACGCAAACATGATCTCCCTACTGTATTGCGTTTAGTTTCATAATTTTACCGATATGACCAGTGAACCGGGAACACTTGAATTGTTCCAGATCATTCAGTCGGGAAGTCCTAGATGCACCCGCGTTTAAGACGGTGCACCCACATTTTGCATTCTTTACAAGGTACTCATCTGACAATGCTCCACAGCGATTTGAGAAATCAAAATATTTTGATGGAAATGTATATTGATGTTTCTTAAAAAAGCCTCTTCCAGTTTTATTTTTATTTTATAACAGCCTTATTGAGATATAATTCACATACCATAAAACTCATCCTTTTAAAGTGTACAATTCAGTGGGTTTTAGTGTGCTCAGAGTTGGGTAACTTTATCATGATCTAATTTTTATTACCCCAAAAAGAAAGCTCCTTCTGGTTCAGGGTGTCCCTGCCTCTCTCCTCTCCCCCACCCAAGTGCTAGTCTACTCTCTTCTCCTGAACTTACCTGTTGTAGAGTCTGTGATCCTGTAGGAAACGGCTGCATCCTGTTGGCAAGCCCCCTCATTCTTCTTGGGGGCAGACTGGACTTCCTTTCTAGGGGTCAAGAAACCACATTCCATCCATCCAATCATCACTCTGCTTTTTAAACATTTTCAGCAAACAAGCAAGACTTGGAAAGCTGCACATCAATCCATGTTCCGTGTCTCCTGAAAATGGTGAGATCCTGAGGCCTTGGGCTCTTGGGGCCAGTCAGAGGGCACTTTCCAGCCCCGGAGAGGCCCCCCTTTCCCTGACCCCTCCACTGAAGGGTCCTCCCACCTCAGACTGGTTGCCTGGGGCCCAGGCTGTGTGCAGCTCTTGAGGAAGCCACGACATGACATTTCATTCATTCTTGAGTAAGCCACGATGCGTCATTCATCCTTGTACCCCTCATAGGGCTGCCTCAGACCCCTCATGATAACCTCAAAACTCACCTTCGCTGTTGTCACAAGGGACATTTGGGACAGCCCAGGACCCTATTCAGACACCCATCCAGAGGACACCATCTAGTGTCCTGAAAGAAACATGGTCACTTACAAATTCCTATGACGTGTGAGTAGAAGCCTTTTCTGACAGCGTGTCTGGGGCCCTGTGTATTCCAGAGTTGCAGGAGGCACTAAGCCACTTGGCTTTTAAACACACACACACACACACACACCACATCAAAAAGCTACTGCTCATCAACTCTGGGACACTCACTGCAAACCCTCCCAGTCAGCATGGAACTCTGCCTTCTCAGGGTGACACACCGTCGATTGTATTATCCCTTATCCTTTCTTTCTTTCCCCGGAAGAAGAATTTAGATTATCCTCCCATCATTTGGAAGTAAAAGACTTCCTCATGCTGAATGAGTTTTTTTTCAAACTTTCTGCCAGTAAAGGGGAAGAATTTTTCCCAAGGTTTTGAGTGTCTCACATTTTCACCTTTCCATAGGTTGTTTCTTACTGGAACTGATGCCTGTAAAGAAACAGCTCTCTCTCTCTCTCTCACACACACACACACACACACGTGGGTGTGCATGAATGCACACGGGCACACATATGTCGTTTGGGCATCTGGACCCGTTCAGCTTGCCAAAGCACACGGCTGTGGGGACATCCACTCAGACCCTGCAAGGCTTTTGGTATCAGTGGGGTTTGAGCAAATCTTAGCCAACTCTGTTCAAACTGCCAACAGGGCTTTTACCCTCCCTGATAAATATAAGCGATAGGAAAAGATGACTTTTTTTTTTATTTTTAGAGGTAGAGGTTTTATTGCGTAAAACACTGGATAAACTGGACTGCTTCAAAGACATTTTATTCTAACAGCAGAAAGAAAACAGTCATTGCTGAAAAAACAACTTTTAATACTTTCTATACCAGAATAAAGTTCTGTCAACTGATGTATTATAATAATAAATAATGACCAAGAATAAACTTTAAATACAAAGTTTTCTACTTGTTACAAGCATAGCAACAAAATCCTCTACTCTATTGATCTCAGATTTCCTCCAAGATAGACTTTTTTTTTTCTTTGTGTAGGAATGTAGACAGCATTATGACCAGCATCACAGACTACAGAAGTTACAGGGGAAAACTTGACATGTTTAGATAGAAGGACCTGATGACATTCAGAGACTGACACTGCATCACTGCGGCTGCCACTTGTTTGTGTTACAAGTTACGAATGTTCTGGAAAGGAGGCCTGTGTCAGAGGGGGGAATAAGAACGTTAGCACTGGACAAAATGGAATCAACACACACACACCACGAAAAAGAGGGGGATGTTCCCAGTGTCACAAACAGAATTATTGCCTGTCGCATCTGAGGGTGCTCAGAAGACATGAAGAATATACCGAAACTTCCAAAGTGCTAGAAATGGAATGTGGCTCTTGTTTGTTTGTTTTTTTGTTTTTTTTTTCCTCTCTTTTTTTTTTCACCTTTTTACATTTTTTTCTTCTTTTTTCTTTTTATTTCTTTTTTCTTTCTCTTTGCTAAGATATCAAAGGCAGAACAAGCACACAGGAAGCAAGGAACGGGTACAGCCACCAACACAGTAGTGCAGTTAAAATTCTAAAGCTTACTACAGTCAGAAAGTTCCAGTAACATTTCAGTCCTTTCTCTAGGATCATAGAAACAGTTGCATTAAGTGTATCAACTCGGTTTAAGTAAGGCAGTGAGAACTATTCTAGAAAAACAAGAAAGCAGCTTGCACTATGCCAGATGGGCTCAAGTTGCACAGAGACCTCATTTACACTGAAACCTCGGGTAGATGACACCCTCTCAACAGCATATGCAAACCGGATTCCTTATTAGCCTGAGATTCCTTCTGGTCTCAGGATAGCGCTAAGCATTTTATTTACATTGATTGCAGTTTAGTATTTTTTTTGTAAACTGCTGTAGGCAGAGCTGAAGTTTTTTAAGGCCCTGGGGTTTTATTCTGTGCTCCCAGCCTGCATGGAAATATTGACTTTTTTTTTTAAGTCTGAATGATTTTGTTTTAGAAGAAGTTAATACTTGAATACTTCCGTACCATCACAAGCAACAGCACCAATTACACGTCACGCAGAGGAAGAATGCTAAACGGCTGAACTTTCTACGCCATTCTAGCAGATTCAAGAATAAACCCTTTACAAGTCTCCTTAAATCATTTTGTTTCAAATGAGTTAAGTGTTTTATTATTGGCCCTCAAAATCTCCCTCCGGGTGGTGTAGAACTTGATAAATTTGGAGTATCCAATCAGTAGAAAATCTAAAATCTACAAAAATATAGAACACATTTGTTTTACAAAAACAGACATTTTAACTCAAACAGTTTTCTTCATTAGCGATAGAGAGCAGGATGTTTAGATCCATATTTTAATACAAGCTTTTTCATAAGCGTTGCTGGAGAAGAAATCTTGCCTCATGTCTGTGACACTTATAAAAACTAACACATGAAAAAAAAATCTGATAATAAGGTCCACAGCAGCCTTCATTCAAGTAAAATTTTTAAAATCATAATAAAAAAACAATCTATTTTCCTACATTTCCATTTCTCACCAGCACCTTCTATGGATAACGCTGGCTAGCTTCTTCAAACAACATTTTATATAATGTATTCCTTTTCTGTTTTTTTTTAAACCAGCAACCTGCTTTTTCATCCAAAAACTGAAGCAAAAAAAAAAAAAAGAAAAAAAGAAAAAAGAAATAGACAAGCAAGAAAAAAAGCATTTCCCTCAATATTGCAATTTGATCTAAAAAAAAAAGGAATTACTCATCAAACCTGCAACGGGCATTGTCTGCAGACACTTCCTGACCATTGATTCATTAGGCTGTGTGTTTTTTTCAAAATGCCCAGGGAAGATGACAAGACCGCAGGGCGGCAGCCCTGGCGCAGTAGAGCCGGGAAGGTTGCTCCGAGTGCAGTTACCACACGCGGGATTGATTTTCTCTGCAGTGACCCTCCAGCCTGACTGGCACCTCCAGGGCTGCTCCCCGAGGCTCATCAGGGTGTGAGACCAATGACAAAGGCCGGTGTCAGGTTCTCGAGGTGTTTTCAACAATGAAAACACGCCCCTCCATCTTCAAGGCAGCCCTCAATCATTTCGAGGGTATTGTTTTTCAGTACAGAGCATGATCTGGGGACAAAGACCACTTTAGAGGGGGCCCCAGCTCCTCAGAGCTGGAGGACAGGAGCGGTTTTTTTTGAAATCCCTTTTCTCCCACCTGCATTGTTTGGAAGTACCTGTTGCCGGGTAACAGTTTAGCAGCCATTTTCGAGGGCTGGGATTTTGTTTTTTTTTTTTTTTAAATATATACATATATAGATATCTTTTAAAATTTTTTAAATGTTCTATACACTAGTGGCGGGGGGCGTTGTACATGCCCCCTCCCCTTAGAATGCAGTTAGCAAACTCCTTGATGATGCAGGTAGCATCATCTGCAAACCACGAACTAGGCTATTGCCCTGGGCAGCTGGACTCCTCAGTTGCGCTCCTCTTGGGGGTTGCCGCCCTCCTCCAGCTCCACTGAGCTCCCCGCCTTGACAGCTGTGGAGTCTTCGAAATTCCCAGAAGCCTCCGAGTCGACTCTGGAGCGCTTGAACCTGCGGTCGGGATACTGGCTGTTGTCAAAAGGCATGCGATGGACACACAGAACGTGAGTCTTGAGATTCCCCTTCTGAGAGGCACTGTAGGGACAGTAGCGGCACTGGAAAGGCCGGTGACCTGCGGGCAGAGAGAGGAGTCAGTGCTGAGGCTCACCCTTCCCAGCCCAGCTCCGGGAACGGTCACTGTGACCAGTAGTGTCAGTATTGTACCTGGTCTTACTGCTTTGCAGGAGTCAAATAGCACCAGCTAGGCCAGCTGCCGATAGAGGATAAGGGACAGTCATGTCCTCAGAAACATCATAAGGGACCAGATAAGAATAAACGTGGGCAGGGGTTGAAAAGGTTTCTCCATAAACCAGAGACATTTTATGGGGGTGGAAGGGAGAAGGGGATCTGAACCGGATGGGAAGAGTGTGCGGGACTGTGGTGATGGCACACCGGTGAATGGGTGGTGGGAAGCCCATGGGGGTTACAACTGGGAGGGAAAATGTACACAATGAAGAAGGATGTAAAAAAAAATTAAAAATAGCAAAAAAAAAAAAAAATTGGAAAAGATCAGTCCTAGCCACAATGTTTCATTTGGATTTTCTAGGTGTTGGAGAGAAAGTCTCCAAGACCTGGAACTTTTTGATAAAAGGTTAGCTAGTAATTATTCAGGCTTTGCAGGCTAAGAGGCAAAATCAAGGTGTTAGATAGATATGCCTGTAGCAAGAAGGATAATATGTCCAACCTTTTATTGATGCAATTCAAAACTCAATGGATACTGCAATTTGAATTTTATGTAATTTTCATGTCTGATGAAATATTATTCTCACTTGTGTTTTTTTTGTTTGTTTGTTTGTTTTTGCTGTTGTTTGTTTTTTCACCATTTAAAAATGCAGAAACCACTCTCAGCTCCCAAGTTACATAAAATACAGTGGCCAAATTGACCCCCATGAAACACAACCACCCCCCACCCCCACTCCCTGTCTGGAATGCTGACTCAGCCAGCTCACTTTCTTACCCCTATGAACTGTATCACTGAGCAAACCAAATAAGACTTGGGGATGAGTTTGTGGAGGTGAGCACAGGATGTGACTGAGCCTTGCTTTCAGCGGACTGGAGGTGCTAAGCTGGAGGCAGCCGTGGGGCCT
>NW_004567140.1:7831004-7888452 GCF_000260355.1 Condylura cristata
AAAACAAAACAGGAAGATCAGGTCATCAAGGCCAGCAAAATTTTAAAGAATTTTGATTCCGAACACCATTGCCTTGACACCACACTTATGTAGAAAGTCTCTCAATCGGAACAGAAAATAGAGCTCTGTGGGAATTCACCTGCTCCATGAGCCCTCTGTTCTGAGGCTGGGCAGGCATGCCAACTTTTCTACCACCTTGAGGAGCCAGGAAAGCATCTGGTTTAGGAGCTGTAACGGGGCAACGTCATCCCCCGATGCCGGCGAGCTGTGGTATACACTTCCTGGAAGCTCGTGAAGGCTGGCCCATCCGGCACCCAGAGAGGTCAAGGCCCAGGCCTGGGTTTCATTTGCTCAGAAAAGTAAACAAGTAAATAAATGGGTCCAACCATTTACCCCAGAAAACATCTGAATAGCATATTCAGCACTTTTGTCCAGCAGTAATAGCAGAGGCCTGTGTATCTACTTAGCAAGCAGTCTTGCAACCAAACATTTGGAGTTGAAGCTCACTCTCCCTCCTGCCCAGCTAGCCACAACACTTGCTTCTTCTGGGTGGGTTTCAGGAGTTGGCCTTCTCCTTCCCTCCCAGTCAGCTGGTCTCCAGGACAAACCCATTCGACCTCTGAATCCCTCTTTCCGACCCTCCCTCCAGTGTCTGGTCCAGTGTGAGTCGCTCTTCATTTAAGCTGTGAGAGCGGCTGTGTGTGGGAGGCTCCCTGCCCCCGGGATCTCCACCCCCTGTCTGAGCCCCCCAAGGACACCAGAATGAGGGCCCCACAGACAAATCTCAGAAGTGATTTACTCACCAAGCTCTTGCATGGTCAGCTAATGCTGGGTCATAATAATAACAACAATGATAGTGATAATCGGGAGCCACATAGCTTGCTCCCAACCACGGCTCCATCTCTGGCTGGTCAACGTCACCTCTGCCCATGTCAAGCCAACTTCAGCCAGAGGCTCTCAGTCTGCAGCTTGTGCCCATAAACATTACCTTCTCCCCAAATAACACTTCCAGTCTCTATAGCCCCAGATCCTCTCTCTTTCAAGGCTCTGCTCAACTGGAGTGCCTCCTCTGTGGGCTGTCTGGCTGTGAACTCCTGGGCAGGACGCACCACCATCTCAATGTCACTGCTGCCAAGACCGCTGGCTGGCACCGAGCAAGTGGGTATGGGCTGTGTGTGGAGCGGGAAGGTTATCGGCATGCCTCACCTGGTCTGTTTTCTGAAGGAATTATCAATTTGGGGAAAGACTTCATGTTGCTTTTTGGTTGCACCTAACACAAGGCTGCATTTGATCAACTTTCCACACCCACGGGCTGGGTCCACTCTCCCACAGACCCTCTGAGTTGCCGGGGGAAACACTGAGATGCTCATCATTAACATGAATTTAGGGTTTTTACTAAGAACAGAAAAGGCCCTAGCCATCATCACATTGGAGCTAGTGCATACATTGAAGGGGAGAATCGGGGTGTCGGCACACCCACCCCCCAACACAATAGCAAATCTAAGAGAGTATTAAACTGTGCATCAATGAGTTTCAAGCTCACCCCTTGACTCAACCATCCAACTCATGAAGTTGTTACCCCTGAGGGCACTAAAGTGTGCCCAGGGCTCAAGAGAGGGCAGCTGAGGAAGCTAGACAAGGCAGCTGTTGGCAGAAGAAAGGAGGATAGTGTCAACAGCAGGCCGAGGAACCACTCTCATCTAGAGAACTTGAAGAAAGAGACATCGGAAGTCTGAGAAAGATTTTGCAGGTTTTGTTCAAGCCTCTCAGAACTGCATGGTATTTTCTGGGCTTCCACCAAACATAGCTCTGTGACAGCTTACAGATTCAACTGCCATGCTCAGATAAAAGCTAGCATACACCACATGCTCACTGATTTATTATAAGGCAATGAGTTACTGGTGGAGAATACCACCATGGCCTGAATTCTTAACTTTGGTGTTAAGAACTCCAAATAATTCATCCATAAATATTTAACACAGACCCAAAACCATCGGCACCATCATCCAGAGAGGTTGGGGGAACGATAAGGCAAATGGCTCAATCACGTACAGTATTGTTTAATAGATCCAGAGGGATGGAACCTAGACTTTCGGTGGTGAAATAACATAGTAGATGCAGATGTTGATTTGCAAGGCTGTACAGCTGAGATTACGTGTTATAGACCTGTTACTTCAATTAGAAAAATTTTCAAAACCAACCTCAGCTTCCCAGGGTTCATAGCGGTTCCTCCATTCCCCTGGGATTTTGCCCTTCTATCAAAGCCATTTGTTGTACCTACTATGATTGTCTCTGAAGAGTACATTGCTGTATAAATTCTACAAACGGACGCCACCCTCTCTGCAAACTATATCACCGCAGGAGCCACACACCATACATTTGGCAAACCAAACAGAGAACCTCAAATATCACCTTTTGTCACCATAAAAGCCTTTTTGAATTCACCAACTTGGGATAAAAGCACTTGGTACATTTTTCCCAACAATCAATTTTAAAATATTAATCATGATTTTAATGTATGGTGATATTTGAGGCTCTATTTCTTGGTATAGCGAAAGATACAAAAATTCTGGCCTATTTGAATACTTCTGGGGTCAAAGCATCAGCATTGAGTAAGTTTTCAATCTGATGTAATGAGGTGGGTGTGTGTGAATTGTGTACATTTGCATGGTGGTGGGCTCCCAGGAAGTCGGGCCGGCGATGCGCCTGGTGTGTAGAGCAGGAACACCACAGGGACTCTGCCGCTACACGGCCACTCTCATTCCCCACTCAGTTGAGCTTTCCAGTGGTCTTTTAAGGAGCGGCCTCAGCCCTGAGCCAGGTGAGGAAGTCAGGGACAGCAGGCCTGGAGACTCGAATTTCAAATGAAAGGCCAATGGGCAGGAAGTACACAGAGATCCTCTAGCTCCCCAAATTACTGCAAGAGCCACAGGTGATGTGTTTTAGTGACGTGCACACACACACACACAGTGACATATGTACCATACATGTGCACACAGCACATGCATACAGATACAGTATACACACTTACCACATGTTTCACACCCCAATACAAACACAGTGACACATGCACCATATATGTGCACACAACCCATGCATACAGTACACACAGTCACCACACACACTACACAATTCACACACAGTGGCATATAAACCATGCATGTGCATGCATCATATGCATACAGTACACACTCACCACACACACCACACATGATTTACACACAGTAATACATATACCACACACGTGCACACAACCCATGCATACAGTACACACAGTCATAACACACATCACACATGGTCAACACACCCAACACACACAGCAATCCATGTAACATAGATGTACATGTATCACATACATACAGTACATACACTCAACACACACACACCACATATGGTTCACACACACCGTGACACACACCATACACCTGCATACACCACGTGCATACATATACACACTCACCATGAATCACACATGACTCACACAACACACATCACACACATACAGCAATATGATGACATTTGTATCATATGCAAACATTCACCACACAACATTCACCACACATGTATATCCCACACACCAGACCACTGCACACAGATCACGCACTGTGAGCACATGTGTGCTGCACACAGCCAACACACACACCTATGCCCATCACACACATGCATAACAAACACACACACACTATCCCACCTGCACACCACACAGGACACACCCATGCCCCAGACACACATCCACACCCCACGCAAACTCTTACACGACACACCACATCCACCCTTCTGAGTGGCTTGCGCGAAGCTTTCCATGAGACGGATATGGGAAATGTTCTCTGGAGACAGACAAGGCCCACCCTGAGGGAGGTGCTGTGGCTCTGTCACCGCCGGAGCATCAGATTGACCTGGATGCCTGAGCTTTTGGGGATGGGAATGTTCACTTCCAAACAGACAGCTGTTAATATTCAACACCCTTTTTTTTTTTAAGATTTATTTATTTATGCCTACAGAACTGGGGTACGGGCCAGAGATGCTGTGGTGGGTGAGAGGATTCACCAGAGACACAGTGGGGGGTCAAAAGAGGCAGATCTACTGAAGTCTACTGCTGAGAGGAACAGCAGGGAGACAGGAGAGGTCTGCGCACCCTGTGGATCAGCTCCCTGGCCGGGGATCGAACTCATTCTGCAGTGGCTTCAGAGACCTTCATAATGCAGTACTGTAACCCATTGCACCACCAGGGAGAGCCCCAATATTCAATGCACTTTTAACAAGTGGGTAGGTTTTTGAGTCTGCGTAAGTGGATGTCGTTTCAGCTGGCTAAACCACCCGCCCTCTTGAAACATGTGATGTTGCCACAAACACAACGATGTTGAGAACTAATGCTTTTAGTCAGAAACTCGAGCACAGGGATCACAACCCGCCAAGGCGGAGGTCCCACTGACGGCCACCAGTCGCTCATCACAACAGAGGCCACTGAGCCAGGGACAGTGCCAGGCCACAGGCCCCTGCTGGACATCTCCAGACCCGCCCTCAGGGGATTGTGGGGATCCTGGAGAGTCAGGCCCCGAGCAGGCGGTCACCCCATCCCTCAGGGAGGAACCAGCAGCCTCAACTGACAGGGCAGCTCCCGGGCAGGCTGCAAAGTTCCATCCCATTATACTGAGACTAAAAAACAGTCAGGGCCTGAGCCACCTCAGCCCCAAGGGGCCAGAGTCGGGGAGTCCGGAGAAGCAGACAGGACTTTAAGACCAAGGTGAGCCCACCACAGTGCACAGTGGTGACCTAATGGAATAAGGCTACCACCACTGTGAGCTCCCAGTAGGAAAGAGCATCAAGCCAGTGGCTATTCCGGGTTTAACTCAGGCCCTGGGGGGCAGGGGGGGGCCTGAACACCAAGACACCGTCTCCCTGTGCTAAGACAGTTTGCATCAGGCCAGGAGCCCGAGCCCCAGAGTCCCTGTCATGACAGCCCAACTGTAGATTCATCTCTGACCCCAGGAAGGAGCCTGAGCTCTCAAAGATCCGGTCCCACACCTTGAATGGGGAAAGACACCCCCAAGGACCCACAGCTGAGGCACGTGGTCAGGAGCAAATGAGGTTCTGGGGTGTGCTCATGAACGCTGGCGACCGAGACAAATGTCGGCCGTAGTCACAGTTTCCACTGTTGTCTGGGGTTCGGGGTCTATGCCTTGCAATTCATCATCCCCTCGCACCTCAGGGGCCTTTGACCAAAGATTCAAATCAAGGCAGCTCAAGAGAGTCTCCCTCCAGGCTCTGCTTTGGAAGTCTTCAAAGCCCAGAGGAACAATTTGTCAACAACTGTGTTTCACTTGGATGAAGCAGATGTGGGTCTGGACTGGGTCGGCTCCCCCATCCGCCCTGCCTAGGTCCCATTCTGGCCAGAAGCAGCTCTGTGAGTCCATCCATCTGTGACACAGAGAGATGATTAAGGGGTTCAAGAGGCAACCAGGAGGGATGTGAGATCCTGCACGTCTCTCCAGCCCCCCGTCTCTCAAATGACCCTGAGTCTGCTGTCCTCTGCCCACATGGGAC
The DNA here is from genome assembly GCF_000260355.1 of Condylura cristata. Taxonomy (NCBI): domain Eukaryota; kingdom Metazoa; phylum Chordata; class Mammalia; order Eulipotyphla; family Talpidae; genus Condylura; species Condylura cristata. The sequence continues at coordinate 7,836,549 of NW_004567140.1, forward strand.
TCTGTGTTCCAGCAGGTCACGCTGTTCCCTGCTGCAGGGCCCTTGCTCAGTCCTCTCCTGTCCCCTCACTCTGGAATGCCCCATCCTCACTGCATCTCCTTGAGTTCTTGGCACAGCTGCCTGGTCGGTACCCAGACTCACAAGCTGGCTGGGAGGCGCATCGTAGCAAACACCCCAGTAGAACTCCATCAACACTGACTAACCAAACTCACAGCTATGTCCGACTTCCATAGATGGTCAGTCCATGGGATTGTGAGCTTGTGTCCTTTGCTTTTTTTTTTCTTTAATTGGTTTTTACTGCCACCATGGCAGTGGGCATACTACAGATATTCATCAATATTCTTCAAGCAAAGGAAATGTTGGATGCATGCATGCATGGCTGGATGCATGGGTGAATAGGTGGGGTCATGACTGAATAGGTGGATGGGTGGAGGGAGGGGTGTCTGGATGGGTGGAGAGGTGGGTGGATGGGTGGGTGGGTCGATTAGGTTCACAGGACTCATAGGAGCTTGGCCCTTCTGTGGGAAAGGGTGCAGAAAGTTCTTTCCAGCTCTGCAGCCAGGCCACTGCCCAGGAATTCCCCAATCCCTCTGTAGACAGCAGCCGAGGCCTGGCAGTGTGGCCAGAGGAGTGCCCCCACGGCCCTCCACTGCTCTCCCCTCTCCCCACCTCTCACCGCGCGGCCATCAACATTTCCCATCACTGCCACGTGAAAAGTAAGTACATCATACGTTAATTTGTATTGTCACTGCACCGTGGAGCCATGGTAAAGAGCACATTCATTTTTAATCCACTATGAATAATATATAAATATGTATACAGTGTGGAGGGTCAAGAGGGGTAAGGAGAAAGCAAGTCGTACATTGTTGATAACAAAAGTGGGGAAACAAGAGATTTTTCTTACTTGCTACGATGGAAATATCTGCTCTTTCCCTGTACCTGAGGGGGAGAGGAAAATGCCCGCCCTTGGGGCCATCCATTAATTACAGAGCCACACTCGTGGGCAACAGCCTTCAGGGGAGAGACGGAGCCATGTGTGCAGGCTCCTGGCCTTCCGGACCCACCGTTTTTCCTCAGGTGTGGAGGCAGAAAAGAGAAGGAGCGATAGGTCAGTGGCCTGCCTCTGGGCATTGTCCTGAGCACCCCCTATCAGGGTACACGCCTGTCTCAACTGTCCTCAACCATGAGGACATATGGATGGGTACAGGGTGTAAGGGTGTCTCCCCACTTTTCAGATATGGAAACTGAGTCCAGGGAGATTCAACAGTCTCCCAAAGCTGGTACACACAGCTCGCCTAGGCCCATCAGGACTCCACCTTTGGGTCGTCTCTCTACCACCTCCTGACACTACGGCAAACGGCTTGCTAGAAGATTCTCTCCACTAGAGTATCTTCCCCTGGGACCCAAGGGTGCTCTGGGCTAAAGGCCAGGAACACCCCAGGGTGGTGGATATGCATGTGTGTGTGATACAGCATCTCACACATCACACTCCTAAGGACACAGGCATCACATGGCCAGCTGGGCCCCGGGGCCTGTGAGCTCCCACCCACGTCCAGCGGCACAGCTGCTGGAACCCGTCCTCCCCTCCCCAAGCAGAACGCTGCTGGAATGATGCAATGCCCAGAACATTCTGCAGGCTGGCACTTGACCCACCTGCTGGGGTTCCCGCAGCAGTCCCCACTGTTACAAGGGGCATGGCCTCCTTTACACAGGATTTGGTTTGCAATCAGGAGAGAGCTCAGAGCTCAGGCCTGGGGGGCTGTGGAGAAAGACACACATGTGACTTGGCTTCAGGGCAGAGCTCTCCCAGGTCCGATGTGGCCTTTGGAAGAAGAGCACCAGATGCTGGAGAAAGCAATCCCAGCACCACGGAACATGATGTGGTCAACACAAGGAAGGGGTCCTGGAAAGGACCACGATGGCCTAGCGTGGAGAGGGGGGCCCCTGCCCAGGTTGACACAGCCCGGCCCAAGTCCTCACACCACCCAGCTGTCCTCCTCCACGTAGACACCGTAGAGGGCCCCCACTGTTGCCTCTCATAGGTAGAAAGCCACAAGTGAGGCGAACAGAGAAGAGCATCATCCCATGACTGGCCTGACCCACATTTAGCCAGCCCCGGGGAATGGTGGGAGGTCTGGGAGAATCGAGGTGGACAAGCAACAGCCTTGGTGGGCGTGATGATTACCCCGGGGCCCGCAGCAGCCCAGGGCTGGCGCCCCTGGTGGGGGGCTCCCAGGTGGCTTTCTGGAACCCTCATAGTAGCCCAGGTTCATGGAGTATGTCCAGGCACCCAGAAGGGTCTCCTGGGCCACATTTCATGGCACTGTCTTCCAGAATGTGCCAGTGATGAAATGGTCAGACACAGTTCCCATGCACCAGCCAGGAATTCGGAGAAGAGCCTAAGAGAGGTCCTTGGTGACAGCAGCCTGTTGCACCCCAGCCAGAGTCCTTTGCATTTCTTGAAACTAAGAACATTTGCAAAATGCAGGCTGGTAGATAAGAAAATGGCTCCATCTATAGGACCAGTTGGGTCTATTAAGAACTGGACCCCCAGAGGTAGAACCCTCCAAGGCTGGGAGGAGCCCATCGTGCTGGGAGCAGAGATCACCAGCTGCTCAGAGCCCCAGGGCCACTGCCTGGTCCCCACCTGCGCTCGCCTGTTGTTCCCTCTGAGTGTCCACTCCTCTGGCGCTACAGCTGCACACTCGGAGGGGTCCCCATCCAGGACCCCAGTCACCCTTCTGGATTTACTGGGCTCAGCTCGGGCAATAAGATCAGTGCAAAAAGAGAACTAACCTCATAGTGGGCCAAAAAGGAACCATTTTCTCAGTTGCACACATCATTCATATATATTTAAATTTCCCTAATTTCAAATAGGCAAGAATGGTTGTAATCAGGTACATAATTTATGTTTTCAGTTTTTAAAAAAATATTCATCCATCTAATCAAAGATGCTAAAACACTTTGGAATATCCTTACTATAGATAATTTTAGATTTTTAATTTCCTGTGATGTGGATTTTCATTTTCATTTAAAAGACAACCAAAAAAATTATATTTCACTATTTTAAAAGTGAATCCTGATCCATGTGGCAATGGGTTGGAGACTTCAGTATAAACTCGTGGTTCGCTTAATATGCGTAAAATTAACAAGCACACAAGCCCCGCTCCATAGATGCTAGGCTCCGCTGAGACAGGGCGAGAACCTGCCTACCGCACGCTAGCAGCAAGCACTCTCGGTGCCCAGAAATTGCTCTCTGACACCACTCTCAAATAAAGGTCTGGGCTCCATGGAGAAGTGACTTATTCTAGGGCTGGGCAGAAAATGCACAAGACGGCCCTAGAGAATCCTGTGCGGGAAAGTAAGGACTCAAAATACCGTCACCTGGAAGAAGTATGTCCATGCACAAGAGTCCCCACGGACCAGAGCAGGGACATTCCCGGCCACCCGGTAGTGGCACACCGCGGAGTGAAAACTCAGCACCGGTAAGTCAGACGGTCCTAACTAAATGGTGGATCAGCCGTTCTACGTGCTCCTGCGCTTCCGTGCGGATGCGCCCCCTGGAGGAAGGGGAGGGTAACGCCTTTCTGGGCAGTGCGGTTGCTTCCTTCCAGAACAGTTTAGAAAGAAGAGTTGACCATTATGGGGACGCCTCCAAACGCCACCTCAGGTGTCCAAGGGCGCATGGATCCTGGTTTGATGTGATGAGCAAGTACGTACTCTTCCGACCCCAAACCCAGGGTCCAAGTCTCACCATGAGAAATTCGAGTCAAGGGGTGCTTTGCAAAATGTTCTTCGTAACTGTCAAGGTCATCAAGGACAAGAAGCAGCTTCGAAACTCACAGGTGAAAGGAGCCTCAGGAGGTGTGAGGCTCTGTGATGAGGTAGAATCCCCGTGCAGACGCCGACGGCAGGTAAAAAAAAAAAAAAAAACCCCGGGAAATCTGAATACGCATGGATTTTGCTTCCTAATAACACATCGATGTGGGTCATTAATTATGATCCATGTGTCCTACTGACATCAGAGCTCAATAGTAGGGAAAGTGGGTGTGAGGTGAATAGGAATTCTCTGGGTCACACATCCTCATAAATCTGAGTCTACACTGAAATTTAAGTTGTAGTTGAAAAGTTACTTTACGAAGTGAATTGAGCTGATTTCAGTGGACACTGACAACGCAACACCCAGAGCAGGAGGGTGGGACTGGCTAAGCGTGTAGCCCCGACATCACAGAGCAGGACAGGTGGCTTGTGGAAGGTGCAGGTGCCCGACTCGGCTGGCATCCCCGGAGCAAGCAAGGCAGAAGGACAAGGCTCCCCCCCTCAAGGCTTGCAGCCTGCATTATTGGGGTGCAGTGGCAAAAGGGACCGGGGTCTCGAGTCACACACCTGCACTCCGCCCTCTCTTGGGCCAGATTTTTATCCTTCCCAAGTTTCAGCATTTTCACCTGGAAACGGACACAGTAACAGTACATGCTCACTCACAGGGTTAGATGGGGTGAGGCTTCTGGGGTTCTTACTACAACATGTGACACAAAGAGAGTCAACCACTTGCTAGCCGTGGTAAGAAGTACCACGACCCCAAGAAAGTGCCAGTTTTGAGTCAGATCCTCCATGGGACCCCTAGCCCTGTGGGTACCCACCGAGGCCCTGAGAGCCACCCAGTCAGAGAAAGGCAGAACCCGGCCATGCACCAGGTCCCTTTGGTCGGGGCTCGACCTGCATCTGCAGCCTGAGGCTCAAGTTCAGCTACTATGACATTTGAGACGAGGAGGCTGGTTTCGGGTGCAGAGAAGCACCCCTGGCAGGGTGGGGGTGAGGTCTCCCCGCTATTCCCAGCCCAGCCCAGAGCCTCGGCAGCAGCCTCAGGATCATCCTGGCCTGCTTCCCCCCCAGAAAGCGGCTCCTTCCTCAGCAGCCTCCTGCTCACATCATGCCCATTTTCCCTCAATCACGGTCACCCCTTTGTCCCAGGGGTGCTCTGCAGAGGCTCAGTGTGCTAAGTGACCAGGCCGGCCAGTCCTGCGAGGCAGGCCAGTCCGAGGCAGGCCAGTCCGAGGCAGGCCAGCCGGCACTCAAGGCAGCTATTGATTCTGGACCTCAAATCATTCCCCAGATTTTATGAAAGCATTTATGTTTATCATTAAATAGCCTTCAAAGGGTCGATGAACTTAACTTTCCTTTTTTGGACATTTTTAGATGTGTAATATAATCATTCTCTAACAATGCCCTGTATTTGTCTCAGAGTGAGAATATTGAGCACTGGAAGAAATGCTAGGAGATGCCAAAGCAGAAGAGGATTCTGGGCAGAACAGAGAGGTTGGCGGCTTACTTGACATCACACAGCACACTCTGCCCATCCTCAGACTTTTAGAATACCACTCCGCTGATGACTTCAGATGGAACAGAGTGACCTCTTTTTAGATGAGCAGTCTTAAGGCAGGTGGGGGGTAAATGGGTGAATCCAGGTTGGGTAGTATTGCTAAAATAAAGCTAGAGTTGTTTTCTTCAATCTGTGATATATTAAGTGAAATTATTAAGTACTTGGAGATGGCAATAAAGGAGGTGCTAAAATTAGCCCATGCAGTACCTGCTCTTCACACTTCTAATATCCACAGCTTCCCTCCTAGGAATGTTGGTCCAAACACAGTCGTCTGGAGCCCCTGTGGCAACAGGAAGGGTGGTGGAGATGTGAGGCGCTTCTGCAGAGGCAGTCACAGCCAGCCTCACCCCATGAGCCCCTCTGCAGCTCCTTCAGCCCCCCACCCCAGAAAGCGGTGAGGACACAGGGCAGGAGAAGGCGCACGGTGCACCCAAGCCGAGTCCTGTCAGCTCCTGGCCCAGCTCTGCTCTCTCGCTTTCCATGGCTCCCATTTTGTGCCACAGACTTGCCTCTGAAATCTGGCTATCCAAGCTGCAGCCCCGACTTAATGAAAGCTCGTTGCCGAACATGCCCGCCCCCAAATCTCCTTTCAGTCACACCTATGGAGGCCCCAGCTCCCCCTCACCACACCCCATGCCCTTCTCTGGGACCCAGCCCACAGAGCCCCACCCACGCTCACCAGAACTCAGTAAGACCAGGCACTTAACTGTGTTCTGTCAGGCAGTGCCCCCTAATGGGCTCCAGAGTCCAGCGCGTGGTGGGCGCCTCCCTTCGCTCAGAGGCCAGAGTCTAACTGACATGCACACCCTGCTCCCCATCTGCCTGGGCCGGGGACTCTGCCCTGCTCCCCGTCCTCACCCTCACCTGACCTGGGACACCCGGGGTGGCAGCCCCGACCTTGAACAGACTTGCCCCAGCTTCCAGTCTGAACCGCAGAAAGCGGTGAGGGACCCTGCTTGCTTCCCTTCTCCCTGTGTGATGTTCTTCATCACTGCAGGCCACACCTGCTGACAGGTGATGCATGGAAGCTTCCCTGCAGGTCTGGGCCGTGCTCCTACTAGGAAAACCCAGGCCCCCTCCACTCCCGAGACCCTGTGGGAGCCCCAACATCACAAGTCCGCCCCTGTGTTCACTGGGTCACGCAGAGACCCGGCCGCTTTCAAGAGCACCTTGGTCTTAGTTGCATTTTCCTCTTTTGCCATCTGCCTGAGGCTGTCTGCCAGTCGGTTCCATGAGCCACGCCTCTTCCTTCCCAAGGGACGTGTGCCCCTCCCTGGACTGTTCACGGCTGGCAGCGCCCACCTGACCAGATCCTTCAATGTCCAGCTGGCGAGTGGGCAGCACCACAGACCCCATCACCACTGTGACACTCAGCCCTCACCGTTCCCGGGGACCAGAAGCTAGAGGAGCACAGTTTTTTTCTTCCTCGGGGCTGTTTTTTAAATGAAGGTAATATCAGTATTTTCACGTGAAAACAGATTTCCAGTTTATTTCCAGAAGTCGGAAGGTCCAGAAGATTCTCCCTGGGCTGTCTGTCACTTTGGAAATGGATCTAGTCCCCTCCGGGTGTGGCACCCGCTTGCCCGGGGCCCTCACAGCTCTTGGTGTCCCCTGCCTGGAACCCGGGCCCCGGGATGGCCACCCTCGGGGTGAGCAGGGCAGAGGGTGAGGTTCCCTTTCAGCAGGTGGAGGGAGTCCTGGAAAACAAGTGGGTGTTCCCTCGGCGGCTCAATCGTTTCCTGTTTTCCACTGTTGTCGTGTAAAATGAGCACATCCGCCTTCCTGTAGTTTCTGTTTATTGGACAATCGAGTGTGAGAGGGAGGCCAGTGTCGGACTTGGCAAGTCCAAGGGCGTGCAGTGCCAGAGCCACACGCCAGGAGGCGAGGGGAGGAGCGAACCAACCAGCACCCAACCCCGAACACCGGCAGTAAAGAGACCTCCAGTCCCCAGCGTCACTCCAAGCTGGAGTCTGAGGTGACCTCTGAATCAGTCACAGACGTCACATCTTTCAGAGGAATAAATGTTAGTGCATTTATTGGGGGAGCTCGTTGGGGCTTGGGAGGTGCTCCTGGGGGTTGTAGAATATCTCATTGAAAACAGTGAACCGGAACAGCCTGGTAGCCCATCCAGTTTCAGTGTGGCTCTGTCATATGGATGCGAGTTAGCGTGGGGGAGAGAATTACCATCTCTCTCTTCATAAAGGAATCAGACTCCGCCAATCTATACCCACAGCAGCTACCCATGGGTGGGCACACTGGATCTGTTTTAAATCGCTACTTTTTTCTCATGCCAATGCAACACATTGGTAACGTGAACAATAGCAAAGTAAAGGGGGGAGATGCAAACATAAACTTCGAGGTGTTCACCTCTCGCGAGCCCCCCCCCCCAGTCCTGTCACATGCCAAAAAGAAAGCACCAGAGAGAAGTGGCTTTGCTTATGAAGTCACAAAGGAAATGCTATCCTTTCTTCTCTTTTTCTCCCCCTATAAAAGGCGCTCTCTAAAATCAAAGGTGTCAGACTTTGCTTTCTGTGGCTGGCATGATCCAGAATACGGCTGAGGAATGACAGATGTCGGCACCCAGCTGCAGTGAAGCATGCGAAAGTTTCCGTCTAATCCACTTATTTCTCTGTAGCCACGTAAACCAAAACAAATGGGCAGGGCTTTACAGCAGGCAAAGGGAGAGCGCCCGAGCCAGGGAAGAGACACAAGCCCCAGGACTGTCCTGCATTACTGTCATGGCATCATTTTCCCACCGGCAAGGGAAAGTCACCTGGTGTGACAACCAGTTCCTCAAAGTGGCAACTCCTGTACCCCTTCATGGAGTGAGGCGGGCGGGGGCGATTGAGGGGTGTGGGAAGCACAGGGCGGCTTGGGGGCCGAGGGCCCCACCCACATGCCCCGCACCCCCTTGCTCCCCCCTCCCCCCCACGTGCCCGGCTTTCTGAGCTGCTAAACTAAGATGATCAGTTTAATCACCAGCACCATCGTTTTCAACTACTTGAATAAATCCAGAGGAATTATAAACGGAGCCCGTGTGTAATTAAAGTGAGGGTTGTTAGACTCTTCATTTAATAAAACACTTGAAAAGAAAAGCCCTTGTAGGTTTGGCGGTGCCTGGGGAGAGGACACAGGAGCTGCAGGCGGCCACCCCGCGGCCTCGGCCGTGTCCTGCGACCCCCACCGCCCCCCAACGTCTCCCCTTTGGAGCTTGTAAGGCGACGAGCGAGCGGCCGGGCATCCCGGGGCCTGTCACCTCCAGCAGTTCCAACAGCGCGAAACACCCTTTCAGCACAAGTCACAGGGAAAGATGTGACGGATTCGGCCCGTGGCAGGACGGCCTTCCGCTCCGGCCTTCAGGCAAAAACAGTAAAGGCAAAGAGGAAAATTTGAGATTTCCCCCTTAAACTTCCCACAACAACCTCAGCAAAACCACATGACTCGCCTTCTACAATCTCCCTGGTGTGTTCACTGCTACTTTGGCAGGAAATCAGAATTACTGTTATATAAATTCCATCTGATGCCAGCGCGACCATCTGTGAGTGAAACTGCTTCACCTACGTCTGCCTGCAAAGACACTCTCCCAGAGACAAGGGAGAAGGGGAAAAAATTTGATTAATTTGCAGAATGCTTGTGATTTGCTCATATATTATTATAACTGCTCATCAGCACATGACAAATTCCCAGCCCTCGGTGCAGGCACCCGTTCGGTTCCTTGCGTCGGCACCTGACAGACTGCCGGGCCTCTAATGGCTTTCAGATGCTTACAAACAGTAATTCTATCTTCAGAATAAAAAAGAAAAATCCGTAGGAAGAAAAGAGAAGCGAGTTCGTCTATTTCATTTCCTTCCTGTGTATCAACATGATTTAACTCTTAAGAGCGGCCGCAGCTCCGAGATGGGGCCTCCGGGGCCCCGCGAGGCCGCCCACCGACCGGCAGAGACAAAGACCCCACCCTGACAGGGAGGTGGGGCCACCCCCCCCCACCCCTGGATGCAGGGGTGATGCCAGCCAGCACCCTGAGCCTGCTGCCACGGCCGGGCGCCCCCTCTCTCTGCACTGGGGATCCTTCCACTTGTCCACTTTTAACACCCTAATAACCCCCGCCTCCTCTACCACATCTGCCTCGTAACTGCAGTAGGGCTCCCCTCCCCTTTGCTTTTAAAAGTCTGATTATGCCTTCTGAAGCCCTGCCTCTGTGCTTGATTGCCTGTTTTAGATTAGAGATTTTAGCAAGGAGACAAAGACTTCAGAATGCACATCAGTCCCACATAGGAGGACCCACAGAAGGAAAAGCGATAAAACGCTATACACCATCTGTCCACAAACAATAACCTGCGTGTTTGGAGGCGCACAAATTATTTAGCGCACAACCTTCCCAGATTACAGAGCCTTGCCACAGAGCCGTCTGGAGCGAGACCCCTTTGATGTCCTTGCAATTGCCAGCCCCTCGCGCCACCCCAGCGATGGCTAACAGTTGAGGAATGTCTGCGGAACAGGCAGGCTTATTAGCCACGGCTTCCCTGCACCAGTGGCCCGGGATCCGGCCAGGGAGCGCTCGCGCTGGGCCCCAGCCCCTGGGGGTGACTGGTGTAGATGTGAAGCCTGTCTCTCTCTTTCGCTGCTGGGATCCTTAGGGTGCTGGACTCGAAGGAGGGGGAGGCAGCCCCTCTCCGGATGCCGAGATCCAGTCCTCTCTGCCTCTCTGCCCGTTTCTCAGGCTCCTATCAGTGGATTTGCATGGGGAGATACTCTGATTGCATCGGGGAGCTTTAGACTCCACATGCTGCTCTCCCCAGCTTTCTACTAGCTTTCCCGGCTCAGATTGCTAGAAACAGCCTCCCTCACCCCAGAGCAGAAACCGCTCGGGGTCATTACCCAGTATCTCTCCTCTGCGGCTACAAAATTCCTCCTACAGTGATTTACTGAAACAGCAGTGGGAAAGTTTTGGTCTGCAGTGGATGTGTTTTAATCAGAGGCCCTCGCCCCTGTTTTAAGCCCTCGTCTGCAGATTCTATGCCTGCATTTGGCCAAATCCTCTCGTTCCAGCCCCACAGGGCGCTGACAGGTGAGAACACCAAATGCAAAGAGCCTGTCACATATGCAGGAGAAGCAGGAAAGGGCGCGGCTTGAGCAGGAACCAAGGGGGCTGGCTCGCCCCCGACCGCCCACCTCTTGGAAACAGCCATCCCAGGACCCCAAGATGCTGCTTGGGAGATGGGACTGCACAGACCACCATTTAGCCAAAGAATGAATGCAATGGAATATTCCACATGGTTATCAATAAACCACCAAAAAATTACTCTGCAAATGGAGGCATTTCTTTCCTGAGCCTCAAAGTGGACACGTGTTTCTAAGGAAAGGGAGGCCAGGGCTTCATTATCAAATTCGTAGCGAGCTGAATTATCCCGTTCCCTTCCCTCCTGAGCTGCCTGCCTGGACCCCGATGCCCCTCTAGCCAGCTCTAAGCTCTTCTCCCTCCCTCCTGGGCAGTGAGGCTTGGCTCCGTGCAGGGCAGGGGGTTCGCCTTGTATGGTTTGTGGCCACCCCCTCCCCCTTTGCCAGTGTGTACACAGTAGCATTCACACTGTTGGCATCCTGGAGCGGTCTCAAAATGGGCACCCCAGAGTTCTGGATTGTAGCTTGTTTTCCAGACTCCCCTAACCTGATCTCAATTAAGACAGTGTTTACACACAGCTTGGCTGAAATTAAGGGTTGGGGGAGTGGAGGAAGAGGGGCAGGCTCACTGCATTCAAACAGCCAGATGTTTATTTTATTTTTTTAATACATAATGCCAAGTGACAGGTCACATTGAAATTGTCACTGTCTGGTATCCAGCCACAAAGCTGAATTCTGCTGCTTGCGGCCCGAAGGGAGCATGTGGCTTATGCTTCTTTTGCTTTTCACCACATCCACGGCGACTCCCTTCTCTTACGCGTGCTCTGTGATTCGTAATTGGCCCCGGGGCTTCCGCACACTTTTGTCCATGGCACACGTGGGCCAGCGGTACCATGGGACAGGTGAGCCCTGTCCTGGCTGGTCACTGCAAAGCTGTTTCTGGGGTTCCTTTAGAGGAAGTCTCCTGCCACGCTCATTTTTGTTTGCGTCCTATCTAACAATCACATCATCACAACAATAATAACCACAACCCACAGAAAGTTTACCCAAATGACTGAGATTTCAGAGTCTGAGCTCTCAACGTGATTCAGATAACTGGGGAGGGAACGAAGAAGTGTGACTTCTCCAGAAAGAACCCCCCCCATTGCAGTGGGCTTAGTGTGTCCCGCCCACCCGCCGCACCCCCACACTCACAGACACAGTTTAGGGCATTTCTGGCCTTGATACTATGTCACCTGCTGCCGGTGGATGTTCACCTGGCTGAGCCTCAAGACCACCGGATGTACCAGCCTTCAGTTTAAGCTCTAGGGTCCCAGACACGCCCAGGCAGGCGAGGGCAAGAAGAAGAAGGGGGTACACCTAACTCCCAGCCTCGCTGCCTGGCGGAGAGCTGTCTCTGCAGCTCTGGCACCTGGATTTCTTCCGCTGCCCAAGGCACAGATTCAGTGCTGACCCATTGCTCTCAGTCTCAGAGACCGGGGCCTTGAGGAATCAGCCTGCCCCTGACACGTGGGGCAAGCACATTCGGGGCCAGGGCCCTGGCTGGGCTCCCACTTTCACCCCAACCAGGGCCGTCCCTAGACAGAGCCAGAGCTGCCCCCAGGAACACCGCCACCCCCTCCCAGCACATACTTGACTTAAATGAAATATTGAAGTCCATCGGGGTGAAGTGGGGCTTTCAGGAGCTGCGGTGAGAAAATTAAAGCGACCAAGTGAGAGCGTTTTATGCACGCGGGTAACTGCCTTTTGATATAGCGTTTTACTACACATTTGGTATTATGGATCCATAACAGATAAATGTGTATCGTGGAATATATAAAAGTGCCAACAATTGTCGATATGCATTCACAGGCTGTAGTAAGAATATTCTATAAAATACTCCCCAAACCTGAGGGGTGTGGGCGGCTGAGTGAGCGGTACTGCTCACCTCTTTAGGGTTTATTAGACAGAACAGCCCAAACTCTGCTGACATTTACCAAAGTCCCTCGATACTCAGAACAAAGAGTCCTCAAGCCTGCGCTTTCCCCAGAGCAGACACTCAACACATGTGTAAAAATGAAATAAATGAAACCCCCAATCTCAGCCAGGGCGATAGGAGGGAGCAGCCTCGGGCAGCTGAGTTCCGGAGCACCAGCCCGAAACAAAGGTGATGTCAGCTGTGCACCCCAGCAGAAATGCTACGGAGGTGGGAGACGGCCGGGGAGGTGTGGGCTCAACCCCATCTTTCATCTGTATTTCTGGGTGTCTGACCCTCAGAATGCACCACAGACTCCACCATGATAGTTTTGCTGCCCTCATTTTTCCCGGCCATAAACACATTGCCATGCTCTTAAAAATAAATAAATAAAGCAAAACATTACTAGCTTCCTATACACATCATAAAATCAATCTTCTGCTTCTAGTACATTAAATGAAATAGCATGTCCCCAGAAAACGCATAATAGGCAGTGTCTACGAGAATCACGTAAAGAAAAGTAAAATGAAAGTGCAAAGTTCAGAATAAAATACGAAGCATATCCTACAAAAACTGATAGGACGATCAGCCTGCGTTGGGACAGTCTGCGTCCTGAAATTGTCCCTAGCGAAATGCATTCTAGAATTCCTAACCCGTGGTGATTTTTTTGATAGTTTGATTCGTTTCCCAAGTCAGCCCTCCTGTTTCCCCGAGATACAGACATTATACACTCCGACGGTAAATAGACCTTTTTAATTGAGCTGATGGGTCGACAGTGAATGTGTCCTTGAATTTACACGGAAAGACAGACAGTGGTTATTTATAATAAAGGGTTTAGCCACGGACTTCCCTTTGGAAAGGCAAGGACTTCATCAACAGACATGTTTAAGTCAATAGTGCCGAATGAGATTTTTTTTTTTTTTCTTTTTAAGGACAAACGCATCCTGGGCCCAACCCCTGGCTGCTGAGAGCCGGAGGTGAGCACAGCACAGCCCAGCTCAAATTCATCAAAGTGCAGATTTGACCGTTTTCTCGAAAACAGAACGTGGGAATGTGGCAATCTGCAATTTATTTAATTTTAATTCAATTTGGTTTACATCCTGTTTTGCAAGTCAGCAAGACGGGCGAAGTTTGCCAGAAAGGGGGTGAAATAAAGAAGGGGCGGCTTCCCGGTGGGAGCCACGTGCGCCGGCCCAGGCCCCGGGCCCTGGTCCCCGGACTCCGAACACGCAGCCGGGCGCTGGAGCCCGGCTCCACTGGCAGCCTCGCCATCTCCCCGCTGAAGGGCCTATTTGTCTGCTTTAAGTGAAATCACTCAATTCTCAAAAGTCAGTGGAGGACTTTAGAAGGGGGAGGGTTGGGATAGGCTACTCCAAATAAGTTCCATTAATCAAAAGACACAGTGTAATGTAACTAATATTTTACAATTAGGGGAGACAAGATGGAACTAAAAGCCATCTATCTCTCTTATACCACATGATCATCGATTCATAATCGGAGACTGAGAGTTGCACCAAGATGCATTTACTGGGTGGGGAGAGCGGGGGGAGGGCTGGTCTGAGCCGAGATAATGAACACGATGAGAGAGCCCGACGCTGAAGGCTGAGGAGAGAAGACAGAGGAGCTCAATGCTGACGGATGACATGAAGACGCCAGCAGACACCTGACAGCCCACGTGAGCCTCTGCGCTCCTTCCCCGGCGTTATGATCCTCAATTATCTTGGTAAGGGACTGGGAGGCTGGCTGAGCTCGGCGGTCACTTAGCCGGCCGGGGACGCTGCCGGGGCTCCAGGCTGGCCAGCACACTTCGCCGCTGTGGTTCCCCTTGTCGGCGCTCCTGGGCACACAGGGGACTGGGGTGCTCAGAGCTCCATCTGTTTTGAAATAAAATTCCTAAAGCTTCAAAGGCAACGATTTTTTTTCTTTCACTGCCACCTTCAGGAAAATAAAAGCGTTGGCCTTTTCCAAAAAATAAAAAAAAAAAGTGTGGGGGTGAAGGGAGGTTGTTCCAGAGAGATGGGGAGGCTCTCTCTGCAGAGGGAGCTGGCCAGAGACAGCCGCACGCCTGAAATGATCTCACAGAACCCTGCAAAGCAGTAAAGTCAGGAGGGAGCGAGCCACCCCCCAGAAAATGCAGCCACTAAGAAGATGCAATAGCTCAGCAGAAGAGAAGTTTTGCAGGCCTGCTGTGGAGATAAGGAGTTAGGGATCACAGCGAGGAGAGACTTCCTGGGGCTCCCCAGCTCCAGCAGCGCCGGGACAGGGGCTTCTACCCACACCCCCCTGGCCCTGCCTCAGCATTTCTTTGTGAGGACACAGACGGACCCGGCCAAGGCTCATGTACTCTGTCTCCTGAACAAAGAAAAACAAATGATGCTAAGGGCGGGCAGCAAAGTGACTCGGGAACCCCGGGAAATGGCAGGTCAGGGGTCCGGCACAGGGGTGACAGGCCCAGCAGGACGTAGTCGGAAGCCGGCAGCAGTCGCAGGGTGGGAGGGGGCCTGGTCCCCATTCCCTCTGCAGTATTTGCACGGACACATTTCTCTGAAATACACCAGTCCAGTGACAGATTATGTAATATGTACAAATCCCAGCTTGGAGCCAGAGGTCCGGGAAGTCATGCTTTTTTCGTATTTATTTTTTCAAATCATAACTTGACTGCTGAATGTGTTCCCTGCCTGCCGGACCCCCTGACCTTCCCTCTCTGCCTTGCCCTGAACTCAAAGCTGCTTCACGCGCCCAGGATACCAAAGCCAAACTGGATGGGGGTGCTGGCACCTGATTTCCCCACAAAGACCAGAGATCCTGGGGTATGCGAGCGAGCGTGCCACACCTGACACACAGGCACAAACACCAACACGCCCGTGTCAAGCTCGCCAGCTGCAGGTGCCTCCACCCCATGGGCACCGTCACCAGCCCGACAGTGGCTGCAGTGAGAGAGGTGAGGGCGCTTCTGAGGCCTCATCCAGGAACCATCTCCGTGGGCACCGGGACGGGGCAGCATAGGAGACAAAGACCTGGGGAGCAGCGGGGACCCGGGGGATCAGATGGGCGGGATTCCAACCCCCTTGGCATCCTACCCAATGTGACCTGAGCACCTGGTAAGGCACCCATCCCCCAAGCAGGTAACAGTGCCCAGGATGAGGGGCCCTGGGGATGCTGGCTACTCAGAGAATGTGTGGCAGCTGTAATGGAGAACGGCCACACACATTTCACACCCTGCAAGCTACCCCCAAACCATAAAGGGCCTCCCGGGACTGCTCCCGTGTCCCAGAGAAAAGGGGTGCAACCACGTGTGCCCCTGAGGGCCTCTGTGCTGACCAGCAGGGCCAGGCCCCAGCGGCTGCCCACGCCTCCCTCACTGTGCCCATCACCCCTGGCGAGCCACCCGGTGAACACAGCAGCCCCCTCAGCCCTCTCTCCTGCCCCGACCGGGAGTCTCCTGGTTCGCAGGCGGCCTTCAGGTACAAACACTGAGCCCAGCCGGACGAAATAGAGCAGGAAGGCAGACCAAAATCAAGCCTTTGAAAATGAAGTTCCAGGAATAGTGTGCCTGGTGGTTTTAACCTGTCCGTGGCCAGGATTTTGCCCTTGAGCCAGAGGAGAACTGAGCGCTTTCAGGTAGCACGGCCATGTTTACCGAAACCTCCCCCATTGATCCATGGAAATTGAATTTACTGTCTCTGGAAGCCATGTGTGCGTCGATACTTTTAGGCAATGTGGGTCTCGCTCGGTTTTGAGTCAACACGTTCCTTTTATTTGTGGTTTGATCAAATGCAGGGAAGAGGGACACTGTTCCAAAGAGGGTGTCGGAAGTGAGGAATCCTCGCCGGACCAAACAGCCTGGGATATGCAAAGCAGGGCTTTGGGGCCCTGCAAAGAGGCAGCAGTGCTCAAGGCGTCCTGAAGTTGACTGCGGCCTGAATAAAGCCGTGACTTCCTCGGCGCTTTAATTAACCATTTCCGCCGATTGACGGGAAATGTCAGTGGAATGTGTCCAAGTCACAGCCCCTCCCGTTCGAGGCGTTGCGAGGCGGGGTGAGCAGAGCGGGTGAGGCCCACGTGAGTGGGTTCCGACTCCAATGTTCCTGAAAATTCCAGTTCTGGAGACATGGCTCGCCACCACGCCCCTTTCAGGAGCAAGGTCATGACTTTGAAGAGGAGGGAGTGGGCAACTCCATCCCCATTCTGGAGACATCCGGCTTGCGATGCTCTGTGTCCGCAAGCCAAGTGGAGGGATACCAGAGGGAGGAGAACGGGATGCTCGCTCAGCCTCCCGCCAGGCTGCTCACCAGCTGGGTGGGCAGCCACTGACCATTCAATAGCAGAGCTTTTCCAAATAAAAATAAAGCATTTCCACAATTACAAAAAGCCGGCCCAACACTGTAATACTCCTTGAACTCCAAACAAATTATTTGGGAGGATATGAAGCCTGGACGGTCTTTCAAAATTCTTATTAGAATGGAGAGTATTTAGGGATCATGGCCAAGTCACATACCATTTGACCCACTTCTTTTCCACCCTTTCGCATCGTTTGATATTAGGTAGAAACTATTGTTCCAATGCTGAAAGTCATTATCCTCTTCTGCCTCCCAGGCCACGCTGGGAAAAAGGTTCCCTGAGAGCTGGCGAGCCCCGCTTTTATGACAGCCCTAAAGGTGGTCTTTACTGCCACCTAGAGGACAGTTGGTGGCATGGCAGGCGAGGCACCGGCAGCAAAATTAAATACAGCTGAATAATTGAATGAGAGGGCAAGTTGAATCAGGGGTCACCATCTGTTTGACTAGAATTGTTGGCACATTTCAGCTAAGCCTCACGCGCCTCGTAAACATGCTTACAGTTATCATAGCTCGCATTGCCCTAAAATAAAAGAAAATTGGTCCTAAAATAAGCCTGAACTAATTAAACATATACCATCTTGTCGTCATGGAGACCAGAGTGAAGGTCACCAGTTTCTCATGGCTTTCAGAGGGATGTTGATGGCAAGAAGAGACAGGTGATTCTTCCCGCTCCTGGGGAGAGGGCATCTCAGAGGCTGGAGGTGCTTCCGCGCGGCAGCGCTGAGGGGAGCGGGGCTGGCCCCCTCTCCTCTCTTCTCTTTGGGCCTGCAGGGAGGCAGAGAGAGGATGAGGAGGAAGGGAGACGTGTCTGTCGCCCCCAGAGCAGGATGGACCCAGTGCCCCGCCAGTGCTGCTGAACGTGATGCCCGCTTGGCACGCTCGTCCCGGGGTCGGGGTGGGAAGGGATCTCTCCAGGAAGTGGGTGCCGTGTCTGAGCCGGACTCCTGGGCCAGCTCCATCCCAGAGCTGGTGGTTTACCAGGCACCTCGACGTGCCCGGTGTGCGTGCCCGGTGTGCGTGCCCGGTGTGCGTGCCCGCGTGAGCTACTCTGGACTTGCGCACAGCCAGCGCCAGTGTACGCTTTTTCTTTTTTAAGATTTATTTATGCATGCATACAGAACTGGGGTACAGGCCGCTGTGTACTTTGGGAGAGGAAACCACTCCAGCTGTAGCTCTCTCGTTTCCCTCCATGGACCCCTCCAGGCTTTTTTGCACTTTGGGGAGAAAGCCCTTCCCCCAGGCCTCAGCACCCGGTGGGTCGATGCAAACCCAGAGCTGGAGGGTAAACTGAGGTGAGCCCCCGTGGCCTGGGGATACATGGGGGTGGCTTGTCTGTGAGATGGCCCTCCAGCCCCTTCTGCTGACACCTTGGAGGACTAAAGTCTTCGTTCCCTTCTCTTTCTTTCCCACCTTCTGAGACACGCTGTTCTGTTTTTCCCTTGTCCATTGTCAAGTTTGCACAAATCACTTAGGAAAGACACAGTGGAGGGACCCCACCGTGAGGCCAGCGTCCTCCCGGACACAGTTAGCCTCTGCTGTACGCTGCGCTGGCTGGACTGACACCCTGGTGGGCCCTGGAGGGGCCGCTGTCCTGCTCGTGGCGGAGCTGTCCGGGGCAGGAGGCCTAGAGACGGGAGTGTGAACTGGCCTGCGAGAACTTGAGCTGCTTCTTCCCTGGGGTGCATCAAACAAGGCTGGTCCCCGCCAGTCTCCCGCCTCGTAAACCAGGCTGCAGACTGGCTTCTTGGGATCAAATTCTGACAAGAGGCAAAATGAGGAAAATAACAAATTTATTGGCCCCAATATCGTTGGGGTGTTGCCCAAGGGCTGGCTCTTTGGCCCGTGGGCCTTCCAGGCGGGTGAGGGTCCCCGAGGAAGGCTTTCTGCACTTCAAGCCACGAGCTCTCCCTCTCACTGTGCTCTCTGCAGCTCCCACTTTGGCAGTTCAGATGCTCCTCCTCCAGGAAGCCCACTCAGAGGCTCACATAGTGCCCCCACTGCCTGCGTCTCCCCACTCCTCTTCATCATGTCTCCCAGGCGCCCCTGCAGCCCAGAGGATCAGGCCCAGCTAAGCTACTTTACCTGGAGTAGACTGAGCCGTGACCTACTGCCACGGGCCTCATCCCCAGAGATCAGTTATTCCTCTTGGGATAGGAGGGGAATCCCGGAGTGGGGGGTGCTGGAAAATCAGGGTGGGGCTGCTGCAGAATTTGAGGGGAGCACGACCCAGCAGGCCGTCCCTGGGGCGCTGAACAGGACAGTTGCCCAGTGGACAAGTTGGGGGGGGAGGCGAGCCAGTGCCCGGGGCCCCGCCTTGCCCCAGCTCATTATGACACAGAGCAGGACAGACCCCAGCCCCCCCCCCCAGGCTTTGGTGGGAGAGCACCGTGCAGGCAGCGGCCTGGGTAAGCCAGGAGCCCGGCACCGAGCAAGTAGCTCCCGCTGTGGGGCCGGGGCTAGAGCCCCTGGCGCTTCCAGCTGCTGTAACCGGTGTCTCAGGCAAAGCGGTCCCAGGGCTGCAGAAGCTCTACATTCTCAGGAGGAGCAGCAAATGCAAATTTTATGTGGAACCTCAGGTTTTAAATGTGAACTACCGCCCTCCCCGGTGGTGCAGCGGGTTAGGACGCAGCACTGCGAGCTCGCCGCAGCGCTTCAGTGCGAGTTCGATCCCCAGCCAGGGAGGTGACCCACGTGGCGCAGCGGACCTCTCCTGACCATCCACTGCTCCCCTCAGCAGTGCACTTAGTCAATCTGCCTGCTCTGCTCCCCACTCTGCCCTGCACCTCTGGCCTGTACCCCAGTTCTGTATGCAAAAGTAAATAAACTTTTAAAAAAGAAGGAAAGAATTATTAAAAAATAAAGTGAACTGCGAAGGCCAGGCTCTCAGTGGCACGTGACCAAGCCCTGACATCTGCAGGTTAGGGGCAACCACCATCGTGACCTGCCTGTGACCTCCCACCGGCCAGCCAAGCCTCTTCGGGGCCAGAGCCCTGGCCCTGGTGCTCAGCCACCTGCCTCAGCCAGCACTTCCCTCCACACCCCAAACGCATGCTGGAAAGGGTGCCCCCAATAGGGCTGTTTCTGAGAGAACCCTCTTTCCTCTGCCCCCAGGCAACCCCGGAGCTTTGCTCCTGCCCCCAATGCAGATACCTCACACCCCACAGGCAGCACACCCCACCCCACCCGCACCAGCAGGCCTGGTTATGTGGCAACTGAGAACCCCCACCCTTCCCTGGCGTGGGTCTCACCTCAGGAACTGACTGTGGGTACCGAAATTGCCCTTTACTCAGGCATTATTGGGGAAGCAGCAATTAAGGGAGGAACTAGCGCTAATCCTAATCCACTTTGTGGCAGGATTAATTTTCAGCACTGAAAAAGGCCCAGATGAAGGAGGCCCGTGGTTCTGTTGAGTTAGCGCCTCTGCTGGGGGCAGCAGATTTAAGGCTCGACCCCGGGGGCCCCTCTTCTCACAGAGGACGCGGGGCACCTCCTCTGGTGCAGGCTGGGCCCAAGGCAGCGCCTCTCCTGGGAATCCTCGAATCCGCTCAAGCTCCACCCATTATTTCTGAATGAGGTTTTCTGATAACTTGCTTCAGAACAGAAAGCGAAATACACCCTGAGCACCAAGGGTGTAGGGGGAGGTGGGGAGACCCCAGGGAGGTCCAGACCCCGGCACAGCTCCTGGTGGCCTGGCCTGTCACACACCCCCAGGTCTGAGAGGTGGGAAGCTCAGTCCCTGCCCCGCACTTCCCAGCTGCCTGGACAGAGGGGTCAGCTGGTAGGAAAAGCCGCAAGCCCCGGGCAAGAACGGGGCCCCGGCAAGGGAAAAGGAAAAATCCCAAAAAGCCCCAAAACGGGCGGGGAATCGTGAGCCGCGTCGAGTTGGGCCTGGCACCACAAGCGCAGAGGCTGGCCAGTGGCTCTGCCCAGTCCCGCGGCTAGAGAGGTGCCCGGCCCCACAGGGTGTTGGGTCCCACGGGATCTGTGGGTGGAGGAACGGACGGGCTAGTTCCCAGGGGTGACCTGACACACAAAGAGGGCAGGGTGGCGTGGGGACACCTTGGCCTCATGCTTGCCACTGCCCGTGGGCTTCAGGGGCCAGACCAACTGACCACGGCCAGGATGGGGCCCTAAGAGGGAGACCATGTCCAGCAGAGCCTTCTGAGTGCTGCCAGCATCCTGGCCCCCACCCATCGAGAACACCCCGGCCTCAGAGAAGCAGCCAGGGAGCCTCGTGTGTTCCTGCAGACCCCAGAGACACCCTCCCCACGGCTCTCCGAGGTCGTTGGTCATTTTGCACACAGGATGACTCGGCACAGCGGCAGGACCGCGTCACAGGAGCTCCCAGCTAGACCAGCCTCGAGGAGGGCGCTGAAAGCCACAGTTCCCAGAGGCTCCCTGAGCCTTTTTCTGCTGCACCCCCAGAGTGAGTTCTGGCCTCAAGTCCTCCATTTGAAATACAGATTCAGTAAGTGTTCAGGGTGTTGACCATGGAGAGCAGGGAGAAGTTTCTAAAACCTGCCTATTCCACACCCAGGGAGGCAAAGTTGGTGATGCAGGGCGACCCGAGGGGCTGCCCGAACCTGTCAGAGCACCCCACCCCACTGAACCCCAAGTCAGCAGGAACCTTTGTTCATTTCCAAGAGCTCTTTGCTCTCCTGGGCTGAATTGTCCATTCAGGTCCCTAAAAATTGGAGTGTGGCTCATGCACCCTGATGGTGATCACCTCATGCTACAGTCCACAGTTCTGGGGGGCTTTGAGAATGGTGTGTGGGTGCCAGGGAAGAACACCGTCACTGAGGTGTCAGGGCTGCTAACTGCCTCAGTACAATTCAGAGAATAAGGGTTCCAGACTGGGGCCAGCCCCGCCCCCCCCTCTGCCGCCAGGAGGCCATGTCCACCACCAGAGGCCAGGGCCATGTCCCAGGACGGGAGCAAATCATTTTACAGTTGATTTAGCATTTGTGACTGATTTGCAGATGATGCTATAGGATTGGTGCGTTCGTCTGGGAGGTGGGGACGCCCCTGCCTTGCAGTGGGAATAGCTCTGGGGTGTGTTTTAGAGGCCAAATTAACAAAATCAACCAGAACACCTGCTCCTTCATTACCTGCTGTCGAGACCACACCCACTGGGCAAAAGATGACCCAGGTCACAGTGCAGATCCAGGCTGGCCCGCGGAGTACAAGTGTCCAGGCACTGGTCAGTGGTCTGGTTTCTGCACAGACAGCCTCACACTGCCCCCAGGGGAGGAAGGCCACCCAGTAAGTATAGATCAATCGATAAGTGAATTTGGGCTCATAACCCCAAGACATCATTTCTAAAAGCCTCAGAACTTTCTTCATGCAAAAATAGCATCAGCTCATTTCTGTGCCCACAAACCCCGCTCCCTGCAAACTGTACAAATTTGTCTCAAAAGAAACTTTTAAAGAGATGCTTCCAGTTAAGTCCTAGTTAAAAGGGCTTCCCTGCAAGAAGTTCCTCAAAAGTATATTAAAAATCATATTAAAATCATTTTCATAAAATGTGTGTTTGAGAAAAGACAAGTTGAATTCTCAAAGGTTCCATTATTGAAGCAAAAATTAATATTTGTACTGTTTCCAAATTGGAATAAAATTGCAAAGATGCAAACACCATCCTATATCATAATCTATAAACCAGTCACAAATGTTAAATCAACTGTAAAAATGATTTAAAATCTACTTGAATAATTTTATTAAACTGATTTAAAATCATATTTTCTTCTCCCTTCGTTTATTAACCGCATCTGCAACAACAACGGATTTCTGTGAATGCAGAGATGTTCCCAAACCAGCCTGTCCGGGCGGACGGTGTGGCGTGCAGCGTGGACTTGCAGAGGGACACACACGCCCTCACGTCCACCAGTGGCCGACAAGACCCCGCGAGTCCACTGCGGTCCTACCCACGAAGCCTGAGGCTCGTCGACCCACCGCAGCCTGGCACCCAGAACAGCCCAGCCCTGAAGCCCTCACTGCCTCACGAGCACCCGCTTCTAGGAGAAGCTCCAGGCGCCAGCCTGGACGTCACTGCGCTGGGCGAGATGGGCTGGACCGGGGAGTCAGCGAGCCCCTCCTCTTCGCTGCCAGGGCCACGGAGCAGATGCCAGCGATACATCTGCCACTTGTGCCTTTGGAAACCCAGAGAACAAACACAGTAAGTGGCAGCGAGGGCTGCCAGGGACGCACCTCAGCTTGGTTGAACCTTTCTCTCTCTCCCTCTCTCTCTGCTTTTCCCCCCTGGTCCTGAGGCAGCAGAAACCAGCTTAAAGGCCACTGAGAGCCTCAGGGCCAACCTCGCCTATAGCCAGCCACAGTCCAGGCTCCAGTGTGCATCCACGTGCCTGCCTACACTGCAGAAGTGGATCTGAGTTGCTGGGAGCCTGGCACGGATCTCTGCTGAGGCGTGTATCGGCGGCAAACTGGTGGCACAGCCACCTCCCCGGAGGTAGGACACAGGGCCCCACCATCAGCCCGCTGCTTCGCAGGTAGCTGCAGGGACACAGCCTAACGCGGGAGGCCAGAGAGGGACACTGAGCCCCGGCGGGCTTTGGGCTGCTCCGCTGTCTCTCGGGGTGCCCCGAAAGCACAGCCTGTCAGCGGAGGGGGTGAATCTGGGGTTTGGCTCCGTGGGAAGGGAGCAGGGGCCATCCTGGTACCCTGGATCTGCTCAGACTGACCCTTGCCAGTCTCCTCTGGGCCGGCTGGGCCGGAGGGGCCCCTGAGTGTGGGGTCGTCTCTCGGCACCAGGCTGCCCGGTGCCCACTGGCCGCCGCCCACTGCAGAGCAGAACAAGTTGAGCTTCTGAAAGTGGCCACAACAGAAGGTGTCCTCGGGGATGGCGGGCGGATTTTCATGGGAAAACGCCGGTCCCGCAGCTGGACATCCGAGCGTTGTGCGTCAGCCCCAAGAGCCCCCCAAAGCCCCAGGAGCCCACAGGCCTCAATAAAGCCCCTTGCTGTTTGCCCCCT
Organism: Condylura cristata; assembly: GCF_000260355.1. Taxonomy (NCBI): domain Eukaryota; kingdom Metazoa; phylum Chordata; class Mammalia; order Eulipotyphla; family Talpidae; genus Condylura; species Condylura cristata. The sequence continues at coordinate 7,860,327 of NW_004567140.1, forward strand.
TCCTCGGGTCCCCGCCCACGGCCGCTCTGGGATCCTTTCCTCGGGACCTGCCTCCAGAAAACACCGTGAAGGGGGCCTGAGGAGCCACAGGAGGGTTCTTGGGGGTGAACAACACCCCCTTGGCCTGACCTGCGCTCGGGAGGCCACGTAGGGCCCCCTGTGCCCCCCCCCACAGCACCACGCCCAAGCGCCCCCTGGCCTCCGGCCCCGGCCCCTCCCCCCAGGTACCCTCAGTCTCTGAAGCATCTGCGCTTCCACTGCCCGCGACCTTTCACATCATTTCCCCAAAAGTTCATTTCTGTGATGAATGCAGTATGCACAGAGCTATAAATCTGACCGTCTGAAGGATTCAAATTAGGAATTATTGACAGCTGATGGGACCCCAGCGCAGGGAGGAAGCCGGTTTTCTCATCTGTCCATCTCAACGCTGGAATGTGTATTGATTAAAATATGACGTGCTACAGAGCCCGGCATAAATCTAAACTCTATTAGATTAACACGAGCATTCAATTAACATAAGCTGACAGCGTAGGAGGAAAGGCTGCGTGTCGGCCACCAGCAATCTTTCAGCCATAAACATGGGCACCCGCCATGGCGCCCAGGGAGGGCACGAGGTGGGAGGAGGTGGCCACCTGCCTGGCAGAGAATCTCTGAGAGGGAGCTGGGGCCGCCGGCCGGGGAGCTCCCTGACCTTCCCTCTTGTGGGGTGCCAGGGTACTAGCAGCCAGGGCTGGCCCAGTGAGCACGTGGTTCTGGGGTGCTGGCAGCCAGGGCTGGCCTGCGGTGAGCATGTGGACCTGGCAGGCCCAGGAGTCACATGGAGGCAGCTTCTTGGATACAGGGATGAGGGAGATGAACAAGCCCCAAGGGAGGGGAGAGCGGAGGTGTGAGACGAGCGGGAGGATGAGCCCCTCTGCTCTGGGCAGAGAAGCCTGCAGAGAAGCCAGCCCTGAGGCACTGGCCCTGTGAGTCTTAGCACTGTCCTGGAAGGGCCCCGGCCTCGAAGTGAGCACACCGAGACCCCCAAGAGGTCAGGCCCGATGTGGCCCAGAGCTGTCCCCATCCATGCCCAGCTCCCGGGCCCCAGGGGTTCCTGTAGCCAATGACTCTGTCTGATGAGGTGCCAGGGCGCTCGGCCAAGCACGAGGATGGGGCTCATTTAAGACACCTCAGCTTCCTTGGGCCTCAGCAGGACAGCATGGGGCCATATTGTCCTGGGGATCCGAGAAGATCCCCGGAGGATGGAGACCCCACTTCCCACGCCAGGTACTTGTTTGGAGGTGCCCCTGTCTTATGTCCCCACACTTGCCGGGATCTTCTCCCCAGCCCTGTTCCAGGGGCTCACCCCGCGGGAATCCGAGCTAAGGCCCCGTCACAGAAGTACTAAGTGGCCATGGGTTCCATTTGCTCCTTTGAGTTTTTTTGGTTTTGTTTAAGATTTATGTATTCATGCTTACAGAATTGGGGTACAGGCCCGAGGTGCAGGGGTGGTGAGAGGCTTCACCAGAGACAGAGTGGGGAGCAGAACAGGCCGACTGACGAAGTACACTGCTGAGGGGAGCAGCGGGCGGGTCAGGAGAGGTCTGCCGTGCCACGTGGTCACCTCCGGGGCAGGCGGGGATCGAACTCATGCTGAAGTGGCTTTAGCTTCTCAGTGCTGTGCTTTAACCCGCTGCGCCACCAGGGAGGGCCCTCCTTTGAGTGTTTTAACACGAACGTGTCACCGGCCTGCGTCTCCTCAGGCAGGAACTGAGACTCAGAAGTTGCTGAGGGCTCGGAGGAGCCAGAAGGTCTGTGCCTCTCAGCTTGGGCCCTGCTTTATTGGTGTGGACCTTAAAATGAACTCTGCTCTAGAAAAAAGCGCCCTACGTAGAATTCGATGCTCGGGTCAGCCCTCGCATTCTGAGCGCTGAACTTCTGTAGTAGTTGTTTGGACTATTTTAAACACTAGTATCATTGCACAAAATATTGCACGTGGCAGTGTCCAGGAAACGCCAGGGACAGGGATGTGGCCAGCAGCAGGGTGGACTCGGGCAGGCCACCGGTGGCCCCTGGTCAGGAGCTCAACTGCAGGGGGAAGGGACGTTCCTCTGTGTGGTCTCATGTTCTCTGGCTCTGTAATCTACTGTGTTGAGTAAAATATTCTGACCCAAGTAAAGACCTAGATGGCCCCTGTGGGCAGCCTGGTCTCGCCTACGTGGGTGGGCAACCAAAGATGACCCATTCCCCAAATGTCACCGACAGGGGAACTTCTGGGCAAATATGGGCAGGAGGGGGGGTGCCCTGTCCCCCAGCCTGGTGTCCATGGAAGCACCCAGGGACACCTCCCTCCCGGACACTCTCGGGACACACAGGAGAGGTCACCCCAGGACAGTTCGGCTGAGGCCCAAGGAAGCTGGAGTGATCTTCAATGAGCCTCATCCTCCGTGCTTAGCCGAGCACCCTGGCATGTCACCGGACAGTCATTGGCTACAGTCTGGGGCCAGGCCTCGAGGGGCTTGAGGCCTCCACTCCTGCCTGGACCTCTCCCTGCCGCCCAGAGGGGTCAGGCCATCTTCCTCTTGGACTAACAGCTCCACAAAAGTACCTCATCTGAATGAATCATAACTGAACAGTGATTAGCGTGAGTTTTTAAATATTTTGCAAGAGTGACAACACATTTTACCCCGATGCCCAATAATGGGACCCTGCACTTTGCCCTTGAACCCCTGCCCTGGCGCCCGAGAGCCATCTTAAGGCTCAGCTACGGGAAGCCTCGTCCTTCCACGGGTAGCGGGCGCCCTCTTGTGGTCATCTCGGATTTCCAGCCTTGCGTCCACCCGTCTGCTGGAAATGACCCCTCTGCGGAATGGGCAGCCCCTGACGGGCCAGGGGCCTGTCCCTTCTTCCCTCAGTCAGACTGGGCAGCGGGACCGAGTCCTTGGGAATCTGATGGTAGACAGGGAGCCTCTGGAGAGAGTGCCCGGGAGTGTGAGTGACACGGAGGGGACCCCTCTGCACAGCTCAGCCTATAGATGTCAAGTGTGGGGGACAGGTCAGAGATGCCGGACAGGAGGTACATCCCACAATGCTGCTAGTGCAATTCCTCTCCAAACTGGAAGCGATGCCCTGGCCAACTTGGGTGTCGCCTACGTGATGTCTGAGCGCTGAGCCCTCCAGCCCTCCGGGAGTGAGCCAGCTTTGCATCCAGAAGCCTCAGGCTGCCAAGCTGAAAGCCCTAAGCTGGGAATGAAATCCCTGCATGATGTAACCCCCCTGCTCTGCTTACCGCACCCCCAACCCCGAGCTGCCAGAGGCAGGCTCCTGTTCCCTTTGATCCCTCCTAGCCTGGCCTGGCTTCTCTCCTGGACACTCAGGGCTCGTGAACAGTCCCATGCCAGTAGCACGCACCTTGGACCAGTGAGGCCTGGCACGTGGAAGACTCCCTGGAAAATGCGCTGGGCCAGAGGAGGTGGGCTGGGGAGCATGTGGACAGGCTCCGTGGTGAGAGCGGGGAAGGGCTTTCTCAGAGCAGCACCCGGCTGCTCACCCGCTGTGGGCTTCCTGCCCGTTTCCTGCCCTCTGTGTCTGTCTGCTCGGAGGCCTTGCCTGCAGGGGGAAGGTGGACGGCCAGGAGGCCACAAGAGGACAGAGCTCCCTGATGGCCTGAAGCAAGTGAAGTGGAGTAACCCTCATGCGGGCCACTCCTGCACATGGCAGAACACAGTGGGCAACTTGAGCCTGTCCGCAGGAGTGACACACGGACAGCCCCCCCCAGCATGGTGGCCGTCCAGTGGCCATCAGCGGTCAGCGGTTGGGCTCATCTCCAGCTGCCATCCCAGATGCAGGACAGCCCTACAGAGAGGAACTGGGCCCAGGTCCCCAGACTGGGCCTGGGCCCCCAGATCGGGACTGGCTCTCCAGCAGCCAGGAGCCTCTCACACACTCCTCAGAGGTCTGAAGTGACCTGCAAGCCTGTCCCTGAACTGCCCAGGGGAAAACCCGAGGCCTACATTTAGGAGGAAGCCTCATACCCATGCACACTGAGAAGTGACTGAGTGTGGCCTAGGGCAGGGCGATGTAGCACAATGGGAGAAAAGTCTAGAAGGGCCCATGATTGGTCCAGGGACACAGGACCCATCCTGTAAGGATCAGGAGCGGGGCTGCTCTCAGGCCGAAGGGCAAGCTCTTGGTTTTCACATCAAGATCACAAATGCCCCTCAGAAAGACTCAACTGACTGGAGAAAGGGGGTCACTCTGGGGGAACTTCCTAACTTTAGAGAAACACCTTTTCTGGTGAGGGAGAAAATGTGGCCATGGTCATTCCCATGAATCCAAGAATTAAGTAAATTTGTTCCTGATGTTTCATTTAACATCCAAAAGGATCCAGATAGCTCAGCACAGGCAGTAGTCTAAGGAGACAATTCAGAGGCAAATGGCCTGGCCATTTAAAGAAAATGCACTGGAATGATGATCCCTGCAGACCTGGTTTCTAATCTGCTTCTACTGACTGACAGCTGTGTGACCTTACACAAGTTACTTAACCTCTCTGAGCCTATGTTTCCATCTGTGAAATGAGACCAATAATAACTCATGCATCACAGGGTTTGAAGATAAACTAAAGTGTGTGAGGCTCACACTGTGGCTCTCCTAGCAGGCTGGTTACAGGCCACTGTGACCCACGCATGAGAATGATGGGCTGGCAGGTGTGCCACACAGCTCCATCTGAGACAGGCTGATGTCCTCTGGGCTTCCAGGCAGGCAGGCACTCACTTAGTCTGCAAATGTGGAATGTGGGATTACTTGATTTGGGGTTATTAAAAAAGAAAGGACAGTCGAGCCCTCCCTGGTGGCACAGCGGGTTAAAACACAGCACTGGGAGGCTAAAGCCATTTACGCATGAGTTCGATCCCCGCCTGCCCCGGAGGTGACCCACGTGGCACGGCAGACCTCTCCTGGCCCGCCCGCTGCTCCCCTCAGCAGTGTACTTCACTGATCTGCCTGTTCTGCTCCCTGCTCTGTCTCTGGTGAATCCTCTCACCACCTCTGCAGCTCTGGCTTGTACCCCAATTCTATTCTGTATGCAGAAATATATACATCTTAAAAAAAAAAAAAAAAAGGAAAGGACAGTGGGCTGAAAGCTAGTTTCTGACATTGCTCTCTTGAGTCTGTGACAGTTATGTCAGCTAACCTGCTGCAGGCTGGCGGGGGCTCTGTCATCTCAGGGCTTCAAACTGCCACCTCCTCACTTGCTATCAAGTGTCCCCCATCTTGGATGAGGGACAGAGGGCAAGCAGTGCAGGCAGGGGGGCACCCTGCATGGGAGGGTGAGCAGCGGGGAGCACCCTCCCCCCACACACACACCTGCCCGCCTAGAGTGCCATAAGCCAAACTTTCCACCCAGGGAGCCTGAAAGCAAGTCCCTGTTCCACTGGCTACCCTGGGCCTCAGTTTCCCTTTCCATGAACCAGGAATAATTTACCTGTCCCTAGGTGTAAGTGAACCAATGTGGGAAAAGTGGCAATGCTGGAGAGACAGAGCACAGCTGGACCCGACAAGCAACTGATATTGTTACAGGGCAGGGAATGAGGGGCACCGCTGCACCCCCAAACCTGCCTGCTCTAAATCAGTTCTGCCATCTGCCACATCAAGACAAAACATATAAGACTTTAATGAAAAGGAACTTTAATACAGGGAGTATGCAGTACAGAAGACAAAGAATATACTGTCTGGATCAAACACCTGCAGGTGACCATCCCCTGGTGGGCAAAAGTCAACGCAGTAGGGGTTGGCCCATAGCAAAGGTTTTGCAACAAGGTTATCAAGGTTAGTTTTGACTTGAGTTTCCCAACTCACAGGACGGGCTGAGAGAAGTCTCAGTCCCAAGAGCACCTGAAGTGTCCTGGAACATGAGACTGGGGTCACCACCCCATCCTCTGACTTCCAGAGAGAACCTAATATGGGCATGGTTTATTTATTTATTTATTTATTTTTAACAAATGAAGCCATTAAAACATGTGAGGCACAGGAGTAGACCAGCAATCTATCTAACCCCCCTCCCCGAGGGTGGCTCCCGGGGAGTCTGCTCCCCACCCTAGGACGAGGGCTGTGTTTAGAACACCCCCCTGGAACACTCAGACTGCCCAGCATCCAGGGGAAGCCAGCCAGCGGGGTTTCCCTGAGCAGGAATGAGCTCATCGCTGCGCGCGCGCGCACCGCCACCTGCCGGCGGAAAGAGCTGAGCGCAGCCTGCTGGCCCCAGTCCCTGGAGGACCAGGAAAGGGACAGCAGCCAGCGAGATGCTCGCCCAGCCGGGCCATGATCTGGAAGGAGCTGAGTCCTCTGGGAATCAAGGACTAGAAGAAGCAAAGGCGTCTTAGTCATAGTGACTAATTAGAGGAGAGGGGGGACTGGGTCCCCGCGCGTGTCTTGGGGAGCAGAAGGTGAGCCAACATCTGTATCTGACCACTGACCGCTGACCCTTCCTGTTCACTCAGTTCTCCAAGTTCAGGCGAACACACCCCCTAACCGGGACAACCCCTCGCCCCCGCCAGACCTGGCGCCCGTGTTTTCCATGATCAGCCAGCCTGCGCGCAAGGGTTCCCCGCCAGTGGGAGGGAAACCGCTTGGTCCACGGGCCTCGCCTGGGCACCAAACTACCCCGTTGGCCTGAGATGCCTGCAGATAGCAGCTGACAGGTTCTGGAACAACACATCACAGCTTATTGCTTTTATACTCGCCCTTATTTTATTATTGGGGGAGGGGGTTAGCTTTGTTTTTTAGCTCCAGAAAGTTTCTAGTGGATTAACTTGTTTTACTCTCGAGAGCCAGCAGGCGGCGCTATTGGGCCCCATTTACAGATGGAGAAACAGAGGCTGGTGCAGTCACGTGAGGAACTGCCAGCTTGTGAACTGGGCCCGCAGCTTGGGGCTCAGCATCCCAGCTGGGAGGTGTCAAGACCAAGTTTAGGATTAGCGATTTTTATAGCAGAACGCCCTGCTCTTTGATGCCAGCTGCTTCTGCACCACTCTGCAGGAGGGACTGTGTCTGCAAAGGCCAGGATTGCATTCCCAACCCCCATCCTCAGTGAGTTTTTCCACTTTTCCATTAAAAACAAAAGACAACTCAAAGCTCCGTCGATTATACTTCCTATGTGCCAGAACCTTACCCACATTCTGTTCTAAAGAGGCTACTGAGGGAGGAACGTCGCATTTCCCCTAATTTTGATGAGGAGTCTGACACTGGGAAGCTCAGGTGCTGGCCTGAGGTCACACCGCACACAGGCAGGGAGGGGCAGGGGGCCGTGAGGACACCAGAGCGACACAGTGCCCACCCCAGGAGAGACCGCCAGGACAGGAGACTGGCAGCCTGGGGTGGGGGAGGGCTCTTCCTGAACCTTTGGGAGATTTCCCACGATGAAATTAAAGTGCTTCATTTTTTCATTCTAAGCCTAAATGGACGATCTTCCTTCTAGGTGCATCTATCATAAGATCTCCTTCACAGCTGTGAAAAAAAATGCGATGAAGACTTTCCGAGCAGTTTTATCACAGATTAAAGAAGCCTAGGGAAAAAATTGGCAACTGGAGACGGCCATATGCCTACTTGACCTGGGCCCATAAACCTGTTGTTCTTTCCAGAGAAGGGATTAGGGCACTACTTTTAGTAAGTTGCCTTTCATATGGAAATTTCTTTTCATAGTAAAGATCTGTCTTTAATAGCATCCTCCTCAAACATGCCTATTTTTTTAATTCCCTGATCATGGACATATAGATTTTTATAGTGTCTGCAAGCATACATTCATGCGAGTTTCCCGTTCTCCTTTGTATTTTGTTAATGTCACAATCTGCTGTAAAACCTTGCCAAGTTTCTTAACTGTCATGTTAATTCCAAGACCTATTCTGCACTCTTTGACATTTCAGGACAGAACAAGGCAGTAAAAATAGATTAGAAACAGCTTATAAGTATTATAAAATCTAGAACTTTGCAGATGGTGGAATTAGGTCTGCTGAATGGAAATTTAGCAACTGAACACAATAATATTAGAAAAGCCTATTCATTTCTAAGGTAAATATTTGGAAGGGGTTGAATAATGGAGGCTCACCGAGTGTGCAGAAACAAAATGCAACAGAGTTATATTATTTTAAGCGTCTGACATCCCTGTACCATATCCCGAGCAGTTTCGGGTTTCAAAGGTTTTCTGTACTGTGTTAAATAAAGGGCGCGCAGAGAGAGTTTCGTTTTATTCTTGGTCACTTCAAAGATCACCCAAATGATTTCACGCAGAAGATCGCTCTCTATTTTTCTAAGTTAAAGCAGAGGGTCGCTGTCCTTAGTTGGATATTAAATGACACTACCACATGCGAAGAAATTTGCACAAATGCACAGGAAATCAGACACTGTTTTCTTAAACTGATTACTGAAGAGTGTGTGCTGTCTAGTGAGCAGGGCTCCTTTCAAAGAGAAGCACTGGCTGAATTCAGGAAGTTTAAAATCAACTCCTGGAGAAGCCGGACAAAGTGAGGGTTAACTGTGTTTTTGCTACATCCCCCAACCTCCAAACGGGAAACTATTTCTTTAAAAAAAAAAAAAAAAAAAAACTTTCCCCTTTTTCTTTAAGGAGAACTTATTATTTCCATCATCCTTGTTGAGTTGTTGATGAATAGTTCACATCCCTTGCCAAGCTCCACCCTCTCTCTTTTTCTAAGCTCTTTCCTCATTATTTGCTCAATCTTTTCCCACAGCCCGGACAGGCACAGGCTGTCAGGGCGGCTTAAATACAACACGGTATTAACATAGGGAAATGGCTTCCAGCGCCCAACTGATCTCCTAATACGTTATGTTGAAATGATAATTGGTACACTCCTCATTGAAAAATAAGAGAGAAAAACTACTTTTCAGTCACCACAAGGTATTATCTTAGCTCATGTATTCAGGAGGAACAGATACATTAAAAAAAAAAAAAAAAAAAAAAAAAAAGCTCCCTGTCCCCCATCCGCAAGCGACTTTGGTCCGCCATTCTTTTCAGCTGACATAATCCAGATTGATTCGTTCAGCAGATAAAATTCAGGCCACTTCTGCCCTTTATGGGAGCAACATAATACCAGTCTTTATTCAGTAACAATGTAACATAATGGGATCGGAATGTGCAAAATGACTGTCTTAAATGGCTGTGCCTCACCAGGCCCTAACACAAGCTGGGGCTTAATGTAAAAAATCATTAGGCGCAGATTACTGAAGTGCTCCCGCATTAAGAAGGTCAAACCCAGCCTGTTTATGGTATTTTTCAGGACAGAAACTCTTTGCTAATATCTTGATTATGGCTGTGTTCTGGGGGGCCGCCCCAGCACCCAGAGCTCAGCCCTGTGGTTTCCGGATCAAGGCATGGTGGGGGGGTGTGATGGGAAGCTGTGTGGGGAACCCTGGAAGACAGGGGCCGGGAGGGGTGAGCAGGGGCACCCCATCACAAGCCCTTTTTAGGAAAGTTTGCTGGACCCTCTCATTTAAGCTCTGAGCTCTTAAACTATGTTAATTTAAAGATCTTCAGGGGGTGCTTATTAAAATATATAGAAGACTTGGAAAATAAAGAAGCATAAAAACAGAATGAATTATCATCTCTCACCACCACCTCCATACCTAGAAATGACCCCTGGGTATGCTGAATAAAAATGCACCTTTTTTTTTTCTTTTACTATGTACAACTCTACCATATTTTGGTTTTTACAAAATTTATGCTTCAAACACTGCTTTTCACTAAATGTTAGAGGTACTGTCAATATTTCTCCATGTCATTAATTATTCCTCTGCAATATAATTTTATAGCTACATGGTGCTCTCTCAAGTGGAGGCCCTAATTTATTGACCGTTCTCCCTATCCGTGAGACTGTTTTCTAAGTCTCCCTCTTTGGAAAGGATGGGTCCGTTAATATCCCAAGAGAAAAATCCTTCTCCGCATGTGGGATAATTTTCTTTGGATGAGTTCCTAGAAATGCAATCGCTAGGTGAAAGTAATGGACATTTAATAACTGCTACCTATTTCCGTGGTCTCCAGAAAGCCTGCATGTTTGTGCCACTGAGTTTGTGCCTCTACGTGCTCCCAGGGATGGGCTGAAACCCTTCAGGCGGGCCTCATCTTCCTTTCCCAAACCCCAAGATCACCCCCAGTTCACGTCTTATACTGAAGGTAGAATGCTAAACACTCACACAGAAACCTGTCATCACCAGGAGAAAATCTAAATTAAGGGTGTGGTGAGTGTGGGCTTTACAAACCTAAGTTGGCCTTAAGAAGATTCTGGAAAAGCAAAATTAGACAAAACAGAGCAGAAAATATTCCCCTCGAACTGAAATGATTTTTTTTTTCAACTTGCAAGTCCAAGCCTCATGCAATTTAATTTCTGTATTTGAGAGCACTCTTGGTCTCTTATCTTGTTTAAATAGAAGACTTCCAAAATTCAAATCTCTGAATCACTGGGTGGTCTCCGGTTTGCTGCAGTCACTCTTCGGAACACCGGGCTCAGGTCTGCAGTGGGACCTGTGCTTGATCAACATTTGCACCGTGTGAAGCAGGCACTGTGTGTGTACACAGACTGTGAGCATATAGATGTCTGCACATAAATATATTTATCTCCAAAACGAGCATCACGATTGTAGTTCCATCACTGAAACTCACACCCTCTGAAATATTTACATGTGATTACCGGCCTCCACTGTCAATCACGATGGCACAAAGCCAATACCCATGCCATATGGCCTTCAAACTTTCAATCGATAGGAACCTTTTAAAGCTGAAGCTTCAAAAAGTTGTATCAAATATATATTCAATGAGAAGAAGGTTAATTGAATAATTGATTACTCAGTAACAATTAAGTGCTCTTCAGATATCTTTGGGAAATCTTGAAATATAATGGTGATAGATATTTATTAGGTTATCAGTTATTACTGCATTACGTATTTATTTCAGACCCAAAGTCAATTTCCTTCATTTGTATATTTTAACATCTAGTCCCCAGAATGAAATGATACATGTATTTTTACTACTTCACCACCCAGGAGAGGGCTGAGGGGGACCCTGGTGAGGCAGGGATGCATCGGAAACATCTTCTTTATGGTACCCTGATGGTCACAGAGTCAAACCATGCCCTTCAGAGAGGGGCTTGAAAGTGGTCATTTTTTAAAAAAATTATTTACTTACTTAACATTTTTCCCACATCATTCTTAATTTTGTGTACTTTTTCGTCTCAGGCATAATGAAAGTAGCCATTTTGCCAGCAAAGTTTGGTTACCAGCACCAGCTACTATAGTCTACCCACTGGCTGCCTCGTTTCTCTTCAAGAGTTTCCAGATCAGTGGGTCTTAAGGAGACAAAAAAAACCCACAATGTCTCCTCCACCGAGAAGTGGAGTTGACCACATCCGTCCATCATTTGTTCATAAAGCCCTGACACCTGCCTCTGGCTTTTCACACTGAGGGAGAGATGCAGATTTATGAAGTAGCCCACTCGTGAGGCTGACCACGCACCCGTAAACACCCCGTGTGCACACCCCGCTGCGTCCACGCACATGCGTGTGCACAGATCCACAAGGACATCTGTGCATATGTACCCACGTGTGTTCACACGTAGACCACACATGTGCACACCCACGCATGCGCACATAACCTGACCTGGGGTGGGGACAGGACAGAATCTGAAAGCCACCCCCAAGTGCCCGGACTGTAGATCACCCTGTGACACCACCCTGGCTTTGCACACGAGCCCTGAGAGCTTTCTGGCGCGAAGCGTCTCGGAACAACTTGCGTACAGCGGTGAAATTCGAGTCCTGGAGCCAAACAGCCACATCCACGCCGGGCGTACCTGAGAGCTGTCAGTCAGGCACATGCAGGCTATTCTAGACCTGAGTGAAAACTCACGTTTCCTTGCACACATGCCAAAGCCCAGCCCAAGTGGTCTGCCTTTTCCAAACCCCTCTGTTTCTCACTCATTCATCATTCACTCATTCACTTATTCATTCATTCATTTGTGTGTCCATTCATTCATTTAGGGAACACACCCCAAACCTTCCTATGGGTGGGGCCTGGTGGGACCCCATGGAGATAAGGAGGGAATGGGACAGAAGAGGTCTCGCTGGCATTTCCAGTTTGGTGGGGGCATCCAACCCAAACAATGGCAACGTGCGCTAGCCCTTCTAATGGCCAAGCGTGTGGCCCCTGGCCTGCCCGAGACCCTCGCGTGCCAACCGTAATCCCTGCACGGCCCTTTTCCACTCCACCAAGATAGAAGAAACTCATGAGCCAGGAGAAACTGACCAAACTGCCATGTGTGCACACGGGGGTAAGGGGTTGCTCACAGCTGCAGCCGCCCATAAAAATTTCAGTTTTCCTAAAAAGTTAAGAGGTGAGAGCCTCCCTGTGGCCTAGGAGTTAAGTCTCAGTGGAGAATCTTGAAGAAGCTTCCAGAAATGCAGCAAGCTGAACTGCGTCAACTTCTGCAGAAAAACTTGAAGATGTCTCTGGAAGCTATTTTATATTATGGCTGGCCTTTCAATGATTTTTTTTTTTTTCTGGATCTGCTAACACCTAGACCGCCATTATTTAAAAAAAATATTTATTTTTATTTATACATACATATAAGAACCGGGGTGTAGGCCAGAGGTGTGGGGAGAGGATTCACCAGAGACAGAGCAGGGATCAGAACAGGTGGATCTACTGAAATCCACTGGTGAGGGGAGCAGTGGGGAGACAGGAGAGGTCTGCTGTGCCCCGTGGGTCACTCCCTGGATGGGGGATGGATCTCAGGTTGCAGTGGTGATAGTGCTGAGATTTAACCCCTACACATCAGGGAAACCCTAGACTTCTAATATTTTTTTTTTAAGATTTATTTATTTGTACATACAGAACTGGGGTGCAGGCCAGAGACTCAGGGGCAGTGAGAGACTTCACCAGAGACAGAGTGGGGAGCAGAACAGGCAGATCAACGAAGTACACTGCTGAGGGGAGCAGTGGGCGGGTCAGGAGAGGTCTGCCACGCCATGTGGTCTCCTCCGGGGCAGGCGGGAATCGAACTCATGCGGAAGTGGCTTTAGCTTCTCAGTGCAGTGCTTTAACCCGCTGCGCCACCAGGAAGGGCCCTTCTAATATTTTTAAACTGGAATGCCTTGAACACTGCAGCTCACCTCAGTTCTTGCTTATATGCAGGTCATTCTTTGCAGCTAATTAAGCTGCAGAATCCTGGGAGAAATGCCTGAAACAGGTAAATAAAATTCTTTGGTCTAATAAAAAATAATAATAATAATAACAAAGAAATTGACTCATGCAGTTTTTTATTTATCTTTTTTGTTTGATTGTTTTAAAATAACTCAAGTAGAGCAGTAAGAATAAATATGCTTAGACAAGTCCTGAGAAGCACGTGCGGTTTTTAGTAAGTGCTAAGAAGTGAGGAAAGAAAGGCAAAGAGGAACTAATAGAGTAATAGGCTGTTTTTGACTGACTCGTCAGAAATTGCCTCTTTGAGAACATGACATCTCAAGTGCATGTTGGGGCAAGAAGTGTGTTGTCATTCATCCCAGGCAGTGCACGTTCAAAGGCCCTGGGGTCTCACAGAAAGTTTAATGACCTGAGTGTGAGACCCTGCAGCTGGAGCAGTGCTGGAAAGAGGAGACCTGAGATTCAGCAGTGGCTTGATGACTCCAGACTCTGTGACCAAAGCTATGAAAATGCATCAGAACAACTTATGGCCCCACTTATGTCTTTAGAAGCTCACTCCTGTCAGTTACTTGGAGCCCAGGTAAGAGATGATGTCACCTATAGCAAAAAAATAAAGATGCAGTAAAGAGGGGTTCTCTGTTTATCGAAGTCAGAATTGCCAGGGCTTTCTGGTGGATCAGATGGGAGGGCAGAGGGAAAGGACCTCTCAAGGATGGGTCCTGGCTTTGATGTGAGATCGCCAAGCCCAGGGCCAGCAGGAAAACGTGAAGCCATTCTGGAGGGCAGAGTTGAGCTGGAGGTGCGTGTGATGGCGCCCGAGCAGGTGACGGGAGTCCCAAGAAGAGAAGGGAGTGGTGGGGGGAGAAGAGCCAGGACAGACCCCCCACCCCAGATTCCCAAGGGTGGGGCAAATAGGCTGGGAAAAATCAGAGTCAGGCCAAGAAGGGGGAATCAGTGAAGTAGAAAGAAGAGCCGGAGAGGGGAGGTCTGGGAGGCCAGAGGGTCTGCTCAGTGCCCCCTTGGCTGTGACCCTGGACTGCAGGTCCCTGGAGTGTGAGTTCTCAGAGGTGGGCTCTGCTCTCACACGATAACCCAGTCGAGAAGCAGAGCTTTGCAGGGCTCCTCTGCTGGGCTGTCCATCTGGAGTCCAGCAGACACTGGCTGTCCTGCTCACCACCACTCTGCTATTTATACACTGTGCACTTGCTAGGTTGTTACTGCATTTGGGGGTGAACCTATGAACATTCCAGAACCTCCTCTGTATGATAGAGCCCCCAGTGCCACCAGCATTAGGTGAGCTGTGCATTCCCAGGAAGGCAGAGCCCCGCCCAGCTGTGAACAATCCCCAGGGAGGACGCCTGGAAAGCAGGGAGACCAAGGAAAGAAGAGCCTTCAGGCCCTCCCTGGTGGTGCAGCGGGTTAGGGCGCAGCCCTGCCTGCTGGCCCTGGCTGCTTCAGTACGAGTTCGATCCCCGCCCCAGAGCTGACCCACACGGCACAGCAGACCTCTCCTGTCTCCCCGCTGCTCCCGCAGCAGTGTACTTCGACAATCTGCTTTTTTCTGCTCCCCACTCTGTCTCTGGTGAATCTTCTCACTGTCCCTCAACTTCTGGCCTGTTCCCCAGCTCTGTATGCATACATAAATAAACCTTTAAAAAAAGAAAAAAAGGATTGTCTTCAAAGTAGACTCTCAACTTCCAGGCAGGTGTCTGTCCACCTCTTATCCCCTCCCAGCTCCCTGCTTCAACCTTTCCACTTGGGGCAGGCTTTCCTGAGTCGGGGCACAGAACGAGCCCCCTGCGACACTGACTGAGGGGTCTCGCACCCTCACTCCTTTTACCACATCCAGGGATTTGTGCTTTTTGCAGCAGAGACGGCCCAGGGAAGGGCGTGAGAGCACAGACCAGAGAGCAGGTGTCCCGAGACACAGGAATGACACCTGCTTATTCCGGGGCACGCTGGGGGGAGCTGACCTCCTGGGCCAGCTGTCCACGAGATGCCGGCAGCCCCGATCCCACCCTCTGGCCGCCGGGACAGCGCAAGGGGCATTTCCAGACTGACCGCACTCCAGAACAGGCCATGGGCACACAAGCTACGGAAAAGCACGCTGGGTTTTAATATTGTTTTAATGTGATTAAAAAACCCTAAATTAATTATTTTCTTATGCTAGAAAATAGCCCAGCTCTGCCGTATTGCAATGTGTGCTTGGAAGCGCAGTCTGATAAAATTCATTAGAAAAGAATTAAATTCATCGTATAAAACAGTCATTTTACTTTAAGTAGCTCCCGATTCAGAAGCCCAGGCGAGGATCCTGGGGGTACCAGGAAGGACAGACCCGGAGAGAGGCCCAGGGCCGTCTCCGAGGCCCTGAGCAGCCCAGATCTGGCCAGGACGCCGTGCAAGGGGCGCCTTCACCTGGCCGGAGACCGGCCAGCAAGAGCTCACCTGGCCAGAGATAGGCCAGCAAGAGCCGCGGACTCGCTCTGGGCGCCGCCTGAGGGTGAGGTGGGAGACGCTCCTGGCTGATTCCAACCCACCCAGTGTTTCACGCTCAAGCCCCTCCGCAGTCCCTTTTCCAGAAGTGCCCACACCCCTCCACCCCATTGAACAGCACAGTGTCCAGGGAGCACGAAATCTCTGTCCCTTTCACCCCCGGGCAGGCCGCGCCTGCATGTGAGGTGGCTCCGTCGTTTCTGGGCCCTTCGCCCGGCTCCCCCAGCCTGTGCTCGGTGCATGCTCTCCAATGCCAAGGGTGTTTCTCCACAGACGGCAAGCTGAGCCCACAGGGAAGACACAGCGGAGCTCGGGGACCTCGGGTGTGCGGGGTGCAGTGGGAGCGCCCCCACGCAGGGCCTGCACAGAGCTAACGATGCAGGCCCCACCCACGGCATCCGCTGCTCCAGCTGGTCAAAGGAGGAAGCAGCGGTCATAGTGTCTTAATTATTTAAGTCACTGCTGCCCTTCTGTCTCCCCAGGGCCTCGAGGGAGGGGCTTGGCGGCACCCTCCCTCACTTGGCAAGCTTCAGGCCAGGAATTTGGTGGCAGGAAGACCCTGCCTCGAACCACATTTTTACTGCAGAAAAGTTGCTGCAGCGGTATGCACGCATTCTGCTTAGGCATGAAGATGGTCAAAGCGCGGGCTGTGCTTAACAGCTTGGGCAGGGGCATGGGTGGGCCCTCGGGGCCGGTCCGCGGGACGGGCAGGAGGATGGCTCCGCGCAGCTGCCAGGACGGATTTGCCCCTGCCGCAGCCGGTCCCCACCCCCCCAAGGAAACCCAGCTCATGGGCGCAGCAACAGCCCCCCAGCATGACGGCTGGGACTGTCCCCACGGGGGCGGGGGAGGGGGGCGGGCGGTACCGCACACCTCCACTCAGACGCAAGGGAGTGGATCTCTTTGGCCTTGAGTTAACACCATCACATGGCCGGTGGCTGCCATGAAAAGCGTTTGGCCTGAGCAGCTATAAATTTGGCAGCGACCAAAGTTCTCTCCAGGATTGACTGGGGTGGGGGAACGTGGGGCCACACCGGGAGATGGCGGTGCTTCTCCCAACCGTGAAAGCACCGTGCCCACACTGCGGCTTATGGACTGCAGGGCTGTCCTGCCGGACTGCGGGGCCTGCTGGCGGTCCCAGGGGAAGCGGGACTCCCCGGCCGCCTGGGCCCCTGGGGGCCGCCAGCTCACCTGGCTGGCAGGGCACCTTCCCAACATGCCTGCTTGAGGGATTCTCCAGACATTTAATTAGCTCACTCTCATGCTCTGAAGTGACTAGCCTGGGAGAGCCAGAGAGCTACCTACTGCCCACCGCCCTTGACACCACAGCCGAAGCCGCCGAAGGCCGCAGCACAGCGCCGGGAGGAGCTTGGATTCTGCTGTGGACAAAAGTTCCAGTTTCTGAAAATTCCAGAGATGCGCCTGTGGCCTCTGCCGACAGCTCCCCCCAGCCCACCCCACCCCCGTCTGGACCAGCTGCTGGGTCTGAAAACCTGACTGAAAAAAATGCCACGGGGCCTTGTCTGCACCCCTCAGGATGGGGACGTGCGTGCGCAGAGAGTGGGGAGCCATGCCTGCCCCCAAGAGAGACAGGGCGGGACGGATCCTGCCCTGTCGCTTGTCTCAGATATTCTACTTTTCCCAGAGACACTGGGAGCATGGACTTGTAAGTACAAATCTCACAGTTTTAGAGTGCTTGCAACTAATTGAAGACAAAAGTGTAAATATCACACACGCCAAACAAAGCACATCTGTGAGCTGAACCCGGCCCCGGGGCACCCTCTGGGTCCCACCATCCTGCTTGGCCTCTCAGAGCCTCACTGCGCCTCACCAGCCTCCATTCCTCTCAACACCTCTGCTCACTCGAGTAGCTGAATGGCGGGAGAAGGTAGAGAAGGGAGCCAGCAGTAACGGGGCCAGCAGCTTGGCACTAAGCAGGAACCACAGCGGTGACCCTTGGGTCCTCCCAGGCCTCCTCAATCAGCAGTGGTGTTAGCACAACCCCCAGGGACCTGTTCGCACACTAGATTTTGAGAGGCATTTGTCTGAGGCCGAGTAAGAGCAATGGGTTGAGGGAGGGGAAACCTCTCCTTTCTCCGGAAGACGCAGACACCCAGACACAGCACGGTGCTGCTCCTTAAATCCCTTCCACCCACCTTCACTGGACCAGAAAGCCTCACCAGGGCAATAGGGTAGCCGTCCGGAAGACAGGCAGGGAGCTCCTGGTGCAGGCCAAGCAGTAGGTTTCCAAGATAATGCGCTCCAGCTTCCACCAGGGAGGAAACTGTGTAGGCTGTGGGGTCTGAACCCCAGGGCCGCCCCCTAGATAAAGTTCAAGCAGCCAGAAAGCCAGGCCGCAGATCCCATGAACCTTCCGTCAAACGACATTCCATACTCCTGGCTTCAGACCCCAGCGAGGCAACACGATCAGAGGAGGGATTTTGTGAGGAGACTGGAGACTCCATCTCAGAGAAAAGCCCCGCTTGGTCAGCAGAGCCTCCAAGGACATGAGTGCGTCACCCTCTCACCCCCGGGTCCCCCCAGACCCTCAGGCCTCTTGAGCAGAGACACACCTGCCGATAAGGATAAATAAAACACACAGCTTGGGGGGGGGGGCATTTACCTCCCATTCACCACGTTTACTGGTGTCAGGCTGAACATAAATACAATTAGATTTCAGAGTTCTGTTACAAAAGCCAATAAAGTGGGCCTCAGTAGAGAATCTAAAATTACTTAACTTTTCTTTAGAAAAATATTAAAACAGTATTATCACATCAATGAGAAGAAAAGACAGGAAGATAATAAAGTTATGTTAAACCTCCCTGTATTTACTCATGTGTGAAACAGTTATGTCTGGTCACATAATTGCAATGGTTCTGAGAAATATTTCATATTTTATAATGAACATTAAAAGAGTTTGTGGATCATTACTTTATATGAGTTCCAAAGTTATTACATAAAACCCAATAGGAATGGTTATAAATTATCGGATCCTCCGGTCTGGCCTTGGTAAACATAACATGAAGACTGAGACATTTCAGCAGATAAGATTCATGGAAGAGGTAAAATTCGCCCTGCATTTTAAGGCGAATAGCAGACTGGAGCAATTGTAACCAGCTCTTAACATTTTTGCTTGTGTTTCAAAGAAATTCTATTGAAGCACTAGCTTAAGCCTCACACACAAAAAGCTGCCTTTAGAACAAAAGAGAACTCTCTCCCAGACTCTGGCCTCATCTTTCCATCTTTCATTATCCTATCTATGGCCCTAAGGTCACTCCAAAATTCTTGAACTTTTCAACACAGCATGGTTTAAAATACTGTACTTAGCTGGCTCATATGATCACCAACAATTATTTATTTTCAAAAGGAGATCCTCTCTTTGAAATCTGAAAACACAGCATCTTTACAGAAACTGGAGAGTTGATAGCATTCTGAGGAATTTGGTTTGGGTCTGCAAAATAGGATGGCAGGCAGCGTTTTAATTAAAAACGGTCATTGGTGAATCACAGTTAAGAGTACAATGGACGCCATTCTACTGACTTGTGCTTAGCCTCTTTTATTTCTTTCCCTTTTAAATCAGAACATTCTATTTTGTTTAGAAATCACACCTGCCACTTCCTCTGCCCCCAGCTCCTGCTTGGTGAAAGAGTTAAGTATCACAAGAATAGCAGCCTGGATAACGAAGTTAGGGCCAGAGAGATGAAATCAAGCCCCCTGTCCCTAAAAGGTGTGTCACCCAACTGGCCCTTTGGAAACTCTGCACATGGGGAGCTCACGGGGCAAAGTTGGCCTTACCTCTGAGACAGGTGGGGCCTCCCGCACCTGGGGCCACAGCAGCACCCCACCCTCACTGGACTCACCCCCCCGGGAGGACAGGAGCTGACCTTCCTGCAGCTCTGTGTCCATCACGGGGGGGGTCCCGGACCTGCCAGCCCCCCCACTTTGCTTGGGGTGCCTCCTTTCTATAGAGCAGCTGTTGGTGAGACTTTCTCAGCAAACAGATGTCTTTGGAGAATTTAAGGCTTTGAGTTGGAGGCCAGATTCTGACTGTACTTTGAATTATGTCTGCCTCGATCATTATGCAGTCATTCACATATATTTTAGACATCAATATTGTCTTGAAATATTCCCGAGTTCTCAATGCTATTTATATGCTTCGATCCTCTCCTTTGCTTCGGCTCTGACGGTATGTTCCAGCTTCCCAAAGCCACTGACTGATTGCACGTCATTTTAATACATAGTTTTTACTGGGGATGGGCTTGCTATTTTATCCTAACTGATTTCTCTCTGAACGGAACAGAACAGCTCCTTGTAAAGTCCGACAAACTGGTGACCTGCACAGAGTGAGAAGTGACCAGCTTCGGCATCGTTGAGGTGAAACAATGTCATTGGTTGTCTTTTCCTACAGACCTCAAGTTTTGTCAACCAAAGAAAGATTATAAAGATGCCAATTTACAACGTGGTGGGGAGGGGTGGGAGGGGGTGGGACACAACTCTCCTTGTTTATTTACAGAAATGCTGAGTTAGCTAAAACATGAGCTTTGATATAATGGAAGTTCACAGATTAAACAAACAACCACACACACACAAAAAAAGCTCAAGCCAAGTGTGAAAAGGAAAAAAACCCTGTTTTCATGGTTTAAGAGTCCCCAGGAGTTGCTGGGAGTCTTGCTGAGATGTTACAGCGTATTTAAGGTGAAGCCAAGTTTTGGGTGATCTTTGTGGGACCTTCAGAACGGCTCGGCACAAGCCAAGCCCAGGCAGTTAGATTCGTGACTGCGTTCTGGGGTGAGGAGGGAATCAGGGCCCGACTCCCCAGTACTGACCTATTGATTATCTTGCCCTTGTTGGTAGCGGATCCCTTTGAAGTATTTTCTCAATGGCCTCTAGGTGGCGCTAACACCGCATCGCTTCAGCTTTTCGGCACAATGAAAACATTAATTTGCTATGAGATAATTTTTGACGTAAATGTAAAATGGTGCCCATTCGAACTCAGTAATGAAGCATGGTGCATTTCTGCAGCTCCTAATTTGACTAGTTAAATGACTCCATTACGTGTCTAACAGACAGAAGCAAATAATTTCTGGTCAGTTGATGTTCACTTATCCGTATCATTTTGCCCTGAAAATAAAGTCTCTAATCTACAATTCCTTTGTCTTAGGTTTTTTTTTTTTTTTTTTGGTTAATATTATTAAAGCAAATATACTTAAATAACTCAGATTAAACCAGTACAAACTAACAATTAAAACATCAGCGCACGTGGGCAAATGAAATATACATAATTGGGGAGGCGGACCCCACACGGCCCCCTCCTGAATGACTCCAACCTGCCCCCTCTTCACCAGGTCCAGGGGGCTAGGATGGCCTTCAAGAGAGCAAGAGCCCGTTGTCTTCTTGTGGCCAAGAAGGGTCTGCTGTCTTTTCACTTTGCCACATAACTTTGAGGAAATTTGGAAAAATTTCAGCAGGATGCATCTCACTATAGCAAAAAAATGCTGCTTTAATAAATATCAAGTGATGAATAATTTTGCCCAAAGGGGAAAAAATGGTTAATATTGAATCTTAATGTTCCTCATCTAAATGCTTTTTTCTTCCTGCTAAAAACAAGTTTAGAATTAAAGCGTATCAGTTTACACATATTGCATGCATATTAGTGAGACACAGCTGTGTATGTCCCCCTCTTAAGAGCCATATGATTAAGTTATGGGATATCATATAATCCAAACTCTTTTTCTATTGGTCACCTTTCACAGACAAAAGCTTTTTAGTTTTAGGTCTATTAAATGACAGAATGTCCGATTCTGTAAATGTGCAAGTAATTATTATGAAGCACCTGTGTCTCTTATTTTCACTTACAAAGTCCATCTATAAATTGCTTTTGGAACAGAGCTCCGAGCCCGTCACA
This sequence comes from Condylura cristata, assembly GCF_000260355.1. Classification (NCBI taxonomy): domain Eukaryota; kingdom Metazoa; phylum Chordata; class Mammalia; order Eulipotyphla; family Talpidae; genus Condylura; species Condylura cristata. The sequence goes on from NW_004567140.1 coordinate 7,881,901, forward strand.
GGACCGTGCTCCCTGTCTGTCTGTTCAGCTGTCTGCTGCTCCGCGGGTCCCTGCTCTCCAGATCTGGGTGAATTATAGAATTTCATGCCCAGGCCCCTCCCATCCCATAAGCCCGAGACAAAGGGAGAAACGCTGATAGCAGATAAAGAAGTAACCCCAAAGTTTGGCAAGAGCTCTGCTCACCCTCCCCTCCGCCAGCCTGCAGCAAGACCCAGTGTTGATCATCTTCACTTTCCCCCAAAGTAACATGCTATTTGACTCAATTAAATGCAGTTTTGAAAACTGGCTCAAGTGTGCAGACACACTGCCTTTATTAAGCTTTTAAAAATTGCAAACCCTCCGGATACACACTTCAGCCATCACGGAAGGGACACTGGAAGCGGCTGCGTCTTTTGATGTGAAAAGATGTCAAAGGGACGTATGACTCACACATACTTTGTTGAAATTTTTGACTAATGTTATTTCTGCAACTTGAGCGGGGAAAGCCTCCCTCCTGCCAGGGCCAGCGACTGCCCAGGAGTGGGGCTCGGGGCTGCTTCCCTGCCCGCGGGCCCCGGGTAGCCATCAGCACGGCTCTGCCCTGGTATGTAGGTCGAGCGGCCTTGGGGGGTTACAGGGAGGATTTGGCCTTTTGATTTGGTGGAGAATTTGCAACCTGGGAGTGTGTCTCAGCGCGAGGATCTGGCTGTGTGTGTGCGGCTGGAAAGAAAAGAAGGTCAGGCTAGGAGGGGCGGCACATCTGGAGAAACGCCTCAGGTCCTGGGCTCTGGGCTGCCCTGCCTGTGGCCACCCCTTGGTGCCACCCCGTGCTGCTCGTACCTGTGCCACAGGCCTCTAGGGGTTCCCCTTCTGCAGGGAAGCCTTTCAGGGTGTCCTGGGACAGAGGCTCAGGCTCCAGGAGGCAGTCCCCAGGCATAGCCTGTGGGCCAGGGCCCCGGTGGACAGGCGGGCCTGGTGGGTGGGGAGGGCGGCCAGTGCACCGGCCTAGAAGTCAGAGGAAAATTTTCCAAAACGCCGCCTGGGAAACTTGGGGATGCCCTAGAAAGCGCAGAAGGATCCAGATCCCTCTTGTACTGGCTATGGAGGCCTTAGAATCCCTCCTTTCTCTGGGACAGCTGCGGACATCCAGAAGGTCAGCCCTCTGCCCGGATTCACCGTCGGTGGGCCTCGGGAGAGGACACACCAGCTTCCGGATCTGGGGCTTAGCAAGGCGGTGCTGGAACAAAGTTTACAAGGCTCTTTCGGTAAAGGAGAGGAGTCGCCACCCTTTACTGGGATTCCTTATTGGGATAAAGGGGGACGGCTGCTAAGGAGAATGAAAAAGAGATGGTTAGCCTTCACGTCCGTAAAGGCAGGCAGGAGCAGATGCCAGCCACAGACAAGCTTTTGCAAGGAGAGGAAAACATTTCCAAAGGAAAACCAGCACCGCGCACAGAACAGGTGAGAAAGAAATTAGAGCGTCTGAAGGCTGATAACTCCGGGAGCAGATGGGAACCATCTTAGAATTTGTGCAAGAGGAGGCGAGGAAACAGGGGAATGATTAGCAAATACCTTTAAAAACACCCTGGGAAACTGGAGAAGAGCAAGTGGACCCGAGCCCTTACGCAACACCTATATTTAATAACGACTCTGAGGGAGATCGAGGAAATTAAACACCAGTAAGCTTGACTTGAGCAGTGGGGAAGATATTGGAAACGCTAATCAGGGACAAAATAGGGAAAGTTATGATTTAATTAAAGATATTCAGCATGGATTCACAAAAGGGAGATCATACGTAACAAAACTAATAGAATATTTTGAAAAAGTAACAAAAAGGAATTGAAGAGGGAAACCAGGGGTATAATTTACTGGGACTTTAAGAAAGCTTTTGATGCACTGCCTCACAAAAGGCTAATCTCCAGCGGTGGGGAGTTTGGGTATGAGTGTGCTGGGGGGTGGAGAATGAATGAAGAATTGTCTGGACCGAGGGTACTTGTGAGCACCACCATGAAGAGATTAGGAAAAGGGAGGGGACTGGCTGCTGGAATTTCCTGAGATCTGAAGTTTTTTAATTAATTTTTTTTTAAACATAGCGCATCAGTAACCTTGCTTCAGAAATGTGTCCCAATGTGATGAATTTCTCCTGCAGGTATAATATCCCACGCAGGTACACAGACAGTAGCTTTGGGAAAGATTTGTTGAATTTGACAAATGCACCATGATTCCTAACACACAATGATGCTGTGGCCGCAAAGCCTGTAAATAATGAACACAGATAATGATGGAGAATGTGGGTGTAGGGGGAATGTGTGTGTAGCAGCTGAAGCCCTGGGACCTGGGCAACGGCTGTGGCCACCGATTGTGTGGGGCACACCTTGGCACCCCACCACGCACACACCTGCGTTCGCCTCGCAAATGCGCTCTGGCCCCTTGCGTTTGTGCAACACACACCCACACACCTTCATAACTATGGTGCATACTCACACCTATGGGCATGTGTTTGCACATAGCTGTGAACCTACGTGCACAAGCCCATGTGTATCCCTGAGACAGCTCTGACGCAGATAGGAGGAAATGACAGGTACGTTGGGGAGAACACACTAGCCTCCACCGGGAAATATGGGGAAGCACGTTAGGAAGAACAAAAAGGCCCCCTTGGTCACATTACAGTAATCATAGATGCCATGGGAATGAAAAGCAAGGCAGAGGGACAGAGGACCCATGAGACACAAAAAGACCTTTGTTACTACAAGCTAAACCAGATCTGAATACCTTCTCTGAATAAAAAAAAAAAAAAAAAAAAAGCACGGGCCCGACAAGAGCAGAAGAACACACGTCTGTACTCCAGTCACTGCTCCACATCTCGTATGCCGTCTTCTACAAAAAAAAGCACGGGCCACAGGACTTTGGAACAATAATGGCAGAAATCCCCAAAGGTCCTGGCAGAGAGGGTGACCCGGATCTGGGGCCTGCTGCCCCCAGGGCCCCAAGGCAAGTGGACCTGGAGGAACCCAGCTGGGCAGTGGCACGGGGGCTCCCCGACACACATGAGGGCCCCCAAAGGACACATCTTCACTCTTGGTAACACATGACATTTTTGGGTCAGAGCGATGGCAGCTGACAGGTCACCCGGCTGTCTCCGGGAAGCCTCAGGCTGCAGGTGCCACCGCGTGAGTGAGACACAGCCACTCACATACACTTTCCTTACAGGGGTCAGTGTGCAAGTCTCGTCGTCCTCACACAGTTATTCAAGCCTGGGGAGGAGTGATGTCTACCTGTGCATTAGAATGATCTGAACGCTGTTCACGGTCTCCACCATCATTAATATTAAAATGCGACTTAAACCGTAGTCACATTTAAAAGGTCATTTAGGATGGACAACTGCAACATGAAGGACACATGTCTTCCTCATCAGTAACAGGGGTATGCCCTCAGGGTCACCCTACCCCTCAAGGCAAAAGGGCCAAGGCTTCATTCAGAAATCAGTTTGTTTGTTTTTTTTTTTAAGATTTATTTATTTGTGCATACACAACTAGGGTATAGGCCAGAGGCGAGAGGCTTCACCAGAGACAGAGTGGGGAGGAGCAGAACAGGCAGATCGATGAGGTACACTGCTGAGGGGAGCAGCGGACGGGTCAGGAGAGGTCTGCCGCGTCATGTGGTCACCTCGGGGGTGGGCGGGGATCCAACTCATACAAAAGTGGCTTTAGTTTCTCAGTGCTGTGCTTTAACCCACTGCGCCACCAGGGAGGGCCCTCAAAAATCAGGTTTTAAAAGGAAATGTCCACTCGAACCTCTGTCCTCATTTTTATAATTTTCCCCTGGAGATGTCCATGTCTTACATTCAGTAGTCACCCGGCCATACTCAGTGACAACAGCACCGAGAATGGAAGATGGAAACAAGTCAAGCAATCACAGCCAATCAGAACGCCGCCCGCCCGCCCCATCTGGGCCCAAGGTCCCAGGACACCAACCTCCACAAGCACTTCCTGTCCCACAAAAATCAAAGAACAGGACTTGCTTGGCACCTGTGACCTTGTCCCAAGTTATACACGTGTTTCTGAGGCTCTCACCACCGTGTGATACACATTCGAAGGAAATAAACATGTGGTAGTACACATTCGAAGGAAATAAACACGTAACAGAGATCCCCAAAACAACTAAATAACTGTCTTTCTTTAAAATGTTCTAATTCTGGCCCTCCCTGGTGGCGCAGCGGGTTAAAGCCCAGCACTGAGAATCTAAAGCCGCTCCCGCATGAGTTCTATTCCAGCCCGCCCCGGAGGTGACCACAGGGCGCGGCAGACTTCTCCTGACCTGCCCGCTGCTCCCCTCAGCAGTGTACTTCGTCGATCTGCCTGTTCTGCTCCCCACTCTGTCTCTGGTGAAGCCTCTCGCCGCCCCTAAGCCTCTGGCCTGTACCCCAGTTCTGTATGCACAAATAAATAAATCTTAAAAAAAAAAAAATGTTCTAATTCTACCACTTCTCCTCAGTGTGTGTTTTGTTTTGTTTTGTTTTTTCTAAACAAGTTTGATGATTTTTATCTCCTAAAGGAAGGAAATCCTTCTTACACCCGGGTTTACGCAGCATGGCTAGAGTCAGTGTTTAGAAGGGTGACCTCAAGAAAGGGGCACAGTGGGGAGGGGGAACATTCAGTCCCCCAAACCCTCATCTTCCACCCAAAGCTACCCCACAAGGACTAGTGACCTCAGGGGGTCCTCCTCTCCCACTTCCACATCCAGGTAACCCCCACAGCACCACCCCACCCCTGTCTTCTTCTGACAGCACCCAGGCACAGAATAAACAAGGCTTTTCCAAGGAAAACGAAGGGTTAAAAAGTACCTGTCAGGAATGTCTCTTGAAATCAGTCATTGAGAATCATCTGTCAGTAAGACAAAATTAATTACTACATGTAAAATGAAGAAATCAATGTAAATTAAACACTGTATGAAAGGTATAAAAGTTTAGGACACCTTGATCATTAAATAATTACTGATCCACTGAGAGATTTTCAACAAGTCCCAATTTGGGGCAGGTAGGGTCCTTCCAAGTCTCCCCCAAGTCAAGTCCCATCTCTGGGTTTCTCTGTCCCACCCACTCCCAGTTAAGTCTGGAGTCTGGGCGACTCGCAGCAAATACAGTAACTTGCAAAGTTCAGTGACATTGTTTAGTGCTCAACAGCCAAGCCTGGTGTGAGGCCTCTGCTGAAAGGTTAGTCGGGTGAACTCACTGGGAAAGGATGCTTCCCTCCCACGGGGCCCCTGAGAATTTGGGAAATTACCGCGTGGGGACATTTTATTAATTTGTGCAAAGCCAGCTTTCTCTTTGAGATCAAATCAGCCAGGGTTACTGTGGACGGTATGAACTCTTGAATCCTGAGGCTCGGTGTCCTGGCTTCGGGGTGTGGACGTGAAGGGGGAAGAGGAAATGCCTGTGGTCCCCAAGGTTCTGTGTCCCTTTGGGAGTAGGGGTCCACCCTGCAACCCTGCTTCTTTCACCTTGGTGCACCCAGCAAAGAAAGCCAGACCACGCCAGCCTGGTCCCCCATGAAGTACTCGAAAGAAGCATTTGTTGCTCACCTGCTTCACCCTCAGACAAAACACTTTGCATCAACGTAAGCCCCAACTTGTACCCTCTGCAACACCAGATCTCCATGGGCTCTAATCTGCCTCTCCACTCGTCAGTCCTCTGCAGCTCTTCTGATGATTCAGACTTCCATCTGAAATGCCAGTTCTGCGGCATTCTGAGAGGGAAGCACCCAGGTCTTGTCAGCCCCATTCTCTCTGTCTTTCTAATGGCCTAACGCCTGTCAGTCTCATCCCATCCCGCGGGACATGCTTCTGGCGGTGACTCACCCGGGACGCACTGTCTGGGAAGACCGGCCAATTCCTCCCATAGGACCGACAAACCCCTGCTCTCTGAAGTGGACCCCAAGTGCCGTCCAAGTGAGCTTTGCAAAAGCCAGTATACAAAAATAAATCGACAATATACAATTTGTAAAATTAAGGCGCTGAAGATGACTTAGAAAAGCACGATTTGCATTGCAAACGAACTTTCTGATTTATAGAGTCACCACGGGGTTCCTTACACGAGTCAATCTAAAATAGGATTCCACTCACAGCTCATCTAAAATAGAATTCGGTCGCCAAAATTCTATATAGACGCCATATTGAAACAGCCCCGTCCTGTGGATAAGGCCATGGCGGAAGAAGAGGCACTTTGCAAACTTCGTTTGACTCTCTTCTCAGAAGGCTTTCCCATGAGTGCACCGTTACTGGCCTTCTTCTGGCAAGTTTGTGCTTTTCCATCTCCAATCTGGACCTCGCCAGCTCCGGCAGGTGTTAAGTCTCAGTCAGAAGAAGCTGCCCAGGGCCTCCCCCACCAAGTCTAATGTTACTATCCCTGTGAGGAGAAATTCAAGGCTTGCAATTAAGCTACCGAGCTTGCAAGTGTCCCATTCTCCATGTAGTGACTTTATCTTTGATAATCCATCTTAGGGGCCACTTTTGTTTCGAGGTACTTATTGTATTATATGTGAAATCATAAAGAACATGGAAACAAACTAAGTATTC
>NW_004567140.1:7889317-7890139 GCF_000260355.1 Condylura cristata
CTCCCTTCTCTGTCTCTGGTGAATCCTCTCACCCTCCGCATCTCTGGCCTGTACCCCAGTTCTGTATGAATAAATAAATAAATCTTTAAACAAAAATGAATTGAAAAATAACTTCAATTAATGTTGACATTTAATGCTAAAAAGTGAAATGTCTCGGAAAGGTCAAAGATTTTGGCTCACTAACACCGTCCTATTCTTTAGTTAAATATTTTGTACTTGAAACATGATGAGAGCCTAGGTGTGGGCAAGGCCCTAGCACTGAGCAGAGGTAACCAGCCCGGGTGGAGGCTGGACCAGGAGCTCCGGGGAGGTGGGAAGGGCCGGGCCTCGTCCTGCACTGTGACAGCCACAGCACTCAGCTCCTGTGTTCCTGATGAGGTCCTGGCTCCCAACCTGCACAGCACACCAGGTGCCACGGGGCGGAGGTGGGGGGAGCTGTGAAGGACAAAGTCCTGCCACTCCCCAGGGTCTGACATCAAGCGCATCTCAGTAAGCGCTTCTGGAGCTGGGCATCCTCGGATTTGGTCTCCAGTCCTCCGTCCAGCTCTACGATCATCCAGAAGACAGCAGCGGCACTACCATTTCGCTGTTTTCACATGTGAGAGCCCACAGCACAGTGCAGGAGACAGAGGCACCCAGAAGGTGCCTGTCAGCCACCTCTTGCAGAGCCAGCTGACAGTTGGGCCACTGTTGAGCTGGACTGGGGCTGGACCTGGATGGAGCCTGGGTCTTACAAGGCACAAACTCACCATTGCGCCTCAGTTAGCCAGTCCTTAGATCTGGCAAAACATGGCGGAAGAAGAGGCACTTTGCAAACTTCGT
>NW_004567140.1:7890524-7891048 GCF_000260355.1 Condylura cristata
TGTGTGTGTGTGTGTGTGTGTGTGTGTGTGTGTGTGTAGAAAGAGTGTTATCAAAGAGACCAGGACTCCAGGTGCCAAGATTCCAAGAAAGAATCAAGATTTCCAAGAAAGAAAGAATCCCTAACAGAAGGGAGCACGGAGAGCTGAGCCTGTCCCTTGAGCCAGTTGTGACTCTGAAAGTGACAGCTTTTAAACCTGTTTTTAAACAGCCTTCTACAATCCAAAGGACCACAGGACCCCCAAATGCATCTTAGGGCCCAAGAAAAGAGCCCCTGAGAAACCCTGATACTTTCAGCTGTGATCCCCTGAAAGAGATACAAGGCGGAAGGGCAGACAGAAAATAGGTAAACCCTTGAGCTCTGTTTAGTTTCTGATTGGCTTGAGGACTCACCCCTAGCCTGCTGGCCCTGGGAATGGGGTCACGCCTCTGTGCAAGGAAACAGCAGGTTTGAGACCTAGGTGTCTAGCGGGCAGCCCCAGTTACCGTTATGAGAGGGAAGCACCCAGGTCTTGTCAGCCCCATT
>NW_004567140.1:7891208-7902384 GCF_000260355.1 Condylura cristata
TATATATATATATATATATATATATATATATATATATATATAACTCATCTTATATTCCCATCTGGCAGTGCTTATCTGGAGCCTAAATTTAAAGTTTTTAAACACAGCATATGATTTTCAATGAAAAATGACCAGGCGGGCGCACTACGAAATGAGACCCAATGAGCAAAAACCAGGATAAGAAATGAGATAACAGGTAAAACAAAAAGAGATCCACGGAAGGTCCAGAGGTGGATCTCAAAAGTGATAGACTTTAAAATTAAATAACAGTAATAAATACATAAAAGAAAAACATGGTAAGGGGGACAGGTTTGACAGAAAATTGAAATCTGTAAAAAAATAAAATGATAGAAATTTCTAGAATTTAAAAATACCTTCTCTGGGGCCCTTCCTGGTGGCACAGCAGCTTAAAGCACAGCACTGAGAAGCTAAAGCCACTTCAGCATGAGTTTGATCCCCGCCTGCCCCCGGAGGTGACCACATGGCGCAGCAGACCTCTCCTGGCCCGCCTGCTGCTCCCCTCAGCAGTGTACTTTGTCAGTGGGCCTGTTCTGCTCCCCACTCTGTCTCTGGTGAATCCTCTCACTGCCCACACCTCTGGCCTGTACCCCAGTGCTGTGTGCATAAATATATAAATCTTTAAAAAAAAATACCTTCTCCGAAATGAAAAACTAGATAGAAGCTTGAACATACCTGAAAGAAGAGTTAGTAAAGGGAAAAAGCTCCCACTTGCGGAATGTACTATGTACCTTCTTTTTGAGCCTAAAAGACACATGACACTTTGCACTGGTCCGCCAGCCCCTGATTGCCTTCCAGACCTAGAAGGAGCCTCCAAGATGTGCTTCCCAAAGGGAAGCTGAGCAGTGCTGCAGCTTATGACCCTGAAGATCTGATGCCAGGGCTAGGGACGTGCTACGCAGTGAGGAGGGCCAGGCATCGACAGGACCAGGGTCCAGGCATCAACAGCAGAACCCGGAGATGAGGAGCAACCCGGAAGTGGCTACCAGGTTACCAGCCTGGATATCAGGGAAGAGGCTTCAGGGCTTGAAGGGTTGCTCAGGTGGCCAGGGAGGATGCCCTACTGACGTTTCGTTACGCTGCATTGTCCTAAACATCCAGAAGGAAAGAGAGAGAGATTGGAGACGCCATTTATTTTGGAACACAAACCTTTGGCTGGTGAAATCTCCAGGGACAGACAGACGCAGCCTTCCCCAGACAAGCCGGTGTTACTTAGCTTTTGCACATGTTTCCCAGTTACTGTTACTGACAAACTCTGCTCTTGTCAAGGATCCAAACAGAGAGAAGGGGCCATGATGTGAGTCTAGAAAGAGTTAGGTTTGGATTCTAAGAGGAGCTTCTTGATGGTCAGGTGAGGCAGAATGATTAAGTATGTCCTTCTGTTGCTCCAAACCACCCACAACACAAGAGAGATGATCCTTTGCAAAGTCAAATAATGGAGCAGTGTGCATTACCCCCAGGCCAGTGCTCACAGGATGGGAAGACAGTGGCTTCAGAAGCAGAGCAGAGGAATTCTGTGGAGAGGGTGGTTGGTGTGTGGTCACCAGCCATGCTCCTGTGGCTATGGAGAGAGGGGTTGTGTTCCCCCACTTCAAGCTTAGTGAAGAGATAATCAAAGTAAATCACGCCCTTTGGCATCTGTGGGGCATAAAGTCACTTTGGGAGTTTGGTGGAAGCCTGAGGGGAGAAACTGCATGGGAGACGACTCCTGCTCAGGAGACAAATGAGATGTCTCCCAAGGTCCACTTGGGAGTCACTGTGGAAGGACCACCACACCCCCCCACACACACCTAAAATTAGTGTAGGTCAGTCTATTTCAGGATCCCTGGAAGCATGAAATGAGCTCAATAGGAAGAGACATAAGGTAGTGTCTGTGGGACCACAAAGACATCACATGAAACTGTACCTGACAGATGCTGGAGAGGCCAGCAGAGGACTCCAGAGAACACCCGGCCGGACAGACCTCCCGCTGTCCCCCTAAGTCCAGCCCTGACTTCTCCTGCCTCTCCAGGTCCCATCCAAACACCACCACTACCACCATCGCTCCCTCTGACCAAAGCAGGCTGCAGCAGCCGGGAGAAGCTCCTCTCACTGAAGTTTGGGGGTTTGACTCTTGATGGAAAGTTTTAATAACTGAATTGAGGCCCTTCTATGACTCAGAGGCACACAGGAGCACTCTATTATTTATGGAGACAAACATGTTGGGGACCTCTCCTTGAGACGGGCGTGGGTCAAATCTAACCCATAAAGTGGATTCAAACAAGCAGAACAAGTGATATTGTGTGCCTCCATCCTGTCAAGTTTTCTCTTTACACTTAAAGATGATAAACAAGTCGTGTCTGAATTTATTAAGAGGGAAAGCTCTTTGCTGGAATCTTCCCCCTTTCCCATCCTCCCTTTCTGTCCAAAGCATGCCACCTGCTCCCCTCTTCGCCAGAGGAAAGACGTCCACCTTCTCCCTTTCTGGCCACTCTCCCACCTCTACTGTGCCTGACCTGGAGTCTCACTTCTTCTATCACTAAAAAGCTGCCCAGGCCGGAAAGAGAGAGCCAGCTCCTAGTAGTTGGCCGCCATGTTAAGTAGTTGGCCGCCATATTAAATAGTTGGCCGCCATCTTGAAGGAGGCGACGCCACTGAGCAGGAGCCCAAAGGCTAGAGGTACCTGGGTGAGAAAATGTACTGCTTCTGTGCTTGTTCATAATACCTTCTTCCAGGAGACCCTTCTGGAAAATTCTGCGGCCACTGGCAGCACAGCCCGGGGCCCCAGGGGCCCGGGGCAGGGCTGCACTCGTCATCTGGGTTGCCCAGAAGGAGCCCGAAGCCACCAGCTCGGAAGGCGCCACATGGCAGGGAGCTGGGCTTCCAGCAGGCAGAGGAGGCCCGCGCTCTGCGCAGTGTCCTGCTGTGTCTGGAAACCCCATCCAAGAGGCAGCGTATGGATCTGCGTGTGGTTCTGCTGTCGCGTAATGAAATGGTAATGGGAGGCAGGCCGGAGCGCCTCTTTCCGCAGCCACGACGGATGCCATCCGCAAGGAGGGCAGCTGCTCCTCCAATCTGCCCTGCTTTTTCAAGTCAGCACTCTCGTTAGAGACCAAGGACACCCTCCACCAGACCGGGAGGCTTCTTTGCCTCCAAGGAACCGTCTCCACTTGCCGCCCCTCCTGAGCCCTGCAGGTGCGCGGGCACCCTGCTTCCCCCGTGGCACCCGGAAGCGCCTCCATCCAGGGTCTATGGGCGCGCGCCTCGCCAAGCCGACTCCAGGCACAGGCAGGGAGCCATCTTGGAGGGTAGCTGTACCGTAGCCCAGTTCTGTGAACTGCGCTCGCTCCTCTCTTTGTTAAGATAATCATGAACACAAAGCAAAGACAACAGCAACAACAAAAAAATCCAAATAAATGATAAACTGCAAAAAGAGCAGGACGGGACTGTCGTCTTTCCCAGATACCTGTTCGCCACGGCGGATGGCCCGTGCCAACGCTGAGCCCTCTCCAATACGCGCCATATGCCTGTTTCTTTACTTAGCCTTGTTTGGGAGGGGAATCCTTCAGAGAATGGAAGGTCCCCACGTATTTGGCAAGCTAGACAAGACACCAGCCGAATGTGCTCAGCGAGGGTGTGTTCCTAAACGTGTGCGTGTGTGCATGTACGCACACGCGCGCACACACACACAGCGTGTCTCCCCCAGACTGTAACTTCACTCCTCAGTGGCTTTTTCTGTGAGCAGGATCCAAATTAAAATAAACTCAGTCCTGGGAAATCAGAGCACATTAAGGCTGGCTTGGCCTCGCGCCTGGCGGGATCATCCCGCTGGGAGTTTGGTCAAGACCCGCGCACTCAAGACTCCCGCAGCCACCCGACCTAGGTGTCGGGGCACAGCCCAGCCAGGGCTCTGGAGACACAGAGCTACTGGGCTGTGCTCCTGTGATGAAGACTCAGCCCCTCTCTGGTTGGAGCGGAGTTGGTGCGGGCCAGAAGTGCGTGCTGGCCTCCTTCACAAGCACACAGGCTGTACCTCCTGGCACCAAATGGAGAGAACCTGAGCCGGACACATCCAACCAACAGGAAATCAATGGTGTTTTATCATTTCTGGACCTTCGATTATTCTGGTTGTCAGCAGGGATCAGCTTGGCTGCCACGTGGTCCAGGTGCTTGGCGCACTCTCCTGGGCAAACACCTTCCAAGGCTTTTCCCCTAAGGCTCCCCACACAGGGGTGCGGTGGACCCTGGCTCATCCCCCGGAGGGTAGAGTGGCTCCAGGAAATGCTTTCTCGTTTCCTCTAGAAATACAGAGACTGGAAATATGGCGAGGACCTCTCCAGGGTAGTCGTTTTTCCTGACTGGTATCTTAAGCTTGTCAAGTTCTTAGCCAGAGCTTTCCAAGGCGAGTTTGGAAGAAGCATATGGTGCTCGCCCAGTCCATATGACTGGCTGAGCGTCGACCACTACTGTTGATACAATATATCACTTTTTCCTCAATATTATGACAGCATTTGTCAATGAAAATTAAATTACTGTCAAACTTATCCTGCTAACTTACGGCACAGCCATCAGAGAAAGCCAGCAATGCGCCTTAAGCCAATGGGACCTCATCTTTATGCTCAACCAAGATGTGGGAGTGAGAGCCATTTGGGACTCTGGTGCGGTGGCGGTGGGCTGCCAAGTCAGCACAGAGACCAAACAGGGTCTACCTCCTGCAGACCCAGCTCCTGGGAGGGGGTCGGTGGAGGGTGAGGGCAGGGGAGGGTCAGCCTGGACACATAGTGAGGCAGCAATCCTTTGCGGTAAATAGCACCACATGTGACACGTATGTGTTGGCTAAAAGGGGGGGGAAAGATTATATCTTTAAAATCAAAGATCCTTGGGGTATGTTTAAAATCTAATATTGACATACTGAAGCCATCATATGGAAACATTTAAAAGTTGGATTATGTCTGAAACTAATAGCAGCTTCTTTTGTACCTTTGAACAACCTCAGCTTTAAGGACGGCACCCACGATGGAAGACTTGCTTGTTGTATTTCCCCACAAAGGAAGTGTATTGTGACCTTTTAAGTTTCCACAAATTCAATATGAAAATCAAGTTTTTCCTCTTGGATCACATTATTGAGGAGAGTTGGCTAGGAAGAGGCAAAATGGTGGCCTCTTTCTAGTGAAACTTTCAGATAGTGGAGGGTCAGCTAGAAACCAGTGTCTGTGACATCACGGGGCTCCCAAGCCCCTCGTCATTTCTGGGCATTCAACCTCCCCTTCATCCAAATAAAACTCCCTGGGTGTGATAGCAAGTGATCATGTTAGATTGGGATTTGACACTTTTTATCTTGCCCTGTACTTTCGAAAACAAACTCGTGCTCATTTCAGTCGACATGGCTCAGATTAATCGTCATGATAAGCGTTGGCAAGGTTGATGGAAAGAAGAGGTAGATGGGGTCTCCCCAGGACTTTTTGTTTCAATAGGACTTCCTGGATGTAAGAACATTCTAGAATAATAGCCACAGCTAATCTAGAAAGGGGACTAGAAAACACATCCCCAACACATATAAGAACATCTCTGTCCCTGATAAGCTCACACTAAGCGATGAAAAACAATAAAAGGAGATTGTTTGCAAAGAACTCACAGTTTAAGAGTTTCAAACAGAAGCCCATTCTTTCCTCTTTAAGGTCTTCCAAGACCTTTAGTCTTGGGCCCATTCCAAGAAAGGAATTCTACAAATGCAGGGCCCTGGGGCTGGTGGACAAGAGGAAAGGCCTCCCTAGTTTGGGGCAAGTGGCACAGGGCCTAGTTATACAAGCCTAGAAGCAAACAAAATCTTTTCTCCTCACAGGTTCATGGATACCAGGTGGATCCTCTGGCTCAGAAAGTGAGCTGGGTTCCCTGGAGGATCGGCCCTGTTACCACTCCATGCCCTGCAGGAGAGCTCAGAGAGACCGGAAGAAAGTTTCAACAACAGGAGTTCCCTCGCGGTCCTCCAAGACACTCAGGTCAGGAGGGCAGATGCGGGCGTTCTCCACAGAAGTCTGGGGTTCTTCTTTGCATGAACCTCCCTCACTGTGGTTCCCAGAACTACCCCCTGAAGAGCCACTGTTCCCAGGGACCAGCAGGGGCAGGGAGGGGCAAACCACTCTCCTTATGAAGCAAGGTGGAGACACAGAACTGACGGCCTTGTCCTTTTCGACAGGTGCAAGCATCCGAGACCTGCTCTGCCCACCTGGGTGAAGAGAACACCTCAGTCAGCTCTTGTCAGCCCCAGCACTCACGGAAGACATGTCCACAGCCCGTACAGGAGGGGCGGGCGGGTCTGGAGGCCGGGCCAGGCACAGCCTGCAGGAGCTCAGGCAGCCAGAGAGCCCAGTCCCGGCAGTCAGGTTTCCGGCCCGAACTGTTCTCCCCAACACAAAGAGGGGAGCCTGGCCACGTAACAGAAGCCAGTGTGGGTGGCAAGGTGACTGCACATTTCAGCTCGAATGCTCCGGTGTGGGGCTCGCACCTGATCACCAGATGCTTCAAGCAGATGGCCAGGGAGGGGAGAGCCGGCTCCTGGTTGCTTTTGAGGGCGGCAGGAGAACCAATCCAGAGAGCTGGCCGGGAGCGCCCGGCTGCCCAGTCCGGGAGCTCTTGCAGGATGGAGCCTGGAGCCTCTGATTCCGGGGGACGCTTCCAAATAGCCCCCTACACACCTCAAGTGAGGCGCTCCACCAGAGGGAGGCTCGCCCAGCCAGTGTCCTTGTGTCCATGGAAGCTTTTAGGTTTTCTTCTCTGGATGGTCTTCTGGAACAGGCCAGGCTGCATCTGTTATCCGATCCAGAAGGTCTCCGTAAATGTGATTCATTTGCAAATTAATTTTTCAGCAAGTGACTGGGTGAGCAATAAAAGGGAGACTCCCCACGGTGCGTGCCCGGCCTCCCCCGCCAAGGCCAGGGTGGGCACCTCCTCTGACCTTGGCCCGCTGGTGGCCAGTCCTGACAGTGACCTCAGCCACGCGGGAAGGCAGAAGCAGCCCCTCAGACAGGAAGAGCGAGCAGACAGAAGGGAGGAAGGCCGTGCCAAGGAGCGCTTTCTGGAGAACAGAGGATTTTTTAAAGCTTCCTCTCAGCAGAAGCTTCTGGCAAGGTCTGCAGGCCAGGGCTGAACGGGAGGCTCAGCCCACTCTTGTTCCTGCCTGGGGTCTCCCTTTTCTTCCAGGAAAGCCCGTGTTCTTGTATGAGCAGACACACATGGCCACACACACGCACAGGCAGCTTTGAGGCACCTGCAGCCACATGTGTGTTCATCTACTGAGAACATGGGTCTGGGCATCCCCGCCCAGGAACGGCCTGAGATCCACAAGGTGCTCGATAGTTACCACGCACCGAGCACAACAAATGACAGCGTTTCAGCTATACCCCGCCCTGTTTGTTCCTTCACACACGCACTACCACTTGAGGTGGTCTTGTTTACACGTTTGTTTGTTTGTTTATGACTCCTGGTCTAGCAAACCCACCTCCCCCTCCCCCACCCCCACCCGCCTACTAGGGATGTGAGTTTGCTAGGGGCAGGCTGTCTCGGTCCTCGGGAATGTCCTAGGGGTCCCCCACTCCCCACCGGCACTGGTGAGTATGCAGTGTTTGTTGAATGAATGCATGAGTGAATGAAAGGCTCTTTCCCAGCCTCTCCCCTGCCCCCTGGCCAGCTCCATGGCAGCTACAGCCCCTAGTATCCTCGGCCTGCTGTGTCTCCCCACTCTGCTCCAAGGGTGTATCTCCTGACTATGCTTCCTCACAGTCAGGACTGAGCCAAGCTCACCTCTCTGCAGCCTGCATCCCCACAGCGCCAGAGCACAGAGCCTGCCCACTGTGGTGTTCTCTCCAGTTTGCTTGAACCCACTGGGTCTTGGATGAGCATGGGCTTTGGTTCCTGGGCCACTTGAGTGCCTGGACAGGAGGTGCCCCTCTCCTCTGCTGGCCGGGGTGGGGGGGCTGGGTTGTGGAAGCAGCAGTAGGAACACTGGTTTATGACTGGTGCGGAATGCTGGTGGGCAGAGAGAAGAGCCCAGCAAATTGCAGGCTACAAGCAGGCCCGAAGCCTGTGGGGGTGAGGCAGGCCACAGACCCTCTTACTGTGGCTGGCAGGTAGGAGCCTGCACCTGGCCGGTTCCCCGTGCAGCCCTGCAACCTTGGGCAACTTACTTGACCTCTCTGAGCTTCAGTGTTTCAGCTCTAAAATGGAGAGAATGAGACACCCACTTCATAGGATAATTTCCGGAACCTGAGAGGTAATTTCTCTTGGTACCCAGTCTGGCGCCTGGCACCCAGCAAGCTTTCAGTGGCAGCCTCTCAGCCGGTGCCCTCCCTGTGCCAGGCACTAAGACCCTCCTGAGCAGCTGCTGAGAACCCAGTCTCCACTTTCCCTGATAAACACCTCTCCCACAGTATGGGTATTCAGCTGCTGCTTAAAAGGTGCATCTGAGTGGCCTGGAGCTCTGTGCTGAGTCGAGTTCTGTACCTCTGGGATGCAGGTGTGGGCAGTTTGGTCTCTGGGAGGCTCTGAGGCAGTGCAACGGGCTGTGTTGGGCAGGCAGGAGCCCCCAGGCCCTGGCCCGCGCGGTAACAGGCGGCTGTGACTGGTGGCAGACCCTCAGGCCCCAGGCTCTCCTGCAAAGGCAAGGATTAGCCCTGCTGCCCTGGCCAGCGGCCAGCGCAGATCATTTCATTTGGCCTACTTAGCGTTACCCCAGGGGTGCTGGGAGGAGATGATTCATCACTGTCTGGGGCACCCTCACACAGAGAGGCTTCCACCCAAGAGGGGCTGAGTCCCTGTCAGATGTGTGACATGACAGCCAGAATCCCCAGGTCTGAGGGAAGCAAAGGTGGGCAAGGATGACACAGGCTTGAGAGGAGGTGTGAGGGGTGCTCAGAAAATCAGCGGAGAGGCAAGACTCGTGCACCACTCCTGGGCACAGCTTGGTGGGGGGATGTAGGGGGGAAGTGTGGGGCGGGGTCGCCGGTCACATCTGTGCCGAGCCCCGCGGGGATAATGCTCTGCGCACCGTGTCTTCTTGTTCTCCCACCTGTCTCAGGCCACCTGGAGAGGCAGGCTGAATTGGGGGGGTGGGGGGGGAGGAAAACAACAGAAGCCTGCTCTCTGTCAACTCAGAGCTCACAGCTCAGAGCTCCCCTGAACTGAAAGCCCAAAGGACTGTAGACTCCAATTCCACACACATGACCTGAGAGTCCTTATTTAAGGGAGCCCAGAGTGGTGCAGGAACCTGTCCAAGGTCACACAGCACAGGGGACCCAGTGCTCCTGTCTTCCTGCCCAGTCCAGACACATGCGCCTCTGTCATCGGGAACGTGACGATTACCCAGAAACCCAGACTGGTCAGAGGAGCCCCCAGGGAGAGGGTGGGGGCAGAGGGGAGGGCTCCCAGACCACCCCTGGGAAGGTGTGGGCGTGTGGCTCAGAGAGGAATCTGCCCCAAGAAAGAATTAGGCAGACCTTGCTTTGGGGCCCACGACCTGACCTGGTACAGACAGGCAGATCACGCTGCCTCTCTCCTCACATTTCAGGAGCTCGACCCCTGCTTTCTAGACCCACAGGCCCAATTGAACAAAAGAAGGATGGGGTGGGGAGGACAGGAAGGAGGCGGGGGCTTCGGCGCAGAGCCGGCCAGGCGGCTGCGGGCTGGCATCGGCCACCTCCGCCCGCGTTCTGCACAAGTAATTAAGAAACACCTGTGTTTCTCCGTCAGGCTGCACAGTGGGAGCGTCCCCCTGGCGCCAGGTGGGGGGCCAGGCGCCCCCAATTCCCCTCCCCTGGGGCCAGCTGAAGGTCTTCTGGGGAGGCTCGGCAGGGAGGTGGGAGGCCGCAGAAGCCAGAGCCGCCCCAACCTGCTTCAAAATGGCCGAAGCCCCCACAGAACTTTCAAATCAGGATGCTCTCCTCACGCCTCCTGCCAACACTCAGCCTATGCCAGCTTTCTCACAAACGAACAGCTTGTATCCCCATGAAAATCAATGGATGGAACAAATTGTATTAAATTATGTAAAATGATACTAAAGAGCACATTCTACCAGTGAAAAGGAAAAAAAAAAAAAAAGGAACCCCCCAGAAAATCTTATTTTAATAAATCTGGCAAAATTATAGAAGACAATGAGGAGGAAAAAATGCTCCATTTTGATGACACTAAAAGACACATCTCTTGGCCGCAAGCAGAGGTGCCAGCTTCCCCGCGCGGTCATGGCGTGTTCGGGGCGCGGCGCTCCACGCACCCCAGCCACACCCGCCGGGATCTGGGCGCTGGCCCCTCCAGTTGCGCGCAGAAACAAGCTCGCGGATTTGGGAACCAAAATTCCCTTCCCCTTTCACATGGATTTTTTCTTCTTGGTAAATAACTGTAATTAGCTTTGAACTTGCAATATAACCTCTTGCCTATATGTGGAAAAAATCATTTAAAAATATTTTCGCCACTTCATCCTTTCAATTTCCCAGCACAGCTGCCATTTAGAAAAAAATAAATCAAGAACGTCCGGAGACATGGTGTTTAATAGGTCAGGGACCTCTCTCGGCCTCCATTCTTCCAGCCCTCGCTCCCAGCCCCCGAAGGGCCTGTCACTTGCCACAAGGGTCTGTCACCTGCCTGCTTTGCACAGAGGCAGAGATCGCATGGGCCCTGTGCGGTCCAGAGCAGATTAAACTGACTGGGAGACTCCCTGAATGAGGCCCCGTGGGGTGAGGGTGATTTCAACCTGGCTCCCTCCACCCCTTAACTATGTGACCTGAAACTCATTGTTAAATCTGCAGGGTGGGTACAAGATTGCCAAGTTTGCCACATTCTTAATGAAGACTGAAGTCATTCAAATAATGCCCTATTTACACACTTCCTGGCCTAGCACAAAGGAAGTTTTCCAAAATAGTCGCTACTGGGATAAGAATTGTTCTATCATTAACATATGATAGACAATAATGAAGCTATGTTCATTCAATAATGTTCTCTAGAATAATAATAATCTTTTCAATGTTTATCTCATAATGATCATTTTTTTCCTGGCTGTGCCATAGAATAAGGTCAGCTTGCTTGACCAACTTTCCTCTCAGACCCAACCATAAAAGTGCCACTGTTTTTGAAATCCAAATGGGTATTTTTTTTAAATAATATAATAGTTTATTTTTACATCATTTTTTAC